>NW_028327177.1:95102459-95405459 GCF_987537825.1 Furipterus horrens | reverse complement strand
TACTGGATGACTTAACCTCATCAAACTCTGGTGCTCTGACCTCCCTGTAAAAGCGCTTACCAACAGTACCTACCTCCCTGGGTTGTTTTGACTACTAAATGAGAAAATATATTTGCAGAATTCAGCACAATACTTGGCATGTAGTTCCTTATGAGTGAATGTCAGCTATTCAGAGCCACTCTGCAGAACTGCATCTGGAAAGTCAGGAGGTTGGGTCAGATCAGGAACAACAGAAAAATATACCATGAGAATTTGCATAAATCCCTGACACTAAGTTGTTTCTTTTTGACTTGACATTTTCCTAAATCTAAAGTGCTCACAAAATGAGGGTATTGTTAATGGATGGCTGCAGTTCACCAGGTCCCAGGAAAGCATAAGCTCTGATGAGTTAGGTTTTGGTTTATTAGGAACTAGTAGTACTCACTATAATTCTGCAGTTATTGTTACACATACTATTAATCTAGGTAATATTTCCTGAGCCTACCACATGACGGATATTGTGCTAGGCATTTTACCTTAAGGCTGTGCTCCCAAAGGCCCTGAAGCACAGGCGGTTGAGAGATTAGCTCAGGATCACTCAGCTAGGGACTGACAGACACAGAATTCAACTCAAGTTCGTTGGACCCCAAAAGTCAATCTATATATTTCCGAAGCAGAAAATTGTGGGTAATATTTCATCCTCTGTGGCCACGAAGTCATAGTGTCTTCCTCAGAGCTCCATGGACTGTTTAGAGGAGAAAGACTGGTTTATCCCAGGAGTTCCAGATTATTGCACCAACAAAAGAGAATCAGAGATTTCACAGTCATGAAAAGTCTGCTTTCCAAAGGTTTCTATTCCTTAGTTACATGGGAGCAAAGAACACCCATCTGTAATAATGATCCCATTAAATGCAGCCCTTTTCCCCCACAGTTCTAAAACATTACCAGACAGAATTGCAAACATGGTAGAACTTTTCCTCTTGGGAATTTTCTAGGACCTTACAAACATGACCCCATTAATCCTCTCAATACCCGGATGAGATAGGTAGTTGGAAGTTATTATTATTGCCACTTTCCAGATAGAAAACCTGAAGCCAAGAGAGATTAAGCAATTAGGCCAAGGTCAAATGGTGAGCTAGAGACAGACCTGGAAATGAAACAATTATCTTGTGAAATTTGAATCAAATGCACAAACTGATTGGCTAGTTACCACCATGTGCTACTATCCAGTTAGGTGCTCTTGGTACAAAATGACTGTCTTTTAAATGAGATTTCTGCAGCTGCTTTTGACTGAATTTAAATAGAGTGTTTTAACACCAATGCTCAAACGTACATCAGATTATTCCAAAACATTGGCTGAAAGAAAATACAACTCCTTGCTCCAAATGTGGTATCCATTTTACCTAGCTCTGTTACATTTAATCATGCCTATGAGCACAGTTTGGGAGGATAAAGGGAGAATTGTTCTACAAAGAACTCCTGTTCTGCTTTCTTTTCTTCAGAGATAATCTGTGGCACATAAAAGGTTTAGGGGGATCTTGTCATTTACTCTGATATTGAGACTAATGAAAGATGACCATGAACTATCTCTATACTGTATAAAATCCAGAATCCAATTACTCACCTTTGAGTTTACCATCGCATTTCGTCAAATACCCTTTACTCTTTTCAGTTGTATATTTAATTTAATTTTAATTTTTTAAATTTATTGATTTGAGAGAGAGAGAAACATTTATTTGTTGTGTCCACTCATTTATGCATTTATTGATTGACTCTTGTATGTGCCCTGACCAGAGATCAAACCCAACAACCTTGGCATATTGGAATGACACTTTAACCAAATGAGCTACACAGCCAGTGCCTCTGCTGCATACTTTTGATGCCAGGCGAATTATATGAACCAAAGTTGGGGAAAAAATAATACTTCCTGATGAGCTGGGAGAAATTCATGCTTTGAGCTAATTATTCTGAGGGTATATGCATAGAAAAATTGGTCTACTGGGCAAAAGCTACTGATGATTCCTCTTCTTTAGTTTTGAAAAAGGAACTGTCCCTCCAAACACCTGGAGGAAATTTTTATTTCTTTCTGTCCACTTGAGTCTTAGGTAGTTTAAAGTCAACTCCCTTGTTATCAATTTTGACTGGTTTGGGGCAACATGAGATATAAACGTTAGAAGGAAAATAAGGCCCCATTTCATGAACTCAGTAGGAGGGCATAGACACTTTCGGGAATACCATGTGCCATGTTCTGAGCTTGTTCTTTGAGAATTCAGTGGTCACTTGAATTTCTTGGATTTTGGATTTTGACCAGCCAAATCAGGCTCTTGGAGAAAATCTTCTCTATGACTTCCTAATTTCTGCAAGTCCAGGAGATTTGGGGCAGGTCATTCTCAGAAATTCCAATTATGCCCTCTAACACTGCTTAGCCTGCTCTACCTTTCTCACCCGCTTTGGTCCTGTGCTGATATGGACAGCTCCTTCCAGAAACAAAGTCAACTCAAGCTTACTACAGGAATGTTAGTTATCTTGCTAATACACAGACACTTCAGGGGAAAAGAAATTTTAAACTCATCCGTTTTTTTCTTTCCAAAAATCAAACACTTGGGGGGAATCCAAAGGCAAGACACTTCCCTCTCTGTAACCCACTGCTATTCCTTTCTCAGAAACTGAAAACATGATTCTCAGAAACCAACATATTTCAACTAGAGTGTGGGGCCATGTCCAACAACTTGCAAAGGACTATCTTGAGCATTTCCAAATGAGGTTATGGTGTCTTGATATTTCCAAAAGTCCTAGCATGTTGCTGTCTTGGGATATTTCCATGGAGCCCATTAAGCTTCCTCGTTTGAAGGATATTGAATAGCATGGCATCATTTGCAAACAACCGTGATGTAAAATAAACTAAGAAAGGCTACTTGCCTTACCAAAGGAACGTTAAAACCAAGGCCATGAATTTTGGCCATAGGCAAAGGCACTGGTTCCCAACAAAGTCCTGGCTAATTCTAAAGCCTTAATTCTCCTTCCAGATGTGTGCAGCATTTGGGAGGGAAAGGGGAAATGGTCCCATCCAATGCAAAGTCTTCTGAGGGTACTTTACAACATCAGTATTAGCCCTTTTTTAGTTTTTCTTACCAGGCACACATTTCTTACCATGCAAGTTGAGTGGGTCTTGCCTGCATTTAAAAAATCCAGTGCTTTATTGTCCAAAACCCTTGCTCTTGACTTGAGTGCATGTGCTTTGTGGAAGTACAAGTGGTAATTACACAAGTCTTCCCTTCCCTGTCATTGGCAACAGTCACCAGGGAAATTTATAGTCCCCAATATCCAGATCTGGAAACTCGTTATTAAACGTGGTCGAGGAAAACCCTGACGTGGCAAATGGCATCTGAACAAGCACAGCTCGGCAGCAGTTCTTATGAGAGCGGCTGGGAGTCAGCAAGTGACTGTCAGTTTTATTTCATTAGACATTTTTATTATTTATGATAATATGGCTATGACTAATAGTTATTTTCACTTGTTTAGAATATATTATGTGGCTGGCATTATGTTAAGTGCCCATCTGATCTTTGTTGATTTTTTTTAAACAATCTCCTGGTAATGTATTATGATTTTAGAATGAGGAAGCAAACACAGAGAGGCTGAGTAACCAGCCCTGGGTCATTTGTCTGGGATGCGATGGAGTCAGGATTTTAACAATTGCAGAGGCTTTGAACTCAGATATATTCAGGGGTCAGGCAGATGACACACTGGGGTGAAGTTGGCCAGGTGTGGGCTTTTAGAGAATGATGAGGATAATGGAGAAATGGCGAGTATATCTGACACTTCCCCATGCCCTCAGATTCCAAGCTTACCACTACTGTCCTGCCAAATAACTCTAAGACATAGTGCTGGCCAGAAATATTTAAAGCCTAAATGTATCCCACAAGCCCTTGTTTTCTAGCCTCTATAATATAAAACTTGATTAATACTTAACAATACTAAAAAAATTTTTTAGGATAAGGATAAGCTTTTAAAATGGGATATAACATGTAGAAAGAAAAGTAGCAAATCTTAAGAATATCACTTGATGAATTTTGCAAAACCAACTTCTCAGGTCAAGAATCACAATATTAGCAACATCTCAGAAACACTTTTTTGCCTTTGTCAGTTATTAATACCCCAAAGGTTAGCCACTGTCCTGACTTCTAACCCCACAGATGAATTTTGTCTGTTGCTGAGACTTGTATAAATAGAGTTATATGCTATGTTCTCTTGTGTCTACCTGCTTTCACCTAGTATCATGGGAGATTCACCCACATTGTGAAATGTGGCAAGTTTTTTCTCAACAGCTTGTATTCTCAAATCTACTGTTTGATATGTTCATCTCAATATTTTATACCTGAGCAGCTAAGGAGGAATAGTTCCTTCTCTGAATACAGGTTCTAAAAATTGAAACAAGTAACTCTAGAACTTTATTAGAGTTATAGAGATTTTTGTTGTTAAAATACTTTTTTCCTAAACATGTTCTAATTTTATTCTTTCATAGTCCATGTCAGGTAGTTAGGAGACATATAATTCCCATTGGTTACATTTAGAAACAGAGGGTGCGTGCAGTAATGTGATTGCATGCTACCTACCCTAAGAGCAAGTGAGGCAAATAATGATACAATTGAGATTTCAGTTGAGGTGTCTTGATTGCCAGTCTGATGCTGAACACACGCATCTTGTTGCTCCTGTCTGAGTCAAAAGTCCATTCAACGGAAAAAAATGAATCAGTCTCTAAGGTTCTTTTGCTGTGGGTATTTCATATTGCTATGTGGGCTTGATGTTTGCCTCCTCAGAATTTATTTTCCTTATTTATTAGGGCACCTATCCTTTCCCCTTTATTTTTAAAAAATTTGTATCTGTTGTTTTTGTTTGTTTGTTTGTTTGTTTTGAAAGAGAGATCCATTTGTTGTTCCACTTATTTATGCATTCATTGGTTGATTCTTATATGTGCCATGAGCCAGGGATGGAACCCACGGTGTTAGCCTATTGGGATGATGCTCTAACCAACTGAGCTACCCAACTTCTTGATCACAAGATTGAGGTGGGCTCCATTACTAGCAGAGAAGAGCACATGACTCCTCCCCTTGGGAGAGAAACATAGATTCTAGAGTCACACATTCAACCCTGAGAATGCTCAGTAATGCATTAACATGAAGGATGCAGAACCAAGAAATGAAGAGTGAGAAGTCACTTCAGTTTCTTGGACAAGCCACCACTGAAACCCACTACCTCTATTTATTGCATGAAGTGATACACACACAAACACACACATTTATGTCGGGTTAATTTTTTATTCTTTCTTTTTTAGATGGTGGTACTCACAAAAGAAAAAATTCCTAAAAATGCATTTATTCAAATAAATCCTCATATTTCTCTTCTCAAACTCTAAGAGCCGTAACGTTCTTGTGCAGTGAGTGGCAGTTATGTAGACATGAAGGTTTTGTCTTGAATTTATGCAAAGTGTCTCTCCTGAGTGCTCTCTAAGTGAAGTCACTGTATTGACACAGACAATATCTGTTTTTAAACCATAAAAATGCTGGCTTTACTCTGAATTTGAGAAAGGGTCTGTACCACCCACATCGATCATTTCTGTCATAGATGCTCATATAATCTAGCAGGGGAAGGCAAGGCTAAGGGAGGCAAAGATATTTTCAAAAAGTAGGGAAAACTGATCCAAACAACAGAACTGTTGACTCAAACAATTTTTGTCCAAAGGCCTTTGGAATTTTAGCCAGTGTATCATCTACACTGCCAGCAGAACATTCTTTCTAAGACAGGGATTTATTAATTCATCTTTGCACTTTAAAAATTCCCACAAAGAGGGGAAAGAGTAACTATAGTGGAGAAACCTGACAAACACTACCTCGGCCAGGTGATCATGCCACAAGTCAGGTTGAAAGTACACTCACTTGATATGATGAGAATGGTGCTTTACCTCTGAGGTCTTCCTCCCATAAACCAAACCTTCAGTCTAACCACGAGAAAAATATCAGACACACCCCAAAAGTATGATATACTCCTCAAAGCCATCAAGACCTCCAAAACAAGGAGGATGTGAGAAACTCACAGCCAAGAGGAGCCGAAGGAAATGTGACACCTCAATGTGATGTGGTACCTGGATGAGGTCCTGGAACAGAAAAAGGACATTAGGCAAAACTAAGGAAATCTGAATGAAGTATAGATTTTAGTTAATAACAATGTATCAATGGTGATTTAATTGGTGACAACTGTACCTTCACTAATGAAACATCTTAAAAATAGAGGAAATGGTACATGTGGGGGAAGGGAGCTTATATGGGAACTCTATTCTACCTGCTCAATTTTTTTAAAGTCTAAGGCTGTTCTAAAAAATAAAGTCTATTAAAAATAAAGTTTATTTAAAAATCAATCACTAGATTTCTGTTGCTGCAGGAGGCTTTTCTAAAAGTCAGGGACCGAATTGGGTCTTTGAAATGATTTTCAGTGGTTCATGAACAAAGTCCAAAGTAATCCTGAACCGCACGGTTAAATATTCCTTCATTGATCATTTCTCAGTCCTGATTCAGTAACAAAGAGAAACTCCCAGTTTAGCCCCGAAGCACTTTGCTAACCTTTGCCAGCTCCCCTTTTTAACAAAAAAAGAAAGCTTCAGGCTCAGAACTTTGTTTTCATTATTTTTATTGTTCTTATATTTGGTGATGTCTGTGTACTGAAAACGATCCTACTTTTATCATTGATGATAGAGGTATTTCTTTTCTTAAAGTAAATGAATTAAATGAAAGCCCTGAATGTTGTGGCTCAGTGGATTGAGCATCGGCCTGCGAGCCAAGTGTTGCTGGTTTGATTCCCAGTCAGGGCACATTACTAGGCTGCATGTCAGGTCCCCAGTTAGGGGCGTGAGTGAGAGGCAACCACACGGTCATGTTTCTAAAAAAAAAAAAAAAAATCTATTCAAATGAAATGTGGGCCTGTTTAATTGCTTTTACTTAACCACAATGACATATTGTATTCAGATATATCAAAAAACAGAAAAGTGGTATTCAAATGACTGAAGTTGAGAATGAGTGGCCAACAGCATTATGACCACACCCCTCAGCATGGCATCAAGTCTTATCCCACCTGCGGACATCTGTCTAGTTTCTTGTCCCAGATTCTCCACCCTGCAAACCCAAGGATGTCTACAAGGTCCGAGGTGTTGATGTCCAGGGCTCAGAAGACATCATAGACCCATGGATAAAAAGTTTAAGTCCAGTGTACTAAGTTTTGTTCTGGACTCTTTTAACATGTGGCTTGATTTCCATTGGTATCCATACCATTCTCTCATAATATGAGTCACCTGCAGCACTGATGAAGCTACCGATTCCTTTTAGCCCCTGAGAGCTCTATAGGTGTGTTAGAGACCAAACTTACAACAGGGAAGCTCTGATGGGGGTACCAGTGAGATCTGAATTCCAGCCCCGTATGTCCCCACCTATCTGACTGGGGCCTGATGCATGCAGGAAGCAGAGGAGTTTGCTGGGCACTGGGTTCAAAGCTTAACTCTACCACAGAATGGACCTTGCAGAGGACCTTGGGTGAGATATGTAAGCTCCCTGACCTCCTCTTCCTTGTCTGTAAAATGAGAAAAATAATAGTACCTGTCTCATGGTAAATGAGTGCATGTAAGCACAGTGCTTAGCACAATGCTGGCACCAAATCAGCACTCCAGAAACTTGCATTGTTGCTTGTCATCTCTGTGGGGCCCATTTCCCTCATCGTCAAGTCTGGGTCATGACAGTACCCAACTCACAGGACTGTTGTCAGGAATAAACAAATTGATGAATGTTAGTCTTTAGTGCTGTGGCCTGGCTCCCAGCAAATGCTCAATGTTCAATTATTTTTATCTATGTTTACTTATTAGTAGTATGATGATTATTATGGATTAACAATTCCAAGAATTATAATGTCTCTCCAATCTTTTTTAACAGTTCACAGATACCAGGAACAGTCACGGTAGATCTCAGGTGTCAGAACCTCAGGAGTACTGAAATTAAGTCTATGGGTCTCCATGGCGCTAAAGGTCTGGGTTGAATTGCGGTTGAGTCCAGTGGTGTGTGGACTGGTGCCTTTCTCACCAAAAGGACTGGTTTGTGGATTAGGCAGCAGAGGCTCCATCTGGTCAGCTGGGTTTACATAATCAGGCCTGCAAGCAAGCCAGCTGCTTCAGGAAGTTCTATGAGGTAAGAAATTCTTGTCCAACAAAAGTTATTTTTCCACAAAAGAGCAACAGAATAAAATGGGCAAACGTCTTTGCAGGTCGCCCTAAAATGTGCCTGACTGAGAGAATTTCATACCTGGTGGCTTTGAGTCCATAAAGCACTGAGACCAAATGATATTTTCCCTGTGATGTCAAGGGACAAATGGGGAGAGATTTTGTCCCTTCATCTCCTCCACAGAGAGTCCTCAGGAACACACAGTCCTGTTTCAGAAGCTCTGAGGACAATCTTGGATTACAATGGCATCCAACATATGTTCTAGCTGTGATAACCCATTACTCTTTGATTTCAATGAAGGTAAGAATTGGTAACTCATTTTCTGCAATATAATTCAAACCTTTAAAGAAATCAGCAGCGAGGTCCCCATTGTGATCCAAAGGTCGGCTGTGAAGGCTGGCAAGCACTTTTATGGACAATTTTCTATATTTTTCTGGATGATTTTGTGAGTGTATCCAAGTAATGGCAGAGCTAGCTCTTATTTCTGCCTGCAGGCATTCTTGCCCTTCTCTTTTAGAAGGAAGCCCATCTTTTTCCCTTTGGAAGCTGCCTCTCCCACATCCACTAGGCCTACCAATCACTAGGCCTCACCTTCCCAATTCCCTTGAACAAGGTAATTGGATACATGATTTGAAATGAGAGTCCCTTTAGGGGGCTGACACAAATGTTGGAGAGAGAATAGCTCTCCTCTAAAATTCAAGAATCCTCAAAGCTGTTGGGAGTCAACTTGGCCACCAAGTGAAGAGAACGTAGCAGAGGCTGATATCAATCCCATGGAAAGTGCAGAGGAAACAGGGAGAACAAGAGGAGTGTAGAAAGAGAGGAAGGAAACGAGGGAGATAAAGAGCACTGAGACAGAGAGAAAGGCACCAGGGAAAGGAAAGAGGGAGAGAAGGAAAAAGGGAGATACTGCCAATGACTCAACTTCTTAATACGAACCTCTCTCTAGAACCAGCAATTCATAAAGAGAAATTTATGCCTTGGCTCTTCTGGTAAAGTTAGTCCCTAACTTCCCTTTTCTTTCTTTCTTTTTTTTCTTTCTTCAAGTTCATAGGTTCTTCAAATGGGGACCCATGACCCAAAAAACATTAGAAACCATCACAACTGGAACATTTATTAGATGGAATTAACTCACTTCAGAAAGAAACAAAGTTTATTTGATGAATATAAATAAGGCGATCAGCACAAAGTACTTCTCATACACATGATTACAAATTTATGAACTGTACATACCTTGTATGTTGTACTTCTACTAGACACGAGGTTACAATGACTGGCTAATACATGCCCACTGGTAGTTTCTGAGGGTTCCTTAGTTTTATTTATTTATTTTTCATATCGAAGTCCATAATCACATGGTCAATATCACAACTCACATGCCACTCACTTGAAGAAATTTTACAAGAAGCACTATCAAACTAGGGTCTCTGGGAATTAGATACACTGACCCCTGGCAGCATTCAAACGCCACTCGACACAAAAACATCTCAGATAGAACTTATGTCAACACATTTGAGGTCTTGTCATAAACACTGTTTAAAAAGTAAATTGAAACCCACTTTCAAATGAAAGTTGACACGCCGTTAACGTGCATACTGGATACACAAAAATCATTAAACACAAAATTGAGACTGTACATGGAAATCAAATCAGGTATAAGGGACAAGCCTGCCTTTGCACAAAGCAAGAAGACCACCTTCTCCCCAATGTTAGCCTCAACTTCTTTTATTTCAAACTTCATTATGATTAGAGGGGGACCTACTAAAGTTTGCACAAAGGAAATATCTTCCCAACATCACAGTGTTTGTCATAAACCCAGAGACTAATTTTAATATATTAAAAGGGAATTTTTTTGTAACCCCCAAGCATCAGGAATATTACATGAAATGGGAAAAGATGCTATGTTAGACAGAATTTAATTTTTCAGGGACTAGATGACATGCCCTCATAAAGGTAATATCAATAATATTTTTAACCAACAAAAGTGGGGCAAAAAAATGATCCCCAAACAACAGCTGTGATGAAATTGGCACATACTTAGAAATAGCTAACTGTACACTTTGTCTGCATCAAAGACCCTATTTTCCCTAGTGGATTTCCTACTTCCTACTTCAAGTCTTCAGTTGCAGAGTTTAGGTCAGAACTTGGCTGTAAGAGGCAGTGAGGACCTCCTCTGTGGGGACATCCAAACTGTTCATGGGGCCACATTTGTGACCTTGGTTTTCAGTGCAACACTGTGTCAAAATGCGCTAAATACATGTGCAAAGGACTCTGCTTGTTTTTCCAGTCAAGACCTAGATCCCGTTGATAGTTAAAGGACAAGCTTTTTAAACATGAATGTATTTGGATGGTTTACACAACACATAAGCTTTACAGAGCTCGCTGTACTTACAAGAAGAACAAAGCCAGAAGCAAGAAACCTGCTTGAATATATTACTCCTAATGCACCAAAGATGAACAGTGCAACTCACAGTTCCGTCTTTCCCGACAAATAAGATGTCTGTCTTTTAAATATCTCTATGGCTCACGGGAGAGGTCCAGTTAATTGCACCAACATTTTAAAAAGTAATAATAACAACTGAATTCAATGCAAGATTTCAGAAACATCTGTTTAGAATCCTTTCCACAGCAGCAAAGAGAGACAACTATATGTATTAAGGCCACTCATGCTTTAATTCACCATTTGCCCTTTAAAAATGCAGATTTTCATCTCCTACTTGCATACACGTGGAAGGGTTTCTTTCATTGACAAAAAAAAAAAAAAAAAAAAAAAAGGATCAATACAAGAGTTGCACATGTTTGCCAGACTCGGTCATGAGTTTTATGAAGTTATAACATTTTAATTTTTTTAATCTTCAGAGGAAGCAGTAGGAGTTTAATTCTCCTTAGTACCATGTCACTGTATGTAAAAGACCTCAAAATTTGGTCTCTTTTTCTGGCATGTGCTTTAAATAATGACTCTGTACCCACAAACATGTTGTGTAGAGCTATATACAGATACACAGCTTTTGTGATTATTTCTCATTCATCAATGTTTTCATGTTTGATGCTGAAAATGCTTTGGAATTCATGTTGAAGACATTTTTTAAAAATTGAGAAATGACCCTTCATTTACAGAAGATCTTCGCTCACACTGTTTGCACAGCATTCGGATCTTGAAATGTGAATGAGTCCCAGCTTCTTCATGGAGACCTGCAGTACGGGAATAGTAAGAGCCTGAGGCTTGGCCATACCCCAGCCATGGGGGTACATGGAACATGTGGAACAGAAATATGCAGTTGCCTCAGGCTTTTGCCACTCTCCAGTACAGAAACAGTGTTAATAAAATTATGAGTGATCAATTTAGATGTGCCACGCATTGTCAGAGACACACACCACGTTCTCATAAGGCGATTTCTTGGCAAGTATTAGTGGTTTAAAAAATTGATTTCATTTCCAACCTGGCCCAGAGGTTACTACTGGTTACACCACCAAAATGTGGATCTTTGAACAACAGATTAAAGAAATAGAGGAGGGTAAAGGCTCGCCATTTTTGGTGTTTTGGTTTCTTTGTCAAACACTCCATGCATCTTGATATACAAACACTGCCAACACCACTCACTCACAGCATTCATACTTTTTGATAATCTAATGCATTAGGAATGACCACAGAGACTGAACCAGCAGAAGAACTGGAGATGAAGCTATAATAGTTGTCTAACAGAAGCTGAATTCACAGTTAAAATCCCATGGAATTCAAAATTTAGCCAATGATGTTGAAGTAACATAAATAAAATGTTATCAAATAATAACATCCCAAAGAGATGATCCAATTTTAAGTGCCCAAATCCCAACTCTCTTACCCTACTCCCACCAAATGGAGGATCTATCACTTTTCTCCTGTGCCACATTCTTCCTTTTCAACCTATGGAACGACATGAGATGATGAAGGAAATATCAGGTAGAACAGAATCGTGCTCAGTAATGGAAGTGAGACTCCTCTTCAGTCCTGATGAGCATTCCAGGTGGTGATGGACGGTGATGTGAGCCACGCTGCAACAGATTATCAGAATATTGCTGCAGAGCTGCATTTTCCCTTTTGTCAGCCCTTCTGATAGCTGCAACAAGAAAGCACACCATTTAGCATCCCAGTAACTGGCAGTGATATTGGAGATAATCCTTGCAGAGGCTCCTCACCTCCCACCCCTGCAGCGACCCTCTACAACACTCTTGGTTGGGGCTGGTTGAGATTGGCTACGGGAGGAGGTAGCAAGGAGGAGAAAGCATATAGGAAGGATAAAGTGAACAGAAAGTTCAATATTGTCCTGCAAACACATCAGAGAAGGAGCCTTTTCAAAAGATGTCAAATATACTTCTCAGCTCTCTCCTGATATGGAAAAAGAAATTGAAAGGAAATATGCCCAAATGTTCCAGTGATTATTCCTATGTGATCAAATTATGTGTCATTTTTTTCTCTCCACGCTTTTCTACAATGAGTATGGTTTTTAAATTATTCTTTAACTTGACTTTATAGAAATTAGAGAGTTAAAGATGGTTAAGACACCAAAAATCTTGACATTCACTTACAAACCATGTGCAACAATTTATACAATACTGGATCCAGCAATTCCACATCTAGGTATATACCAGGAGAATGGAAAACAGGTACACCAATGTTCATAGCAGTAACCAGAAGCTAGAACTAATTTCTGAGCATCCACCAACAGATGGATGTATAAACAAAAAGTAGTATATACACACTATGGAATATTGTTCAGCCCCAGGAAGAAATAAATTTTTGACCCATGCTACAACATGAATGAACCTTGATGACATGTAAGTGAAATGAACTGGACGCCAAAGGACAAATACTGTATGATTACACTTACATAAAATATCTGGAATAGACCAAGTCATAGATGCAGAAAATAGATTAAAGGATACCAGGGGCCCCAGGGAGGGGGAATGAGGAGTTATTGCTGAGTGGGTACAGACTTTCTGTTTGGGGTTATAAATGATCTCACCTACAAGTAGAACCTAGTGAACAAAACAAACAATGAGCAAAATAGAACCAGAGGCATGGAAACTAGGAACAGACTGACAGTGACCAGAGGGGATGGGGAGGGGGATAATGGGGAAAGAAGGGGAAGGGTCTAGTCAAGAAACAAGTATAAAGGACCCACGGACATGGACAACAGGGTGGGGATTGACAGTGGGAGTGGGGGTGGGGTGGGTGGGGCCAGGGAGAGCAAGGGGGGAAAATTGGGACAAGTGTAATTGAACAACAATAAAATAAAATAATATATATAAAAAATGTTTTGGAAATGTACGCTTTAAGTTGGTTAAAATGGTAAATTATATGATTATTTTTTCACAATAAAAACATTAAAAAAAAGAATATTGACATATCCTTAAATAGAGCAAAATGAAACAAAGTTGGCTTTCATCACCCCATCCAAAGGCCTGTGTGTAACCTTAAGCCTAAACCTAAACGCAGCAGTTGTGCATTTGCATGTTTCATGCCCAGAGGGACAGGTACCCAGAGCATCTCAGGCTTTCTCACTGTCCGAAGGGGCCCTGAGTGTGGAATACAGCTGCAGCCTGGAAAGAAACAGTAGAATGGGTAAGAAGAGAGGACCATCCCACATCGACCTTTCAAATGATGACTATCTTCCCTGCTGATGCTCAACTTTGTGTGCCTGCATCATTATCATTCACATATGGCCTTTGAATACTTTGGGAGTTTCCGGGCATATGGCAATAGTGCAGCTATCTGGGGAATATGGCAGTGAGGGGAAAGATCAAACACATGCACACGTGTGAGCCATTTTTTATATACAGCCTGAGCTGTCTGATTTGGTGGTTGATACACAGCACTTCTCAAGCCACGCTGACTAATGAGCATGCCAAAGATCCCAGTGTCTGCTCAGGTAGGCCGTTATTTCAAGCCATCATTAAACAGTGCTAATGAAATATGTGGCTTGGATGAACTCTGCTAATTCATACTCTGAGGAGTTTGGTGTAACCCTTCTGGTTAAGAAACTTGAATCGGGGCAAAAAAATGACTTTTGCAGAGCCAGAAAGCTAGGGAGTTCCTAGAGCAGATCATATTACTCATTCCGGCACATAAAATCTCTGCAAACTTCGTATGAAAATTGTAAGTCAGAGCACGCTTTCTGCTTCATGAGCTGTGCATAGCTCTAATTCTTTTGTGTATTAAGCATTTCTTAATCATCCTTTTAAAAGGCTGACCAATATATTAAAAGGGCACATGATTAAAAAGTAAAGAGAAACCCAAAGTAGTACTAAAACACACCAGTTGTATTTTACTGACAGGGAAACGAGGGGAAAATAATTACACTGAATGTCCGATGTCCTTGATATTTTTCCAAGATAAAGTAGCAAAGAACAATCATTTATTCAGTTGAGAGAAAGATTTGCAGCTAGGCAACAGGTCACAAGGCAGTGCACTGTTTGAGGGTAAGGTTTACGCTCTGCCAAAGAGAAGACTCAAAAGTGTCACCACTCCTTTAATCAGACAATCCATTTGCAAGGAGCCCTAAATGCATTTGAGAGAAAAAAGCTCTAGGGACATAGCCAGCTCTTGGGAATGCAGATGATCCCTTTTTGAGGGGCAAACATATGTATGCTTTAAAAAAATTTAAAAATGAATCCTGGTTTTCAGCAATGAGCCACCCACCCACCGTGAGAGCATCTCTGGCCAGACCTCCCTCACCTGGATCATCACTGCAGGCCCAGACATCCTGTCTTACAGCACCCAACACCACATTCTCATCCGGCGCAGGCAACAGTGCTACTTCAATGATGGCAGCAACTTCATCTTGCATTCCATGTTTACAGCCTCATGTACAATTCCATTGCCCTCAGGATGGAGGGTGGACTGCTGAAAATGTGGGCCAGGCCCATCTGGCCCCTCTCTCTCCAGCAATATGCTCCACACTCCACCTCTGCTGAACTTGAATCTGCAGTCCTAACGCTTTCTTTTCTCCTCGCCTCACAGTCTTTTCTTTCTGTCTGATGTGCATTTACACCAACCCTTGACCTGATAGATTCCTACTTACTCATCAGTCGCAGTTTAGGTGTCATGTCTCCCTAGAAGCCTTTCCTGACCTCCCTGAGCATAGGATGTAGCACAGGAAGTCTCTCACATACTGCACTGTCCCCTTCTGGTGACTTGTCTAGACGTTTACTGTCCTATATGATAGCCACTGGCCGCATGTGGCTACTCAGCACTTGAAAGATGGCTAGTCCCAATTGAGATGTGCTGTAAGTGTAAAATACACAATGGATTTTGAAGATGTAGTATAAAATTAGTTTTTTAAATACTGAAGTTGAATGAATATAAATCAATATATGAAATTTTAGACTTAGTGTGAATATTATTTTTTATATCAATTTTATGTTAAAATAACATTTTGGGTATACTGGATCAAATTAAATATATTATTATAATTAATTGCACCTCTTTTTTATTCCTCTTTTTAATGTGGTTGTAGTTTTGTGGCTCCACATTACAGACATGGTTTGCATTATATTTCTATTGAACAACACTGGCCTAGGCTCTAGCCGGGCAGGGCAGGCCAGTCCTGCTCAGTTAGCGTCCCTGTGCTTTGCGTAGTTCATGGAATGGAACAAGTCGATTCCCTCAATCGTTCCCTAGGTATGAAATAGTACCTAGAGTAGGCAGAATCCAAAAGTCACACACACTCCACCCCTTCCCCCAAAATTTCCTGCTCTTATCTTTCGTATCTGGACTGTGAACCTCTCGTACCATGATCATGCCACCTTACAAATCTAATGAAGGTTACTAATCCCTTGACTCTAAGTTAATCAAAAGAAAGATGATCTAAGTGGACCTAATTTAATCACAGGAGCCCTTTAATAGCAGAGACTTTCTTCTTGCTGGTAGCAGAAGGGGAAGTGGGAGAATTTGAAACACTAGAGGGATATGCTGTGCTGAGATGGAGGGAGCCATGGGGCAAGGACCTGAGAGTATACTGCAGGATCTAAGGGCAGTTCCCAGCTGACAGCAAGCATGGGAACAGGACCTCAGTCCTACCACCACAAGGAACTGAATTCTGCCAAGAGCCTGAATGAGCGTGGAGGTGGGTGCTTCCCCAGAGCTTCCAAGTTAAAGTCCAGCCTGGCTAAAACCTTGACTTTCACCTGATGAGGTTATGAAGACAGCTCAGTGGAGTCTAACTGGTCTTCTGACCTACAGAACTGTGAGCTAATCAATGGGTGTGGGTTTAAGCCATTAAGTTTGTGATGATTTGTTATCGTCGTCGGCAGCCGTCCGTCTCGAGAGACGATGGTGTAGCTTCTTGAGTCTATCTGCACCGCCGAGAATGGCTGTGCAGTCCGACTCGGGAGTGACACGGTATCTGTCTCCTCCCGTGTTGAATCGACATCTTGCGATGACGCTGGAGTGTCCTCTCCAGTGAAGCTGAAGCTACAGAGCCTGGGCAGGGTGATATGGAGGGTCTGCTGTTGCCCATGCAGCAGACCCCCCCTCTCTTCGCAGCTGAGGGATCCAAGGGAAAGACGGAGTCAATACAGCTTGGCTTCAGGTGCGCTGCAGGAGTTGCCGGTGTTGACTGCAACGTCAAACCGCCTTAGGGACTCCGGCTCTGGATTTTCTGTCGGGGTTTACTCCCTTAGCCTTTCCCCTGAAGAGGTATGCCGCAAGGCAGCGGAGGTTTTTTGGAGTCAGAGTAATAGAACTCCTCTCTGTGTCAGGCAATGAGCTTGGTGCCAAGGACATAATGGTAAAAATAATAATAAAAAACAGACAAAATCTATGCCCTCATGGAGCCTGTATTTTCAGGGAAAAGACAGACAACAAATAGACTCACAAATAAATAAAAGAATAAGGATTTTTAAAATTTGTGACTTTAAGGAAATGAATACAGAGCTGTGATAGGGATGCTTAAGATTTATTCAATGGCTATATGACAATTATGAGGTAGATTATTTTATTATATGTAAAGATATTCACAATTTTTTCAGTGAAAAGAGCAGATTACAATTCTATATGTGTAATTCTATCTCATTTTGCATCAACACACACATAAACATAAACACTTGCAAATGTATACACTAGAATATTGTTAATTATTTCTCAGTGGTGTTTTTAAATTTTCTTCTTTGGAATTTTGCTGTTGTTGTTGCACTTCTTGGATATTTTAAATCAAAGAATGTGCAACTGGTGTCATAGTAAAAGAGAAAGCTATTTCCATTGTGAAGAATCTTGTCTTGGTTCTCCCGAAGAGAACCCTAGAACTGGGTATGCAGGGGAGGAGGTTTCGGGGGGTGAGGAAGGGGAGTTGGGGGGCAAGCTGAGCACAGCAGTGAGATTCTACCCCAGGACCATCACCCCCAGGAGAGTAGGCTATAAATGTGTGGTGTCTCACAAGTATGCCTTCAGACTGTTTTTCTTTGGAATAAAGACACCTGCCCGATTATGGCTTTCTTCTCCTGGCCTTTCAGTAGTGATTTGCAGAAACAGGCTGGGGGAAAGGGGTCTTTGGTAAACACAGAGGGGTTAAAGGGGAAACTGTTTAATAACAGTAGTAAAACGCAGGCTATTTTTGACATCTGGGTTAATGTCCATTATGCTCCATGTGCTTTCCAAATGTGTGCCGTGCGCCCCCAGGTACAAAAACAGACACCCATTCACCACGGCTTTGGATGTCCTGACATTGCACAGGGTGCCCACATAAAAGCGAGCCCCTGATAGGCTAATTAACAAGGGTTTGAAGAGACAAGCTCTCACTCGGGGGGCAGTGGGCGTTGTGTAGAACAACTCCACTAAGTGACTCCACTCACAGGAAAACCCAATAGAGTCGTTTCTGCTCAAAAAAAAGAAAAAAAAATCTATAACTACATCTGTGTTATTACTTAACATCTTTTAAAACAGGCTGGAATGGGTTTCCCATTTTCCTCATGAAGATTTATTTATTATTGTTGTGATCAAAGTGGCAACAAATTATGTTAAATCATTTAATTTTCTTGATAGGAGCAACCACCTTGAAGCCATAATTCAAAAATATGAGTGGAGAGCAGCATTTTACCTTGTGAGTGGCCTCCTACAGCTCCACAGGGCAATAAAATGTAACACTTCAGAGCCCAAAGGTTCGGGCCAGTGGGTGGGGATGGCCCAGCAAGCCGTGGCTCACAATTGCAAACTGCTGTTTGTGATGAGAGCTTGTGGCTGGGCAGCTCAGAGGCTCCAGACTTCCTCTTTGGTTTCTGTCCGGTGGTGCAACTACTCACAGTATTTTATTTATTTATTTTTTAAATTTTATTTATTGATTTGAGGTGTGGGGGAGATAGAGAGACAGAGAGACAGAGGGAGAGAGGCATCGATTTGTTGTTCTAGCTATTTAGGCATTCATTGGTTGATTCCTAAGAGTATGTGCCCTGACCACAGAGCAAACCAGCGCCTCTGGTATATTGGTACAATGCTCTCACCAACTGAGCTACCTGGCCAAGGCCACCACAGAAGTTTAAATGAAGAAAATCAGACAGATTCAGATGTGTACATAAAAATGGCAGCATACTTGTACACTGCTGTGTGTCCTTAAGATTTATTTTTGCCATTATCATCAGGGTCAGAATTATTTGTAGCTAATGTTTGGTGCTTGTTATCTGTCATGACATTCTGTGTTTTTGCGTGAATTACTTCAAACAAGCTGGACACCACCACGACATTGACCTGGTTGCTAGTCCTGAGCAGATAAGGAAACTGAAGCTTTGGGTCTAACTCCCACCGTCCTGGGGTCTGACTTGAGCCCTCACCTCCACTCCAGAGTCCCTTCTCTTTACCATGAGTCCAGGATTCTCTTAAGCCTTGGACTTCTGTGTTCTACTGTCCCAATTTTATAATCTTTCCATTACACCTGCCACATTAAAAAAAAAAAAAAATCTTTTCTAAAAACTGAAATTCCCTTTTTAAGAAGGATTTACTTAATTCCGTAATGGTGCCAGTATCTGTTGACTAGACATTCCAATAATTGCATAGCTATTGAAATGGAACTGTTTGCCCACCTAACACCTAAGACTATCCCATGTGGGAGAGCACCCTGGTCGGCCCCTGGCCCTGCCTCGGAGACCACCCTCTTTGCCCAGTGGTGGCCTTCCAGTGGACAGCACCTTGCCCGTGTTGGCTGGGCTTGCACATAACGCATACTCAGGCCACTGACCATCCCCAGCACTACCTCAGGAGACATTTTAGACTCGGCAACTATGCACTGGGCTTTTATCTTCTCGAGGGCAGAGAGATGGCAGCAAAGGTAAAAATCAAAAGTCTACCACTCGACATCAGCGTTAGGTACTCTATGCAACTTGTAACACATTGTTGAGATGAAACATGCTTTTAGTTGTAATTTTTTTTTCTTAAAATAAGAACTTCTTTAGCATAATAGGCTGCCCATAAGCCAAAAGTTTTGTCAGTCTACTGCCCGATTTCTCAGTCTTGGTCTTGTGGACATTTGGGGCTGGGCAATTCTTTGTTGTGAGGGCTGCCCTGTGCATCACAGGATGTTTTGCAGTATCCCTGGCCTCTACCCACTAGCTGCTGGTAGCCTCATCCCCTCGCTCAGTCATGACAATAAAAAAATGTATCCAAATATCCCCTGAGGGGAAAATCACACTCAGTTGAGAACCACTGGTCTAATCTATATTTTAAGTTTAATTGGTTGACCATGCTGCTTTAAATATATTTTAACAAGATATGTTTGTATACATGCATCTACCAACCTATACGATATAAATAATTTGCGGAAAATTGAAAATCAATTTCTAAGCCGCTATCATATTATTTCTGACATGACTGCAGAGATTTAAATGTCCTGTGAACAGAGGTACAACCTAAGTAACAAAAATAATAAAAATGTACAGCTTATTTGACATAAAATAGAAATGCCACAATCCTGAGATAGCAAGACACCTAAGACACTTGCTGAGCTCAGTGAAAAGGTAAAATCTAGTTTAAATTTATAGCATTCCTTCAGTGTCCCTCCAGGAGTTTGGCATTTTGCCAGGGTTCCTTGTTAAAAATTTGTTAAACGTGTTTGGCATTAATGCAAACACAAAGTGGTCATTTGTTACAAATTCTATTGGAATGCATTCATTTAAGGCAATGAAGTAGTTACTAGAAAAGAAAAAAAAATGTTCATTAAGTACATTTTAAAAATACAATGATGTATGCAGTGTGTAACTGTGGCGCCCTAGTGGCTATATAAATCGCTGACAGAATAACCACACATTGTGTTTAGTTTGAAATTGGAATCTTTTAAACATAACTGATAGAACAAAAACTGGTTTTGTTTGTTGTCAAAACCGATGTTAGTCTTTCTTTTCTGAACTAGTTAAAATAACCAAAAGTTTGGCATACTATTTCTAACATCTCAAATCAGTGAAACGTATAGGTTAAAATAATGCTTTGGGAATCTTTGGGGGTGCTGCGAATGAGATCGGAGACAGGGCTGAGTCAACAAACAGAACGCCCACGCCCCAGAAGGGGGAGAAGTGCTCGAATCATCCGGGCGAACTCCCTGGAGAACCGCACTCGGGGAGATCCCATACCTCTGCACCCTCATCTGTTGTTATCAGGTTGTTAGGTTACCTGCAGAGGGAAAACCATCTGCTTTCGTCACCGAGACAATGGGATCCTATGAGCGCATACCCTAAACCTGGTGTACAGAACTTCCACCTTCTTGGCACACCCTCAGTTGTTCATACAAAGGAATTATTGCTGAGTAATGGTGACTCCTTAACTCCATGACCAAATGGTTCTGAAACTCAGCTTCTTGAGAAAGGGGCTTTTTGACATTCTATGACATTTGGCCCTGCAACATAGCTTCCTGTGGATGTTTAGCATGGACTGTGTCATTTCAGGGCCCCTAAATGCTTGCTAAAGGCTGATCCTCAAGGTGAGTAGAAAACTCATACTTCACAAGAATATTCAGAAATTACTCACAACTTTCTCCCTAGTCCTCCTGCCCATTCAGATGTACTTATTGCCCTGAAGGTGTCCAAATAATATCATCTCAGTGGCCCCTGACCTGCTCTTTAGGCTGGCCTCTTTTGCCATCAGAGGTAGGTATTATCCAGGCTGCCCTTGAAGAGGATGGACCCAGAGTCCTAAGCTCTTGAAGCATTCTCTAGTTCAAGGGTAGAAACATTCTCTAGTCAGACTTAGATAAAACCGAGCATCCTGCACTTAGCCTGGAGAAGTTTGCCTTTCCCTTCACAAATTCCAAACAGAACTAAAAAGCAAGAAGTCAAAGAACAGGGAGAAAATACTTATTTCCAGAAACAACATGACACAAAAGGTAAGAGACACGCCTGAGGGTTAAAGAGTGCATCTTGGTTTTACACTATTTGGTGGGCCCTCTTTTAGAAAAGGAATACACAGATAATGGTTTCAAACCTGACAAAAGTACGTATATGGCCATGGGAACACATCATTAGGGACCCCTCCGGGATCTTGGAAAGGTCTGTGTACTTGTGGCGCTTGAAGTTTAAGCCCTATTAGCTTCTTGACAAATCCTGTCTGACTGAACTTAAAGTTGACTTTTGAGATAGCATTTTCAAATTCAAATGAGAATAAACTAAACTGAAAAGAATTCAATGTTAGGATGAGCTTGCCAGAGAAACAGAGACATCTCTGTAGCCTGGGTGCTAGGAAAGCTGTCTTGTGCAAGAATGAGGTGCCCCTTCCAGAAAAAGGAGCCGGCAAGGCATTTTGAAGAATTTGAAACACTAAGGAACAATTTGATATCTCAAGTTTGCCGACCAGAAGTGACTGGGAGGACAAGTGTTTACAACAGAATCTTCATAGAGCCAATAATGGCAATTAGTCCCCAGGATTCGAAGGCGCCCTTCCCGCCTTGCTGAGGTGGAATGCCATTTACTCTTGGGCCAGAGACTAATTAGGGGTCTCTTTTGAAGATCAAGGTTTTTGCGATCCCCCCTTCTTAATAACAAGGTTTGCCTGTCGGCCACCTGGGTCCAGGCGAGACCTCCCTTTCCCCCACCCCAAACAACAGGCACTGCCTTAGGCCAGGAGCAAGTGTGGGCAGGAAAGCACACATCTAGGCAGGCGAGCAATTTAACCTCTTCACCACCAAGGTCCTGCAACCCAGTGCCTGACTGGGCTGACTAGACATGGCGATAGTGCCCTCGATTCTCAGGCAGGGCTGAAGGTCTGGGTGTAATGCGAAGAAACCACCGTCAAGGTGCAAATGCTACACAGCTGCTTTCTTGTATGGGAAGAGAGACAGGAAGACTCCATCTTCCCAGATGAGTGGTGAGTCAAGGGGCTCTTTGCATTTGCTTCACCTTGGGCCATTTCCAGAACTAATTTTAAAAGTGACTAGCTAAAGAAGGCTTGAGGCAGAGTGGGAGAACAGTCAAGTGCACCTTCTGGAGCCCTCATCTACCTGTCATCATACCCGGAGGCTGAGCTGCTGGCCTCTGTGGACCTCTCATCAGGGTCCCCATGGCCTTGCTGTAGGAGGCTGGGCTGGCTTCTGTGCTCTTTGAGACATGGTGGGGGAGAGGCCAAAACAGCAGGAAAAGTAAGCTGCAAAGAATTAATGTTGTAACAACTTGGGCAAAGTACAAACAGCCAGCGAGGTTGGTCCTTTGGCTGTTGACACACTCTGGCCTGAGTTGGTTGTGGTCACTAAACCCATTAGCGTTCCGATGTGGCAACAGCTAATGCAGCAAGTTCAATGTGTTTTTGTTTAATGTCTAAATGCTGGGTGCATGCCGGCAATGATGGCAGTGGGAGGCAGGCAACCTCACTGCCATAAACACAGTCATCATTGTCAGCGATCTGAAAATCATTTTTTAAACTATTTATTTTTGGCAGATAGAGGCTGAATGGAGTTTTGCATTTGATTAACTGTACTTTAATTTCAACATGCTTCAAACTGTTTTGTGTTTTCTTTTCTTTTTCTGTCTTAACACAATGCAAGAATTTATTGAGACTGACTACATCCATCTTCCACAAGAGGAAATATAAGCCATTTCTGTATCTACCTGCATGCAACTATATACAAAGGCTACATAGTGGGTTCACAGATTTATCTCCAGCTCTTTCTCACTGAGAGAGTGTTGATGGCAGGGAGAATAATTTCTTATCCATCTATTTCTTCCAGGTCCAGATAATTTTTTCCTATGTCTTTGTACTTCATCATTCAATTTTTTTTAAACTGAATCTATTGGGGTGACACTGGTTAATAAAATTATATAGGTTTCAGGTGTACAATTCTATCATATGTTATCTGTATATTGCATTGTGTGTTCACTACTGAAACATTTTTGTGCTTTCTAAGCAACCGCCAAGTCAGCATTTCCTGCAACAAAAGAAACTAGCCTTCTTGGAGGAGGAGGAGACTCCTTTGGTAGGTGCAAAGGGAAAAGAAAAGTGTATAATCACAAGCCACAAACAGCTGCATGAAGTCAGGTTTTTGAGAGAGATTCAGGGTCTCCTACCCCTAGGAGCCTTAATCCACACTCACCTGTAAATAAAAGAATATGGGAAAAGCTACCTCATTTTAGTCTGTAGAGTTGGACATGAAATGGGTTCGTAAGTGGACACAAAGGCAAATTCAGCCTGAGTTTTATATTGTTTTCAAGCTATGTTTTTGAAAAG
This sequence comes from Furipterus horrens, assembly GCF_987537825.1. Lineage (NCBI taxonomy): Eukaryota > Metazoa > Chordata > Mammalia > Chiroptera > Furipteridae > Furipterus > Furipterus horrens. Next base: position 95,381,555 of record NW_028327177.1, on the reverse strand, counting down.
TACAAGAATTGATCCTCCTTTCCTTCCTCCCTCCCTCCTTTCCCTTCTCCCTCCCACAACTTTTAAAGCATCTACCAGGAACCATGTGAAGTCCTAGGGACATGTGGTTGAATGAGAGAGACACTAGATCTGACCTCATGGAATACACATATAGTAAGTATGTAGGACATTGCATTCAACAAATAATTAAGCTGCACATGTGATTCATTAATTGGTACTTGGTACTTAGTAAGTACCAAGAAGAATGACCCATCAATATTCACTGAGCACAGACTTTTTGGTTTTATGGCATCCAGTCCTTATACTCTGAAGAGGTTGCTATTATTAATGCATTACTACTGTTCCAGCCCCTGACTGGTTTGGCTCAGTGGATTGAGCGTCGGCTTGCGAGCTAAGTGTCGCTGGTTCAATCTTCCAGTCAGGGCACATCAGAGAAGGAAAACTCTGACTCCAAAAAACCTCCGCTGCCTTGCGGCATACCTCTTCAGGGGAAAGGCTAAGGGAGTAAACCCCGACAGAAAATCCGGAGCCGGAGTCCCTAAGGCGGTTTGACGTTGTAGTCAACACCGGCAACTCCTGCGGCGCACCTGAAGCCAAGCTGTATTGACTCCATCTTTCCCTTGGACCCTTCAGCTGCGAAGAGAGGGGGGGTCTGCTGCATGGGCAACAGCAGACCCTCCATATCACCCTGCCCAGGCTCTGTAGCTTCAGCTTCACTGGAGAGGACACTCCAGCGTCATCGCAAGATGTCTATTCAACACATGAGGAGACAGATACCGTGTCATTCCCGAGTCGGACTGCACAGCCATTCTCGGCGGTGCAGATAGACTCAAGAAGCTACACCATCGTCTCTCGAGACGGACGGCTGCCGACGACTACTGTTCCAGAAACAGGCAGAGAAGAGTAAAGTTACACACTCAAAGGCTCACAGCTAATATGTGGTGGGGCCATGGTGTGAATCCCCCACACCAAGGTATTAAATCTCCAGCTTACAGGAACACATCAGGGCACTGACCTGGTCTGACAGGAGGGTTGGAAAAAGTTTCCAAGGAAGCAACATCCCGGACGATATACGTATGCCCACTGGAAGAGAATCTCTCTCCTCCTCCTCCTCCTCTTCCTCCTCCTCCTCTTCTTCCTCTTTTGAATAGGGCTGATTGCAAAGTAAGTCTGTGGATTTCTCTGCATTCCTAGAGTTTTGTTCAGACTCTCTCCTTTCAAATGGATTTTTAGTCTGTGCTTTTTGTCTTTCATCATGAGCTCACCTAGAGCCTCCTTCATGAACCTCTACATCAGAGTATCCTCCTTCCCTTCCAAGAGTTAGTGTTGTGGACTTCCAGGTTCATGGTACTTGGAATGATTAATCACTTTTAAATATGAAAAAAATTAACATGTCTGAAGCATTTCTTCTCCACTGTCAAATGTTTCACTTTAACATAGATCCAGAATGTCTCCTTTTCCCAGTGATTCCAAAGCAATACATTTTCTGTTGAAAATTCAACTGCAGAAATCCCATCCAGAAGCCCCAAGCAATATATCTTAACATCTTAATTTCATTTAGGAGGAATGCAGTGATTGATCATTTATCATTTTGAGATTGAATGAACTATCTGGAGGATTCCAATCTATTGCTTCTATCCAACTGATGGGATATTCACATGTCTTCTGGCTGCATGAGGGCTTTGGGGTTCAAGCTGTCTTTGAAGGAATGGGATGCTAAAAAGATTATTGAGGGAGGGTCTGCTTTTACCAGCAAGGTATAACTGCAGGGCTTGACTTGCTCAAAATCAGAGCCTCCTCCAGTGATGACCAGAATGTCTGCTGCTAAGTTACCCCTACTCCTCTCTCCCTGCACATGGAATCTTGCCTTCCTGCCCTTATCTTTTCATAGGTAACCAGGAAAGGCCTGGAGAAAACCTTGACATGAAATTTCACTGGCTTCTCATCTAGAAGATTTCTAGTTAACCCAAAGCTGTTTTGTCAAAAAGGGATTTTTACTGCACTATACATAAAAAGGCACCTCCCTGGGACATGTGGGTCAGGCGATTGGCCTTGCAGCTGCCATTTTGGTTTCCATATAGGTCCACAGCAAAACTGGCCAGAATGCTACAGAACAAGATTTTGGAGTGCCTGCAGTTCTACTAATCTTGTGAGGATGTGTGGGTGGGAGCTGGCAACAAAAACATGGTCTTCAAGTCCAAGTATGTGTTTCATAATGGTAGATCCCAATTAAGTACCTAGTCTGTGTTGTACATGGTTAAGTTTTAAGAAACACACATAGAACATGATGCCTCCCAAATCACAACCAGTCTCTGCAAACATGCATAGAGTTTTCTCAGGAAGCCCATCAACCAGAGGACCACCTTAATGGGACACAATGACATCCTCTCCAAAAAATGAGGAGTTTAAGAAAAGCAGAGGTTATTTCCGAGGGACTCTAAGGTCAGGTACATTTGCACAGTGCTAAAAAGCGGTCGCTCTCTCTGGTTTGAGCTTTCATTTAAATTCTATGCTGAAGTCTGTACTTGTAATTCTTCATGAAGCACATGGCCCTCTGTCTCCCACCTCTTGCTCCTGCTTAGGGATATAAGTGACCTCAGTAACCTTCACTGGGAATGATGGGCCCCCCACGTGTGAACTAAGAGAGTAACACTGGGCTGCTCCCATCTGTGAGGATGCTTGTGGCTATCACAAATGTTTTCAGCTTAGGTGTGGAGGTGCTCTGAGAGGGAATTCCTGCACTTTTTTTTGCCACTTGTCCCTTTGAGCATTAAAGAGGGGAAAATGCATTTTCTTAATACATGAACTGACTGGAAGTTTCCCTGTTAAACCCCAAGGTCCTGGAAGGAGGAGGCTAGTTTAACTCTTCTAAGACAGGCCTGGTATCCAGGTTTGAGGACTAGGAAATGCCTTGGTGGAAAACTGGACCAGAGATCAAGGAGCCAGGGCATGATAAAGTAGACACTTGAGGCATAACATCAGTAGGTTTGGAGCCACTTCCAAAGCTCAGTGCAGCAGGACTCCATATTTCTCTAGCAGTCCCCATGTGACCCAGGCACGATACACCAGCGGTCTAGGCTTTGCTGCAGAGGCTTCCTTAGGATCCATCCCCATTTGATATTGCAAACCCCTTCAAAAACACATGAAATTTTTGATTGGCAGTGCCTCCAATCTATGAATGCGGATTCCTCATGTAGGAGAAGGCACATAACTGCGCCCACCATCAGAGCTTCTGAAACATGCAGTTTCCTCTGCCTGGAGCACTTGCCCCATCACCCTTTATCTGCCTGCCTTCTGCATGTCCTTAGAGGTCAGCTTACATGCCACTTCTTCAAAGAGGCTTCCCTGGACTTTGTTCCCAATCAAATTCCCTTGCCAAATACTCCTTTAGCACTCCAACCCACTTTGCCCCGACACGTTCCTGCTTTCGAACAAGTTGGCATCATGCATTGTGTTAGTATTTGGTTACTGTCTGATTGCATTCTCGGCTGCCTTCACGGGGACAGGCTATGCATGTCTTGCAGTGCTCCTTATATGCCTGTCACATAGTGGGTGCTCAATCAATAGTGCATTAAGGGGAGAGGTGAATGTATTGATGATAACAAATGTTTATTGTGTGTTATTACATGCCAGGAATAGTCCTAAATGCTTTAAAGTGGTGATTTGCACTTTGGCATTATTGACAGTTCGGACAGCGTAATTCTTTGTTGTGGAGCTGTCCCATGCTTTGTAGGAGGCTGAGCAGCATCCCCAGCCCCTATCCACCAGATGCCAGTAGCACCCCCCACCCTCTCCCAAGTCATGACAATCAAAAAATGTCTCCACACATTGCCAAATGCCTGCTGGAAGGGCAACCCCATTCCATACTCCCGGTTGAGGACCACTGATGTGCACATATTAACACATTTAATCTTCACAATTATCCTATGAACTGGGCATGTTATTTTCCTCCTGTTAATGTTAAGAAAACTGGCGCCCAGAGTAGGTAAGTAACCTGCCCAAAGACACATCGGTACAAGTAGAAGCTGAACCAGGTCAGAGGCAGCTCAGTTTCTCCATTTAAAGAGGTGTTGGGATGAGCAAGGGATGGCCCAAGTTCATGTATGTAAGAGGTGACCAGTGTGGGACTGGTGCCTTGCCTTCCTCACCTTCACCCAGTCAGCTTCCTGGCCATCATGCTGGGCTGCATTTCCAGACTGTCCCAAACTAGGGCTCCTCACTGGGGCTCGGCTGGGTTTCTGGAAGAACTCCTCATAGATTAGGAGTAGGAGCACATCTTCTCTTCACTTGACTGCTTCTCTTCCCCTGGATCAGCGTCCAGGACTGCCCAACCCCTCCTGGAGCAAGGCTATCAGGAACCAGCAAGGTGAGGTGAAGGCCACCTCACTCCTAGGCATGGGGAAGACTGGCTGGAATGATAGGAAGGCTGGGACTCAGACCCAGGTCTCTCTGCATCTCACTATGGTGGGGAGCAACCAGTAGCTGAGCTGAGCAGGGTGGGAGTCTAACTTCTTGCACTTGCTTAAGCGACTCCATTAATGGATGCACAGTTTGTCAAACAAGGATGGATAAGAGGGACGGCACTGCCCACCTGAGAGGGCCGCCATGAGATAGGGTCTGACAGGAGCTCTGCACATGTGAACCACACATCACTTCACCCCTTTCTAGTTTAAGTGACCTCAGGTAAATTGTTCAACTTCTCTGAGCCTCAGTTCTTTTAATCTACAAAGTGAAGATAATTCTAACTTCTCCAGGTGGTTGAGAAGATAAAATAATATGAATTCTTCCTATAAAGCAGAGCAGCACAAGCATAGTGACAGGTAATAGGTTCAGTTACCAGTAGTTCTTACTACCTTCTTCTCTATACTAGCCCAGGCAGAGCAGAACTGGGTATCAGGACCAGCTTGATCCGGATGAACAAAGCACCATCCTAGGTTCTTCAGGGAGCACATCACAGAGGTCCGGAAAGAACAGAGGTGGAAGGAGCTCACACCTTCCCCCAAACTGCAAATTCCATGCGTCCAACCAGAGGCAACTCCGGCAGCCAGCCATGTTGGCAGCCTCTCCCTTTCTCTCTGGGCCCTTCCTGTTGGCACAGCCCACCCGCTTTACAAAGCTTCAGTAGGGGTTTTTCACAGCTCCAGCTGTTAGATAAACTTTCAAGGCTATTTCTGTGGCAGGTACAAACCTGGACAGGAAGCCTCGGGAAGAAATCCTAAATTAATTATATGTCAACATTTAAGCCACAAGAAGGAGCAGTTGTCATAAATTTTTGGGAGGTTAGAATCCAATTTTAGTTGTAAATGTGAGCAAGCTCACTGACTCACTTGTGAATGGTGCCAACAAAATGATATATTTTACATTCTTTCACAGCTTGTTTTGGCAAAACACAATGAAAAAAAGTGGGGGGGATTACCGTTTTTATTCTTCAGTGGGCCAAAATGTTCAATCATACAAAAGAGCTACACCACCCATGTGCCAAAGCAGAAGAAATTAGTTCAGTTTACCCACTTTTTCCATTGCCGTCCACCTTTATCGAGAAGGAAAGAGGGGCTGCAAACCCAAAAGGAGGCCACAGGTACTTCACCACCTTCAGCGTGGCCCAAGGCTGTACATCCTCCACAGCAAATCACGCCTGCCTTCGAACTGCCCTCCTGGTTTGTCCTCAGACCTGACCAAACACTGGCATAACAATAGTCTCTCTGAAACACTTTCTCTGTGCATTGGTGCCCTGTTGAATTTTGTGCCAGGTAGTCATTGCAGAAAGGCAGAAATGTTTTTAATTTTCACAAAATTTGGAAGGCAGTTTAGCTCCTGTTATTCTTTTTGCTTTCTGCTTTTTCTTTTGGTCAATCAATTCAATTCAAGAAGCACTTATTTTTGCTGGCCATGAGCTAGTATTGTAAGGGGAGTGAGATATAGACCCTGATATTAACATCTTGCGGCGAAGTCAGCACTGTAGTCAAGTCAAGAGACAGCTGCAACACAGTGTGATGTGTGAGCTAATGGGGCTGGTGCACAGGCAGGACAGTGACCTGGGAGACACCTGATACAGTGTCAGGGAGGGTCAGCAAAGACTCCTCCTGAGAGGTGCCTTCCAGGTTGAGAAGAGAGGAATCAGAAGGAGGAGTTAGCCAGAGGAAGAGGGAAGAAAGGAGACTTCTGATAGGAGGAGCAGCACATGGAAAGGCCTGAAATATTCAGATCCAGAGCAAGGCCCACCCACTCAGAGAGCCTCAAGCACAAAGCACATCTGAACGCAGAATGTGAAAGGGGAAATGGTAGCAACAGGGCGATGAAGAAAGCAAGACCGAGCCACACAGGACTTTGTGGCCACATTGAGGATGCCTCCCTGCGGGCTGTAGATTATCTCCAAAGGGGAAGGATGGGGCCATGCATGGGATGTGGGAGGGTCCCTTTGGGGGCAACATAGAGGCTGGATGGTGGCAGCTGATGAGGCTGTGGGGACATACATAAACCTTCCCTAAAGGGACAAACAACCTCATGGGTGGGGTGTAGGTTGAAGTGTTCAAGCCTTAACTTAGAACCTGTGAATGTGACCTTATTTGGAAACACGGTCTTTGCAGATATAATTAAATTAAGATGAAGTCATAGTGGATTAGGGTGGGCCTTAATCTAGTGACCAGTATCCATGTAAAAAGAGGAAAATTTGGACACAGGGCGAATGCCATGTGACAACAGAGGCAGAAAGTGAAGTGATACATCTGCTAGTCAAGGAACACCAAGGATTACCAGCAACATTAGACGCTAGAAAGAGGCAAGGGAGAGTCCTCCCCTAGAGCCTTCAAAGAGAGGATGGCCCTGCTGAGGCCTCGATTTTTTACTTCTGGACTCCAGAACTGTGAGAGAATACATTTCTGTTGTCCTAAGCCACCCAGTCTATGGCACTTGGTTACAGGAGTCCTAAGCAAACTAACACAAGAGGCATGGTGGACTACTGCATTAATGCTTCCGACACTTTTCCCAACAATACCGAACACCAAGCTGCCTGTTCACTGAGACTGCTGGGTCACTGTGGATAAGGTCATCCAATACCCAAGGAGCATCTCCCCTTGACTCTGGCTCCCTGTGACCTGGGTGAACAACCAGTGCTCGGTAGCCTGACGTGGCCTCTCCCAGGGCTGGCCATTTGTGAAAGTGTTAGCACCAAAATTCAATATTTGTCCACATGCAACAGTGGTGTTTGTATGATGGAAGCCCCAACAGGTTTGTTTTTGTTTTTTTCCAAGAGATTTCAATCCATGTGGTCTTCAAGCCATGGAGTAACCTTGTCTTGAGGAAACTTCTGAAGATGAGCCAAGGGGTATGAAAGTCCCAAACAGTAAGTAGGTTCTGGCAGGCAGCAGCTCAGGAAGCATGACAGGACTGGTCCTAGGGCTAGGAGCTTCAGGGGATGGGGTGGGGGACTCTACGTACATCCCTATGCTTGTACTGCTAGTGGGCGGGACTTCTTCATGTGGCTCAGCTGAGTTCCCAGCTGGAAGCACTAATGTCATCCAATTCCTAGGGACACCAGCTGACACAGCTGATGGGACTGAGGCCCAGCAGAAACACACACCTCCTGAGAGAGGAGGAGCTGCTCTGCCACCCTGGTTCTGCCTGAGTGGGGGTAGGGGTTCAGGAAGCACCTGCAGGACCACTCAGTGCCTAACACAGTGCCTAGCACTAGGAGGTGCTCAATGAATTAATCAGTAAATGAATTAAGACCACAGGCTTTTTACTCCAACTGAATTTGAGTTTAATCCTGGCCTGGCAACCCTGAATGAGAAATTGTACTTTCCTGGGCCTCAACTGCCTTACCTGTGAGATGGAGATACTACAAATATAGAGGTCCTGAGGGGATAAACAAGATCAGACCTATATGTGCTTAGGGGAGTGCCTGACAGACATCGGGGCTCAACAGATATAAGTCGCCACAATTACCATTATTTTTCTTCATGAAATCATGTATTTGCCAGTTCTAGACTCCAAAGGAGGGGCTTGGGAAGAGAAGAGACGGTGGTAAATCCTCATAAGAATTCAGTTTGCATGCTCCTTCTATTGCCTTGATCACTATTGGCTGTTATGACAACTCTATGACACAGGTCAAGGCTTGTAATCTCCACTTCCTATAAGAGAATCTGACAGCAGTTAAGAGACTCAGGGAAATTCTACCTGGTGGTAAGTAGCAGAACAAGACCCAAATGCAGAAATTTTCCCATCATATCAACAACAGAGCACAGAGGCACTCAATGACTCTTTCCTGAATGAATGAATGAATGAATGCGACCCAATTTCAAAATGATCTTCAGAAGTAGGCAGGGAAATAAGGGCTGAAAAAGTTAAGATGGAAGCATCTGAAGACCCACCTGGGCATCATTTCTTGTGTGGGTTTGACCAAATCAGCATCCCTTCTCTGACCTCTGTCCCTAGACCTTTTGTAGTTCTGAAACCCTAGGAGTGGGTAATAAAGAGGAACCTGAATTTACTGACTAGCAGTAGATGAATTTCCTGAGCCTCAGTTTCCGCATCTGTCCGTGGATGAGCCCACAAGCTTGCTCTGAGGCTCAGACATGTTACGTACATGAAAGGCCTCTGCTCTGCCAGTAGCACTGCTATTAAGAAGGATGAAGCAAAATATGATGGCAGATTGGAAAAGAGAATCGGAAGGAAATGTCCCAAGATAAAAATGCATTAATATTAACCAACAGGTTTCTTCAGAACTGCAAAGAATGAAACAATAATTTTGAAGAAACAAAACCCAGCCTAGGGAAAGTCTGCCAAAGGGAGCGGAAATTAAGGCACAATCAAGTGGCCCTTGGCTTACCTATCTGGAAAACACAAGATAAAAAAGATTCTTTGTAAACCAATATTTGTAAAAGCCCCACTGGGCTTTGTGCCTGCACAGACTGCCTATTATCTTGGCAAAGGATGAAAACAAGTGAATTCTTATTTAAAACAAGCATGAAGCAAACTCAGGTAAATGTTATCGCATTATCATTTACTGAATACCTACTATGTGCTAGGCACTGTGCCAGGAACTGTGCCTAGATACTAAATTTGGTAAACACTTTTTTAACACTATTACAAGGCAGGCAAAATGGTCAGCCATACATATATTCAGATATTTTCATAAGTTTATTTGTTGAATAGCTATCTCTTGCATGTTCATTGTGTGCCAAATATGGTACTGTTTGGTACGCATATGATAATGAACAAGGTCTGGTTCCTTTCTGTAAGTCAAGATTTCTCAATGTCAGCACTTCTGACTTTTGGGGCCAATACTTCTTTCTTTGATAATTCTTTGTCATGGGGGGGAGTGTAAGATGCTTTGACCACACATGGGGGCCAGCATCCCTGGCCTCTACCCACATAGATACCAGTTAGCACCTTAGCTTGACAACCCAAAAAAGCCTCCAAACCTGGCCAAATGTCCCAGGGAATGGGGGGTGTGGGTGGGGTGTTGCTCCTAGTTGAGAACCACTGCCTTGAGTAAAAAGATAAGGAAAGTGAATCTCAGAGAGACAAAGTTCAAGGTTGCACAGCTAGTAAGGGCATCACGGTAAAGGCAGAAGTCAGAGTGGATTTTGGGCACCGATATGTCTTTGTTTCTGAGTGTTGAGATTTGGAGGTTGGAGTTCCCAGGACAGAGCCACTGTGATCTCGTCTTGTTTACTATCAGTGCATGACCACCCTTCATTTCTACCTTTGCATTTGTTGGCTTCTTCTCACCTTATCTACTAAAACACATCAGTCACAAACATTTAATTCTTCAAAGTTGGAAAAACTTCTAGGTAACACACTTTCTCAACCAGGAGCATCCTCGAGTATTACTATGGACACAGATCAGTTCTCCGATGAGCCCCTGGATGGCTGTTTGGAACACAGTTCATGTTTTGATTCTTTAAACAGCAACTTGGTGGGGATGTACAGAAAGTCTTAGAGAATTGTTAGGCTTCAAAGTTGTGTTTCAGTTCCAAGAGTAGCCTAACCTTTGCAAAGGTTACTCTGCAAATACATGCAAGTTAAGAATTCCCTGGGAGAATGTCTGCCAGGATCCTAAGCCTACATTCATATCTAATTTATAATCACCCTGGAAAAAATGGGTTCCTTTTACAGGGAGCTCACATTACCCCTAGTCTGGCATTGTGCAGAGGAGTGACAGGTGCAATTTATGTGAATAATCACTGCAATCAGCCGCACTTAAGTAACCAGGGACTTATCTTCAGAGAGACAAACTGCTGAGGCACGCGGTCAACTATTGCTCTCCAAAATGCTTCCAAGGCCACTGGTTACTATGGACCCAATTTACAGGACATGGCAGAAGTAATACAGCCCATCTCTTGAGATCTAAGTTCCCTTGCCTGGGAGACTAAAATTCTAGTTCCAACTTTGCTGTGAACTCACAATGTGTTCTGGAGCAAGATTCTCCCTTCACTGAGCCTCGATTTCTTCATCTGTAAAATGAAGTCATTGGGCTAGATGAGAGCAAAAGATTTGTCTTGCTTTAACAGTCTATGATTTTACAGAAGTGTCTTCTTATCCTTAGTAGTCATGGTCTGTAGCACGGGAGTTCCTCAGGGAAAGGACTACAGAGATGATGACATTGATAATGATACCTCACAGCAAACAGTCCTTGAATGAATGACTCAACAAATGAGTGTGGGAGTGATTTTCCTGAAATTTAAGAACTGAGCTGCCTCTGCCATCTTATTTGGTCCCAAACCGAAGACAACTTACTCTGGGACATAGGGATTTACAGGTTTATGAAAACCATTGCATGGACCAAGGGTTGGCAAGTTAGTAAAGGGTCAGAGAGTATATACTTTAGGCTTTGTGGGTCTTATGGTCTCTGTCACAACTACTCAGTTCTGCAATTGTGGCACAAAGGCAGCCATAGACAGTAAGTAAATGAATGGGTGTGGCTGTGATCCAATAAAACAAAAATAGGTGGCAGGCTGAACTTGGCCATGGACTGTAGTCAGCTGGCCCCTGTGTGTGGTCAAAGCATCTGACATGTGTCCTCTCCACCTTGATCAGCCCCAGGCACTCTGGGAGTGGAGAGCGGCACAACCACTTCCTGAAATATCTGCAATAATAATAGCCCCAACTCTGTCTGCTCATCTTCCTGTACTTAGAGCCTACTAAAATCTCCCTACAAGAGCGCAAGATTATTGGCATGAAAAGCCACATCGTCTCCCTGCATTAGGCTGGGACCTTCAGGACTGGGGGGAGCACCCATGCATGGGAACTTGGCTTATCAGCCCTAAAAAATCGAATCCAAGTGTTAAAAGCATTATGATTCCCAAATATTACAGGCAGCAGTTGCAGGTGGGGGTGGGAGAAGAGCCCACCTTTCTGGCTCACACATGAGCACAGTTTGGATGCTAACAGAACTGTGAAGGAATAGTTTGATCATGAGGTGATCACACGGGGATTCAGAGCCTCACTGACCTTTTGAAGGCTGCTCAGGGAACCTCATTATGCTGCATTTCTGAGTTGATCCCCTCTCTGAGTTTTTTAAGTCTCTTTGCCCCTGCATTCCTTTGACTAGATTTTTGCCTTGACAGAGAGACATAGGCGAGGGGAGGGGACCCTTGGAGGGAACTGGAGGAAAGATCTGATTATAAGTGAATAATTCACCCTGGGGGCCTTGGCCTGCTACTCCTTGGGCTGGACTTCTGGCGAGGATGTCTTTAAGGACCACTAATTCTCCAGAAGGCACGACTCCCATCGCTTACCAATACAATTTGGAATGAATTGAGGCAACGCTCGCGTTGCAAGCAGGAACCCCTGCCAAAGCAAGGACAATGTTTCCTATCTTGTAAAGCAGTCACTGGGAGTAGCTTTTAGAGAAAGGAAGCCGATCCCTCCTCTTGACAAGCCACCCCTCCCCTGCTCTGTGAACATGAATGTGTTTGCTCAGCTCACTGTCTGCCCCTGATGTGCATTTGCGTCCCCGTTGCCATTTTTCATAGTAATGACTCTCGACTTCCCACTAGCAGATTGTCAGAACACGGGGAAGTCCCCAAAGATTCTTGGTTCCCTTTAGAAAGATGATAAAGGGTGGCTTGGCGTATAACCACACACACAAATCACCGATACTCATGAGCTAGTCAGGAGAGTAATTCTCCCCCTGATTTCAACCTGCTGACGGGAACTCTCAGCCAGGCCCAGACTTCCAGCTCAGTGACAGAAACCACTTCCTCGCCTGGCCGCCTTTCCCTGAGTCACCACCAGCAATGACAGGACACAATCCTCCTTTTCTCCCTTTTTCCAGCTTCAACATATTTGTAGAGCTTTAAGGCACAAAGCAAACCTGCGGGGCTCCTCTCACTTGTTTGAATGAGAGGCTCAGAAATTTCACAGTTATTAAAATTGCTTGTAAAAAGATTGGCAAATGAAACCCAGGGAACTGTCCTCTGGAATTCAGCCTTTACATGCTGATATTCCGTAGCCAAGTCATACCAAGACTCCTGGGCCGGACCAGACTATTGCCGGAGCCACATCACCCCTCCATAGGAGTTCCTCATTTCTTTCGTGGCTTAAAGATAGTGAGGGCCATTTCAAAGTAACTGTGACTGGGGAAGCTGCCACATGAATGGAAAGACCACAGGGCTAATGTCTAGTCCTTCCTGGACCTGTGTCCCTGTCCCAGCTTCAACATGAACACACACAAACATAACCAGTAATCTGGGGTCCTATTATGTCATAAACATGAGCTAACACAGGGTATAAAACTCAGTAAAACCCACCCTGCCCTCAAACAAACAAGAAAACAAACCTCTCTGTCTAATATGTTAAATGTGTGATAATGATGACAATACTTACTGAGCACAAGTCAGGCGCCAAGTGTAGTTTCTACATATTAACTCATCAGTTCTCCCCAAGCTCCTTTTAAGTATGTACTCTTCTCATCCCACTCTGAGACATAACACCAAGGACCTCACAGGTCAAGACAGTGGGTCACCCAGGTACTGAGTAATGGAGCCAGGATCAAATTCAACCTGACTATATGTCCCCTCAACCTGCACACCTGCCTCGAAGGCTCAGAGGTGTTGTGGGGTGCGTCCCTTACTTGGGCTGTGCTCTCAGTGAATCGGGTTTACCTTTTCATTCATTCCAAAACATTTTAAGAAATCCCTCACACATGCTAGGTGCTGAGATTACCGCAGCAGCTGAGAAGGACAAGGGTCCTTCCTCTCACAGGGTTCACAATGGAACAGGAAAGAACACCTGCCACCACCTAAAACTTTTCTTTACTTGTAAGGACCTTTTGTCCCTAGAATCAGGGTAAGAGTCAGAAAATGTCTCCTCAGCTGATAGGATGGGCTAAAATGGTCAATGTTGGGAGAAACTCAGGGTAAGGCCCCATTTTCCCAAAGTACATTTCTCACCTAACAGGGGGATTTTCTTGGCCAGCAAAAGATGTGTCCATTAGGGGACACAGTGAAGTCTGGCAGGGGAGTCACAGGCAGGAGGGGCCAGATTGAACCAGAGGCCTCCTGGGCATGGAGGCTGAGTCTAAGCCATGCCCTCAAGTATCTCTGAAGGTGAGCTGAGGGGTGGAACACAGAGAGAAGCCCATGGCTGGAGATGTTAACTAGGGCTCAGGACTCATCAAACACTCCCTCACCTCCACCTTCCCTCTGTGTCCTTAACGATAATGGCAATATTCATGTGAATCATCTTAGGAACCACCAATGGTCCAGTGCCCTGTGCCAGATGTCAGGCTGAGAGCACGCTGTGTATTTGGGTGTTTAACCCTCACTGCCACCTTATGTGGTGAGGGACTGTATCCCCATCGCAATTCCCATCCCACTCTCAGTATGTCTGTTGTCAAGAGAAGGCAAAGGAATCAAAGAGTAGAAGATTGCAAAGAAGGGAAGACAACATGAGAGTTGGTAAGACAAGAAGTTGGGGAGGCCCAGACGCAGTTCTGCCCTTTGAGCTGGTGTGTGGAGGTCAGGATTACGGTTAACAACACAGCAACACATGTGATGCTCCTGGGGGCAGGTGTGGCTCAGGACCCCTTCCTGCTTACCTCTGATTCCCATGTACCCACACTTCCTCCAGGTCAGTTCTGCCTTTCCTCTCTTCTATGTTTGGAGGTGCCTTATACAATTTTCCTGTGAACTAAGAGTTCCATATCATTGTGATGATGTAGAGAAAGTGAAACTCTGAGAGGGGTGGGTCACCAGTGGATGAGGAGTGGTGCAGTGAACTGGTGAAGAATGTGGCCTCTATAATTGAACCCCAGCTCTGCCACTTCCCAGCTTTGTTGGGCAAGTGACACTATCTATCAAATCCCAGTTGCTTCCTCTGTAAAAGGAGGGGAACTCCTCACTAGTTGGATGGAAGGACTTGCTCACAACCTGTACTAGCCTGACATGAAGTAATAGCTCAATAAATAGTAGCAAGTATTAATGTCAGTCTCAGTCAAATTCTACTCATTCTTGGAGTCATCCTACAACCTGAAGCAAGCACCAAGCAATGACATGGGGTGCCCTGTCCTTTCAGAACCAGGACCCAAACAGAAGAGTCTGGTGGCCCCCAAGGCTTTGGAGAGAAAACAGTTAAGCATCATAGTCAGTGGAAGACATAAGTGTGGAAAGGTGCATGTTTCCAAGGAATCCAGGGACCGGAGTCTAGCCCCTACGACAGGCTGGGGGACATGTGGCTGTAACTCATGCCCAGTGCATCCGGAGTGTAGTATTTCATCATGTGTGATGTCAGCATGTGAACGGGGCTGCCTATGTGCTCTCTAGAACCCAAGACCTGGGCAAAGGGGTGGGAAAATCTCTCCTACTGCACATCCTCTTTCACCCTGTGTTATTAAAAGAAAACAATAGCTTAAAGTCCCAAATTCCAATGTCCCCAGTGTGGCCAGAGTGAACTTACTAAAACACAAAAGCCACCAAGTCCCTCTCTTGTGTAAGACCCTGCAGCTGCTTCCCTTGTTCTCAGCTGCCTACATAAACACTGATCTAGCTCTCCCCTTTCCTTATTACCTGACAAACTAAAACTCACCCTTCAGACCTCAGGTTAGATAGTAGCTCCCCCTCTAGGTGATCTTCCCTGAATCCCTGGTCTGTATCAGATAACCCTCACCCCTACTCCCAACGCCCCCATCCCCACTCAGCCCTTCCTGGCACTTCCCACATGTATGTTCCTGATTTTCCCAGCTCTACTGAAAGGTCCATGGGGACAGGGACCCTGCGTACACAATCCACCACTGTGCCCTAGCATTGTGCTCAGTATATATTTGGTGATTAACTAAGCTGACTTGATGTGGGGTCTGGGGTGAGGTCTTGCAGAATCCAAATTTATCAGTCGTTGTCTAAGGAGTTGAAGTCATAAACTGACATATTGTGAAATATAAAAACTGAAACTTACAGAATTTTGTAGTAATGAGTCTGAAGCTCCTGCCTCCTGTGGAGGCACCACACTAAACACGGGTGTGGGAAGTGGCTGGAGCAGGGGAGCCCCTGCTCTCTGACTCAGGTGTCAAGAGACCCTGCTGGCAGTGGAGGCAGGCCCTAAATGGCTGTGGTAGCAAGCTGATGGCTGTCCCCCACCGCCCCCCTCTGCCCAGTGCCTCAGCCCTACCGGAAGGGACTGTGAAACCTCAAGCTTTTGCCTTGAAATTAGAGGCATCTAAGCCTGTAGCTTAAGAACTTTTGCCACATGTAATTATTGACCTGAGACATCAGTCACCTTCAAAATTCCACGCTGACAAGAGGGCAGAAGAAGAGCGTCTAGAATATCAAAAGGTAAAAGGTCCAGATTAAAAAGGGAGATGCTAGGAGGGCTTTTCTCAAGTCGTAGCCTTTAATTGAATCCATCTAGTCTCTGCTGAGCACCTTGGCCTCCTTCATCAGCGTGCTGGGAGGTGGATCGCTGTCCGTGGGCATGGGTACTGCGCAGGAGACCGGCATGGCCAGCAGCCGGCCACACTTCCCTAAGAAGCTTCCCCTCACTGCCATGCTGCTGCTGCAAGCAATCAATGTCTAGAATGAAAAGTCTGCCAAAAGAACAGTCGTAGGAACTGGGACAGGTTTAGAGCACAGAGGTGGAGAATGGTTTGCCCTCACTAGTGACAGACTCCAGAAGAGCCTCTAGAATATAAAAGGGGGAAATGCCAGTCCTGAGACTTGAGAAAGTCTGGGCCAAAGGGAGGCCGGCAGGCTGGCAGTTCCATTCAGAGGTCAGTTGAGCAAATTTCTTAGTCAGCTCATTCCTCCGGGTCTTGGCTGACCAATCTGTGAAGTGGTTCTAGAAAACTAGCAGTGTCCTCCCCTCCCCCATGCCCATTTTAGAGCAGAGACGTATTTTTAACTAAAAGGCAGACCTTCTCACAGAGGCTGCGTGTGTAGTTTGGGTAAGTCTCTAGGTAAGTATGAATGCAGCTTTGCACTATTTTAGATATAAAGAAAGAGCAGGCTGCCTTGTAAGGGAATTAGAAAGACAAACCCAAGCAATTCCCACAGAAAGCCTTAGAAACAGAAGTTCTGCTTATTCTGAATGGAGAACACAGGCAGCAAGACGCGTATTCTGTTGTTGTTTTGTTTTGTTAGCATTTTAATTTTCTGCAAAGAAGTCCAAAAATAAACCAATGGGCTTTTGAAACACAAATGGAGGCTGTGCCTATTAGTCTATCAGAACACTGCAAATCCCCCCCCCTCCCTTAAATTGAGGATTAGCCCCAACACCTTCAATTTGTCTCTCTGCTAGGCGTCAGGGGGCGGGGGGGGGGGTGGCTAGTAAGGAGAAGATGCTATGTATGACACACCTGTCAAATCCTTTCAGTCCATTTAGGATAAAAACTGGTATCAAAAGGAATGCTAAGCAGAGAAATCTAAATACTAATCAAAATTTGTTTAGTGATTATAGACAGACCATCATCTCTTTCTCTTTGGGTTTCTGTCCTTAGCTTTTTCTTTTTTCTGAATTCCTTACCAACCCGTGAGACTTTGCTGGGCCAAACCCAGCTCTCCTCCGGTTGCTGGGCTGTGCTTATTAAATGTGGATGAATGTCAATGTCACCCAGCTCATTAATAATTGATTTCCAGGCCTGTCTCTATTTGCAGAACAGAAGCCACTTACACAGTCTATTATTCAACTCTGTGTGTGGGTCACGGGGCCAAAGAGGTTCCACCAGGGGTAACCTTTGTTGACAGCAATCACCATGGCAACTCCACACATCTCCAGCCTCCACTCAGATGCCCAAGAAGGTGCAGAGTCCTGCCTTGCCCTGGGGCCTGGGCTGGAGCATGCGGAGCCAAATGGTGACATGAGCAACTCTGCTGGCAAAATGGAATCTTTCTGTTTTAATTTTGGGTCTTTGTCAAACAGCATTGCATTAAGGAACACTTTTGGAAACCTTCATAGAAAAGGGCATTTTCAGATTTAAAAAACAAAATCCTGTTTTCCTTTCAGTCTCCCCAGGCAAAAAAATAATGACAAAGTAAATCCCCCTTTGGCTGCTTTTAGGTCATTTTAAGTCAATGAAACCTATATAATCCCGGAATAACCAATTGTTTCTTTTCCACCCGACCAAAGGCTGCAAGCTTAGACGGGAAGAATTACTGTTTTGCTTTTAACCACCTATTAATATTTTGTCCTACCAGCCACGCTTCCTCTATCCCTCTACCCCTTCTTTGAAGATTTCCCCCACTAAATTAATGTTTAACAATTAAATGAAGCCAACGGAGAGTTTTGAAAGATCCACACAATTACGGATTGGGTGGGCGTGCAAAGCCTTTAATTTAAGTGGGAAATGTTTCCCAAATTATGGCCTGAGACCTCACAGCTAATTACATAATTTTCTGCATCTGAAAAAAACATAAGCTGAGAAAACATAAACAGAATCACACTGATAATGAGAGAGAAAAACCTGGAAGTGGGTCCATCTATTATTTTAGAAAATAGAGCTACTAGACATATCAAGAAAAGTGAATAAAAGCACAGGGTGGGAGAGATCCACTGTCCCATGTTTGTCAAGTTTAGGCAGGGCACTTGATTTAACTAGGCCATTGTGGCCACATATGTTTGAGAAACAGTGTGTATTTCATCTGGGCTTGGAGATTTTCCAAGACACATTTCCATATTTAAGGCACTGTTAAGTTCTGCAATGAAACAACGTATTTTGTTTAATCCAGGATTGGCTACATTTATGTGATTTTTCTAAAAAGAATACTTATTGGGTAATGTTTTTTGAGATAAGTTAAAGATATTTTAAAATACTTACTTTAAATAAATAATACTGATTTCATACATCCACGAGGAATTGTTTTTTGTGGATTTCTATGTAAACTTTTTATGATTCTGTGGGACCTGTGCTTCTTAGAATACCCTTTCAGAAATGCAGATGGAATCCCATACCTTATAAACAAAGATACTGAATCCCAGAAAGAAGAAAGGATTTGTTCAAGTCCCAAGGGCATCTTAGGGGGTCTTGGAGGAAGATGATGGTGGATCACTGCCTTAACAGGCCAGTGCCCTGTGGATTGGATCTCACTGATGCCCTAGCTGAGAGGTGAGTATATAGCATTGAGACATAGGCTGGGAAGTCTTCAAGTCCATGATCAGGATAAATTAATGTGCCCTTCTCCGACATCTTTAGAAGCTTGCACTTTTTAAGTGAGAAGGCAGAATGCACTTGGGGAATTGGGCTGATGTGTACTTGGAAGACTGGGGTGCCATTCATCAGAGGAGGTGTGCACTGAGCATTCGTGTGAACCACATTTTTTTCCTCTGCTCTGGCTAATTTGGTGTGGCAGGAACGTTGCAGACAGAGAGCTAGGGGACTAAGCTGGCGCTACGGAAGACTGATCCTTGCCACACAGTATGGACACTGAGGTGACTGGGGGGTTGGGGCAAGAGGTAGCCACTGGGGAGAAGAATGAGTTAATGAAAGCTTGGCCACAGACTTGCTTTTTGAGCTCAAGACATACCTTCTTATCTGAGGTCTTAGATTTCCCATCTGTAAAAAGAGGGAGGTGAACCCCAGTATCTTGAAGGTGCCTCCCAGCTTTAACATTCTTTATCTTACTCTCCCGGGAGTGACACTCAAAGCCACATTCACACAAAGGCTGTACCATGAATAGCTGCTTTTAAAGTCAAAATCCTCTTCTCTGGGAAAGAATCCTCTTTGTTCCTTTAAAGAGCAAGGTCAGTTCAGACCAGCACCCCATAGACCAAATACTTATGCAAAGCTTATGCTGTTTCTGGGAGGCACCTAGAGCCCCCCTGTAAGGGGCTGGCTGTTCCTTACTCCTCAGAGACTGTGAGACCTTCAGATAACAGCTTCTCTAGTTATACTCTGGCTCCCACTCCCTATGAAGAAAGCAAGAGGTGTAGATATGCAGAAGCCAATAAATATATATAATGATATATATAAAGTTTTCTTTGGAAGGGAATTTCAGAAACTAAGATAAGTGAGGTCCCAAGTGTGCATTTTAGCTCAGGTCTTCCTTCTGATCAAAAGTCCCCATTCCTGAAATGCTATCTGAGAGAAAACAGTTTCATTTAGGACATCAAGCCGTGAAGTCATCAACTATTGAAAAACATCAACCTCTCAGACCACCATCTGTTACGCAAGTTATATGCAATGTACAAGGCTGCTAATTTTTTTTGGCGAGAACTTCAAATTCCATGCTTTAAAAAATTAAGATGACAAACAACTTACTTTTACAGACCTTAAACCAGCCAAAAATAGTCCAGCTCCCCCTCAGGTCTCTGCAAAACCACAGCTTTGAGGAGAGGTCAGATTGGCAAGTCATGCCAGGTGCTTACTGGGGTTTGGACCCTGCATCCCAGCTCACAAGAGGTAGTGGGGATTCTAAAGAATAAGTTATGACTCTGCATTGTAAATAAAAGGTAGAAGCGGTCATTCCCATTCTTGGCTCTTATCTGGCTTGTGCATCTGATTATCTCTAGTAAGAAACATTCACAGGACAGTTTAATGGTTCATCAAGAGGAGATTTCACATCTTTATGTTGCCTTCTCCAACATAAAAATTGGCCACTTCTCAGCACATACCATGGGCAGAATACAAGAACTGTGTAGCTAAGTGTCTACACAAAATGGCTTGTCTCAAAAGCCAGACAAGGACTGTCATTAAATTCCAGATAATAATCCAGGCAAGAATGTTTTTGCCCTGTTAGTTTCACAAACATTGAAAATAGACAAGTCAATGTGCTGATGTGCCAAGTCAACACTGAATCAAGTCAGTCTAAGACACACTAAGTTGAATGGGCAGACTTGAAAGAGTTTCAAGGATTTCCTTAATTTTCCTACCATTTTCCAGTCACTGTGAAAAGCAATGATAAATACCATCTTTAATCCTTACAGCAACCCTCCCTGCATAAGTCAATATTTTAAAGCCCATTTTATAGTTGGGTAGAAAACCTAATTTATCCAAGATCATAGAGCTTATATATGATGAAGCCAGGATCTGAATCCAAGTGTGCAAAGCTAGGTTATCTCCCATACTGCCTGCAGAGAATGCCAATCCTGGTTCTTTTCAGTACAGCCAAATAGGGGTCACCACTTTCTTTGCTCCTTTTCTCCTAAAATCAAAGGCTATGGAAGGCTGTATTCAAAAGAGGACCTTGCCCAAGATGGCAAATATGTCTCATCTAGAGTGCTGAGATGAGCTGGCTCTAGCTCCCTGGGGAACTCTAATTATAATGACTCAATGGAAAGAGAGCTGAGAGGTATGGGTGATACCAGCCATGGGAGAGCAGGGTAACGGCACATGTATCATATAGTTTCTGAATCTTAACTATAGGATACTATCAGGTCCAAAATTCACCTCCCCACCTTGAAAAAGCAACACTCAGTGACACCATAATATGCCACCAAACTATACTTCCCCAAGGACTTACTCTAGCAGTGACATAGCCAAGAACAGGAAAGAAGAAAGAGGAGGAAAAGGAGGAGGAGAAGGAGAAGGAAGCGAAAGAGGAGAAGAAGAAGGAGGAGAAGAGAGAAAGAGGAACAGGAGGTGGTGGAGGAGGAGGAGACAGAGGAGGAGGGGAAAAATCTCCTTTCATGGAAAAGTAAAGAGCCCTGAGTGTCTCCCAAATAATTTCTTCTTTTGCCCCTTCTCAATGATAGCAGCTGTGAGCCACCCTTTCTATCCAGAGTATCGTCATCTTCAAGGTGACCTACACCTTGCCTAACAGCAGACCAGAGAGCTCTTGCCTGACGCAAAGAGGAATGTCCAAAGGCTTCAGGTCTTCTAATGGATTCCACTGTGGCCAGTACTTATCTTCCTCTTGCATCCTATTTCCACCCACATAGGCATCTGGTCTTCCTATGCAATTGTATATAGTCACTCTTGGCTTCTGCCCCTTAGGGGAGGAAAGCCTCTATAGGCGTCCCTCCAGGTCACATATCTGCCCAAGCTTCTATATCCCCAGTATTACTTTGCATGCCCAAGAGGATCCCTTCTCCTGGCCTGCCTTCCTGCCTTCCTGTGCCTGCTGTGTTTAATCTGTCCTTCCATCTGTCCCTGAACTCCATCAGACCCATGTCTCTGGGAAGAAGGGGAGCGCAAGGCTGAGAAAACAACAGGGGCTGTTGAGTTGTTTGGAGGGAGAGAAACAGCAAAGGGCTGTCCACGTGTAAGCAGTCAAATATCTGAACTCCGAGGGAGAACTGCAGGGAGACAGGGTTTATATCAGCCAGTAACATCGAGGGCCAGAGCTTAGACTAATAGGAAGAAATAAAAAATGGGAATGCTTCGGCTGGACATCAAGAAAAACATCCTGATGAAAAAGAAAAGCTCCCATGTGGGGGATGTTCTCATAAAGATGAGTGAGTGGCCAGGTCACTGCTACGCTCCCCCAGCTCGGCCCCAGCGCAGTTACAAACAAGGCCTCCTTGCCTTGTGGGGTGGAGGCTGGCCTCCTTCCAGCTTCCCTTCCTGTGGAGAAGACCATGAAGCTGGGCATGTAGATGATGCAGCCTGAGGCCAGTTTTGGTTGGAAGAGTCTAGGAGGTACTTCAGCTACATCAAGAAAAACAGGAGTTTGGGGAAGGATGCTGCAGGTCCAGAGGGTCAGAAGTGACCCTCTGGAGGAACACAAAACTCTTTGCTACTGCTGTGTGTCTTGTGTGCCATTTGAGTCCCACAGCTGACCCTCCTCCAGCATTCTGCATCCTCGTAACTTCAGCTTGCATGTCAAGGCTTCCATGACCTCTCTTGCCTTGCCCACCTTGCAGCCTTACTTCTCCCAGCTAATCAACTCTCTCTCTCCTCAATTCATATTCCCGGAGAACAAGAACCTGATGGGCCCATTTCATTAGTTCCTGGAAGGCTAGTTCACAGATGGCCATCCGGGCATCCAGCCCTCATCCAGACAGCGATGGTTGGGGCAGGGCTGGGCACTGGGGTCTACATGTGGCTGTCTACTGGCAGTGAGGAGGTTTCTTTAGCAAGTGGTATGGGCCGTGGATACCACCAGACCTGTATGGGACTTTCAGGCCCCCAAACCCTATGTTTCTGCCTCCCCATTAGATCTAGACCCCCTCCTGAGCTCCAAGACTTTCTGACTTGGCTGGGCAAGTGCTCAGCAGATGGAAAAAAAAAAGGCAGCTTCCCACTCACACATCTGGTCCAGTGATTGGCTACTGGGTTTATTGGCCCTCAACAACAGCCTTCTCTCAGCGACAGATGTGCCATTTGTTCCCCTCTCCCTGTCCAGTTCTATCACATCTACCCTTTGCTTCTGGCTGTGAAGAGGCCAATCCTTCCCAACTTATGATGTCCCCCATTTCCCCCACCCTCATGTCAATCCTTCTATGAATTGTTCCCTAGGGGGCTGTTTTCCTCTCACTATCAATGTCATTTAGGATAAATCTAAATTCCCAAATGTTTGCCAAATGCTGGCTCCTTGCTTGATATTCCTTGAAGTTGTTAAAGAAGTCATTTTGAAGTCAAGGGTCCACTTCCGAGACCTTTCCAGGGCAGGAATGGGGAGAGGAACAATCCAATAATGACCCTCATTCAACACAACAAAGTACAAATCATTGTAGTGGGCCAGACATTGTGCTATGGTCATCCCCACCTTGGACCCTCAAACAACCCTAGGAGATAGAACTCAGTATTATCACCAATAAGCAAATGGAGAACTACATTTCAGAAAGTGTAACTACCTTGCCCAAGGTCTGTGATTAGTTTCAGACACTAGATTTGGCAACCACATTAGCCTTTGCTACAGGTATATACTTTTGTGGTTATCATTGTTATATTAGTGCCACATAGTATAGAATAGCTCTTGCTTTTCTAGTGTGTTGTATTGTTGGCTATCACTTTTATGGCTATAAGAGTGCTTTCTCCAAAGGACTTCTCCTCTGCCACCTAACCAGTCACAAAGTCTTGCTGCTTTCATCTTTGGAATGTCTCTGGGAAGTGGTGCCTACTTCTCATCCTCACTGACACAGCTGCCACATGTCTCTCCCAGACTCCCACAAGATTTCCTCACAGGGGTGCCTGTCCTCCAGCCTCACACCCTCCCCATATACACACCAAACTTCAGATCTGGTTCTGTGACTGCTGAGAAGGACTAGAAGGATGGAGTGGTGTGAAGCAGGGAGATTTCAGGACATGCAGTGGACACTGATGTCCTACTGAATTTCTGCAGAGCTGTGACGACTCTGGACTGCTATTCTTGGGATCAGGTGGATGGATCACCGAGTGCATCAGGCCTGAGCATCTCAGGAGCAGGTCACCCTGTCAGTGGGTCTGCCAAGGACAATTGTTCCCACTGGCAACTTTCTTCCCCAAGGAACACTCAGTATCAGCCAATCTCTGTTCTCCAGGAAAGAGTATCTGGGCATGTCATATGGAGCAGAAATAGTACAAAAAATGGGATGAAGAGGAAGGAGTCACAGAAAGAATAGTATGGCATGCTGTGCTCATTCCTGCTGTGCTGAAGTATGACCCACTGGGCCGGGGCCATCCTGCCATTCTTGTAAGGTGCTGAGCCCAGAGCTCTGGGCTATGGTTCAGAGCCTGGCTGGGCAGCTGGGAGCCCCCACTCTTCCTGGAGGAATCCATGGGGCAGGAAAGCTAGAAAACCCCATTGAGGGAGCCCTGAGTCTCCTCTCCCCATTTTCAGTGTCTTCCTTGGGGTCTCTGAGCATTCACTGGCTTGCAGCACACACAGAGGCTGTCAGTAATTACTTGACATGGGAATAGAAGGAAGGAAGGTAGAGCAAGAAGTGAAGACTCAGTGGGCTGGGTCCAGGCAGCATTACCACCTGTGCTAGGAAGGTACACTAGGAAAAGCTTCAGATGGCTGTCGGGGGTCCAGGCACCTGGCTCCATTCTTAGTTAGTGTACTGAAAACAAGAATAACAAAGGCAACAGCTACCCAGGGCCCACGTGCTGTGCAGGGCACTTTCCAGTGGTTTCCATTCCAGACACCCTGGCCTCAGGGCTGCTGCTCCTCAGACCAGGCTGGCTGCCCATCAGGGCCTTTGCCCTCCCTCTGCCAGAAGCACCCCCCCTCACCTCTGTAAGCCTCTGTGCTAAATCACAGTTCAACGAGACCCTCCTGATCACCATATTAACCCTGTTCCCCACTCCTGCCCCAGCCCCTTCTCTGCGCTGCATTTTTCTCCAAGTCACTTTATCATCATAAATAATGATATAATTTCCTTATTTATCATATTTATTGTCTATCTCCTCCACTGGAATCCTGGTCCCATGAGGACGGGATGGGATTTTAGTCTACGCTGTTCACTGCTACATTCGGCACATAGAAGTTTCTCAATAAACATTTGTTGCCACTAATCAAGACCAGGTGTTGTGGCTCTTCCCATTTCCTGGATGAGGAAGCTGAGGCTTAGTGAGGGCGAAGAACCAGCCAAGCACAGACAGCCAGTGGGTGGTAAGAGAGAAAAATGTGTGTGTGCCCTGGTGTCTCCAATACCTGAGAGCAGACTCCTCCCCACTCCAGCTCTCTCACTTCTAACTTAAATGAAAAATGAGAAGTTTAGGCCCCATGACTTTTAAGGCTCTCTCTCCTCAGGTCTAAAGTCCAGTTTAAGTCCGTAATCATTTCCTCATAGGAGGTGAACTCACAGGTGGTTTGGGCACTTTCTCTGGGATGAGAATTTGAGTTCCATCTTTTTCCATTCAGCAGAGGGACCTTGGGACACTTCTCAACATCTCTGAGCCTCTGTTCCTTCTATTGCAAAATGGGAATAATGGCACCTGTCCATCAGAGAGTCAGTGAGATGGCTGGGATGCATGTAAGGACTCCCTGAGTGCCTGGCTCCAAGTGAACCAAGTAAAGAGTCATTCTGCTGCTACCCAGGACCCTTTCCCTACTCACCCAGCCCTGCTTCTGTCCAGACCCACCACCACTGACTCTACTGGGGTGAGGAAGCACCCCGGCTTAGCTATCCTCTAGACCTGCCAGGTCCGGACAGTTCAGCCTCTGAGAGGCAGGGTAGGGCCCAGCGGCCTGTTTGCAGCCCGGCAAATGTTTCTGGAGCCTTGTTTTTTGTTCTGTTGCTGGGCCATTTGTTTTTATAGCTTATCGTTTCTGCAGGGGGGCTTTGAAAGGCTGCCATTGCTCCAGTGGATGTTTCCGGTTCGCCTCCATCAAGCCATGTTTAATGAAAACCAGTTTAAGGTCTTCTTTCTCATAAAACGTCTCATTGTTGCCCCGGCAGCTCCTCTTTGGAAATAATGAAGATGAATGCTCCCTCCGTGGGGCAGCACACAAGCCTCTCATCAGCGGGAGAGCCTTGCTCAATCCCCAGGAAGTTCTTGAGACCTAAGGAGAAAAGCCAGACAGTGCTACCTCTACCAGGGAGGAGGCCAGGAGTCCTGAATGCTGCTGACGCTGGGCATGGGCTTGGGTCCTTGTCAAACCAAAGGAGTTGTCAACCAAAGAATTTCTGCTATGGAAGGAGGTCTCCTATAAGCTCCTCGACAAATACTTGAGACCCAGAGACATGAAAGACTTAAGGTCACCCAGCAGAGTTGGGTTAGTTGAGGCAGAGCAGGAAACAGAAGCCAATTCTCCTGGGTCCCTATCCAGAGCTTTCTGTTCTGGAGGACTCTGTGAGACAGGTCAAGGGACCTCTTTCAGGCTGTCAGGCCTCGGCTGGGCTCAGGGATGCCAGGTGAGGATCTGATGGGTCTGCACGAGGGGTCAGGGAAGCAGCTCATGCCAGTTTCACAGACAGCGGGAGGCCTCCTCTGTATACAAAACCTAGAATTTTACAATAGATGAGTGTGTTTGACTGCCCAGGTGCTCCATGGTTAGGAGCTGATGTGAGCACCCATGGGGCAGATCTGGTCCTCTCCAAACATGCCACATGGGGAAGGTCCTACACAGCACAGTGGGGGTCTCCTGGAGATATAGCTATCTTCCTTCTTTCCAATTATCTTTGTAGTGATAAATCATTTTGGAACTATTCTTCCGATTGATTGCTTTGTCAATTGTTGCAGGAGATAAAAGGGTTAAATATCATTGATTGATTGGGCTTTTTTGCAAAAGTGACATGGACTTTTCCCCTTAATTGTGTCTGGGCACTTAGTCCTAATTTGCTCATCACACCATCTGCCACACTTGGTCTCATTTGAGCTCTTCTCTTCTGGGCTGGGAAATCAAGAGCAGAAAGGAGGTAGCCATGCAGGAGCCTCTCTTTTGGACCCGAAGGACTTGTTCCAGCAAGGAGGTGGTGTGGACTGAGCCGGGAGTGAAGGCACCCAAGATCTCACTCTAGGTTCCCATCCTCACATCCAAAAGTTGTGTGACCTTTGATAGGAATCAGTGTCCCCATTTCTAAATGATGAAATTGATTTAGATTAGGAGTCACGAAGCTACAGTGTTTGCTGGGGCACCTGGTGAGCAACAGTCCTGTGGTGGAAGTGGCAAGAACAGTGGTAAACTGAGAGAGTTCCTGCACCTCCTAACAGGCTGCTGCCTCTCTGTCCCAGCCAATACTGCTTCTCAAACATGGAGAAACTCAGTGGCCTGACTGTCCATTTCAAGAGAAATTAAAATCCTAGATTTCTGTATGAACTACCATTCTTAAATTTTGACAACAAGATCACATGCTTAAGACACAGTGCAGTCTGGCCAAAAAAAAAAAAAATTCCATTTGTTGATCTCTGAAGTAAGCCAGGTTTAAAACTCTATGATCCATACTTACTTTCTGCAGAAAAGCAGATTGTGTATAACAGAGATCTAAATTTGGCTGCATAAGACAGGGGCCAGAGTCCTGAATTCACCACTTACTCAGAGAACCTATTGCTCCAGGGTTGGATCTCTTTGTCCATGAAATGCTATGCCTAGCCTACCATTCCAGGTGATAATTAAGTGGGCTCCCTTCTGTAAAAGGACTTGACAAAGGGTAGAGTGTCATGCCCTGGTTATCCTCATTATCTAAAAATTCTTCTCTTTACCACTGGGACCCTGAGGCCTAAACCTGGAACTCAGAAGTCCTCTCAGAGGCTGCCCTCCCAGAGCAGGATGCCTGAGACAATATGGAAACCAGATGCGCAGCAAACACTGCCTTACCTTTTTTTTCCCAGAGCTTTTGTAACTTTTCAAAGTCATTCCACATTCATGAGCTCTGATATCACTAAACTCACAGCTGCCCTGCAAGGCTGTTAGATCATGTACTATTACATTCCAGATGGGGAAACCGAGGCTCAGAGATAAGAATGATTGGGCCAAGGTCCCAGAGAGAGTAAGTGGCATGAGATGCCAGTCCTGTGGGCTGCTGCCTGCTGGCAATCCTTTCTGGGTGGCCAGCTGCTTACAAATCATGCACCTTTCTAAATACAGACAATGCACGGGGCCCTAACCTCAGCAAGCATTAAGACAGCTGAGGAATCTGGGTAAATATTACTTTG
This sequence comes from Furipterus horrens, assembly GCF_987537825.1. NCBI lineage: Eukaryota > Metazoa > Chordata > Mammalia > Chiroptera > Furipteridae > Furipterus > Furipterus horrens. Next base: position 95,353,663 of record NW_028327177.1, on the reverse strand, counting down.
AAACGCAGTAAGAACAATGGTAAAGCAACAGCAACTTCTAGCCACTGTCACTCTTGCCTGGAGAATTGCTGCAGCCACCCCCCAGAGCTCCCTTTGCAGTTTTACCAAGCCAGCAAGTCTTCGAGTCCAGGGTCATCTTCCCTTAAGGTAAATTAGAATCAATCTTCCCCTACTTCCACACACGATGTTAGTAGAAAAACCTTTCCGTAGCTTTTTATTGCCCCTTATAGTCTGGACAACACTTTTCTCATACTTTTCAGCACGACTTCCAGCCTGGCCCAGCCTGGCCCCTGAGAACCTATGGCCTCTGCGACCTCACTGGCCCTGTGCTCCCTCCCGCTCCCCAAGCCTTCTCGAAGTAACACTGGCCTCCTTCCCTCTCTCTTCAGCGCCGTTGCACCACCTGTTCCCCCTCAGCTCAAGCATCACTGGACGCCCTCCCTGAAGAACCTGTTTATGGTCATATCTCTTTGCTCTGAACTCTCATAGACTCATGGTCCTTACTTTAAACTCTCTATTCCAGTTTGTGATTGTATGTTTGGGACTGTGATGATCTCCTTTAGTTCCATCTCCGCCACTGAAATCTAAGCTGTTTGAGGGCAGGGTCTCATCTTTTTGTATTCAATGTCAGAATGCCAGTATCAGGAATTGTGTATAGTAAACATTTGTTGAATCGGTGCATAAATAAATATGTGAATTAGGTTATATCTACTGTCTTATGTAAGTCTCTCCAAATTTCATGATGTAGATACTATGAATTGTCCCCTGTTGCAGGTGGGCAGCCTGAGAGTCTGAGAAGGTCAGTCACACCCAAAGTAAAACATCTGGTGAGATGAGGGCCAGATTTGGCCTTGGGGCTGCCTGATTTACAAACTGTCAAATATATACTACTTAAGAAAGTAATACAGTGAAGCTCCATATGGTCAGGGCTCTCCAGAGGTACAGAACCAACAGTGTGTGTGTGTGTGTGTGTGTGTGTGTAAATAGATAGATAGATAGTGAACATACGTATGTGTTTTAAGGAATTTTCTCACATAATTATTGAGGCTTAGAGAGTTTAAAATGTGGTTGTAGAGGCCAGTAGTCTGTAGACCAGGAAAGAGTTGCAGTTTAAGTCCAAAGGCAGTCTGCTGGCAAAATCCCTTCTCTGTTCTAGTAAGGCCTTCAACTGATTGGAGGAGGCCCGCCATATTATGGAGGGTTATCTGTTTTATTCAATGTCCACTAATTTAAATGTTAATCTCATCTAAAAACAATTAAAAAAAACAAACAAATAAAACAGAAACAACAAAAAATACCATCTTCACAGAAACACCCAGAATAATGTTTGAAAATAGCTGGCTACCATGGCCCTCCCAAGGTGACACATAAAGTTAAGCATCACAACCTCTATGTGCCCAACACTGAGATTCCATTGTTATCAAGACGTTGCTATATTTGCTTCAGGTAGCTGCCTTCCTCCTCCTCCTCCTCCTCTTCTTTTTCTTCTTCTTCTTCTCCTTCTCCCCCTTCTTCATCTCATCCTTCTCCATCTCCACCTCCTCTCCTTCCTCCTCCTTCTTTTGTCCTATTGGTGAAGTGTTTTGAAACACAGCCCTAGTCCTGTATCTTTATACCCCAGTCTGCTTTTGAACTCAAGCCTACCCAACTTTAATGCATGCTCATGTATGTTCCCCTGCACTTCAAAGAGCAGGCTCTTGTCTTAGAATCTGGCCTCTCAAAATGCGGAGAGGAGGCATCATGGTGCTCGGGCCCTATTTCCACGGCCTGAAAGCAGAGACCTGATTTGTGGCACAATTTCCATGGACTTAGCAAGTTAGCACATAACTGTCCTTGGCTAGGGATGAGGCTGGAGGGGACAGGTAGCAAGGCTTGCCCCTTCCACTCTGGAAGGTCACTCCCCGATTTCCCACAGCTCTACATTGTTTCCATTTTCTTGTTGCACCAGCCCACTCCCAGTCCATTTATTGCTTTCTCCTCCCTCTTCCTCCCCCTCATTCTCCTTTTCTGGGTTTGAGGAGTCTGGACTTTTGCACACTAGAGAAAGGGACCCATTTAATCTACCATATTTACAAGCTTTGTAAACAAGGCACAGTGAGTGAATCATGGAAAAATGCATTTTATGTGAAAAACTTCACTATATGGCTTTGTTCTATTAAAATTGCCTGGTGTAACTAACCCCACCCCATGAATTTGAAGAGAGAGAGAGAGAGAGAGAGAGAGAGAGACAGAGACAGAGAGACAGAGAGACAGAGACAGAGAGAGACAGAGAGAAAGAGAAAGGGACCTCTGACAATGCCTCATCAGCATATACATCCTATAATTCCACATCAACATCCATATTCATATTTTTGTTGGTGTAGAAACACTTGAGTGGAGTTTTCCTCTAGGCAAGAGATAAAGATGCTTGGTTTGTTGCTCTCTAATAATCTTTTCCTTAAAAATTATTTTTTAATTGTTCAAATGAATTTGGAACTAAGGTTACAAACCAACCAGCTGAATGAATTCTTGTACTGAGTGGTTGAATAATTTGCAATCATTCTTCTACTTCGGTGTCATTTTGTTTGGCTTTTGTAACTTAATAATTCTGTGTTATTATGATTGTGGGGCTTCCAGATTTTTCTATTTTTCTTATAATAATTACAATAGCAAGTTATTCAAATGCACCGAACATTGTGCTGAGTGCCCCACATCAATAGTTTTGTTTAGTCCTCATGAGAACTCAATGAGGATATGGAGGCTTTGTGGGGCTAAGTAACGGTCTGCAGGTCACAGCTAGAAAGCGACAGCGCTGAGATTCAACCCACACAGCCCAATGTCTGCATCATTTAAAGTCTAATTTTTTCAGTTATGAAAAGATGAGGGGAAACCAAGACATACTCATAGTCATGGAATTGTCTTTTTAGAAGGTAGGAATATGGGTGACTTTTAGTTTCTTCCTTAAAGTTGTTAAAATTTTCAGATTTTCTATGAGAAATCATGGGATCGTGTTTTCATAACTGTTTTGTGGGAGAAATAATGTAATCCAGCTTATACAGGGAAGACTGAGTGTCTTCCAAAAAGTGTCTCAATCCATCTGAGAGGAAATAACACAAACCGTGCCTGATCCTTTGCATGCTGAGACAGAACGCAGCATTCCAGGGTGCATAGGCCCTGGACTGTGCTGGCTGCCCAGCTCCTCACCCGTGACCGCGTGGGTGAGAGCCTCCTTTTTCCTCCTCAGTTATCCCATCTGGAAAATGGGACTGATCTATTGAAATGCTCCTATGGACCCTCTGGCTGTGAACTTCTCTGACCTCTTCAATTGCTTATGAAATAACTTAGTTTGCCACTCCATCACCAAATATTCAAAAACACTGTTTTATGGGAGCTCATGATATCCTTAACAAGTGGAAAGGACTTATAGGCATTTTCCATCCTTTTATTATAGTTTTTAAGACAGAGGGTCTGATGGGATTATCGTGGGCCTCCTAGGGACTGTGGCAGGAGATACAGGCCTGTTTTCAGGAGACACCAAATAGATGACACCACTCTCCTGGGGTAGAAGCATCTCAGGAGATTGTGATTGGCTCTTTCTTCTGCCCCTCTTTCCAGGGCAGCCTTGGCATCTCCATCAATACTAAATAAAGTCACTTGAAAATTGCATGGTTGTGAATTTTCTGTGTTGCTTCCCAGGAAGCTGGGTTTCTGCATATGTGCTCCATGCTGCAGGCTGCCCTTGTTTTAAGCCGAGACTTAGGGCTGAGCCCAGGGGCAGGGCCAACCTCATCTCAGAGAGCCTGGGCTCTCAAAGCTGGCAAACATCTCTCTGTCCAAGTCTCCAGGGAGGCCGCAGCTGCTCTGCCCACTGAACCTTCAGGACCTGCCCCTGGAAAGGAAGGAAGGGAGCTGTGGGCTGCCTGTAAGGTCGGGACTGAAGCCAACCCATTGCCAGAAACTTCTCCAGTGATTCTGGGGATGCCATTCCCCACCACCACACTCAACTACTTTGGGGAAGTCGGTACCAGGCGCCACAGAAAAAAAATTAAAATGCAGGCACAAATAATAGGAATAATCCTAATAATCTGAGACCTGCTGCCCTTGCTAACAGGACCATAAAGGGCATTTGTTTCTAATTAAACACCAAAACCCTAAACCTTTCAACTCTGCATCCACAACTACTGTAAATGTTTATGAAAAACGGGAAATTCTCCTTTAATTCAAACCATGCCAGAAATGCGTTTTCATTGTCTGGACTGGTGGAGAAATCCTATCAGCTCCAGCTTGAGCACATCTGAGCTTTAAACTAAGAAAGGCAACATGCCTGTGAGCAGAAGTCAGTCCTGGGCAAAACCTGTGTGAGGAAGCAGTGTCTCCTCACCACTGACAGACCCCCAGATGTGTCTCAGGCAGAAGCCAGAGCGTCTCCCAGAAAGAGAAATGGGTACCAGAGGTGCTAACATTTTGAGGGGAGGGTCAAAGATACCTCATAAATGGAGTAGGCTGCTTAGCAAATTGTCGTGAGTGGAAGTTCCACAATCATACAACCCCAGTCAGCTCCATACCCCCTGAGCGAGCCAGCACGAAGTCAGTCAGCCTTTCGAGTCTCTGATGATGACCGAGAGGAAGCCCTTAGCACAGCAGGGAGCAAACCAAGCATGCTCCCTGCCCTCAGGAAGCTGATGGCCAGGTAGAGAAGCTGTGTTCATTGGTACTTATGCCCAGCTCTAGGGTGTCCCCTGGCAGTCCTGGACCCTTGTCAGTAAACACCCTTAGAGATGCTAAAATTGTTTCCCACTCACGAAGAAAGCGGTGCAGGGAGGGAAGGTTTCAGCAGGAGAGGAACCCTTCGATAATTCCAACATCACTGTGCCAAAGAACCCGTGGAACCTTGAAACTCTCTCCCTTAATCCTACTCTGGAGGTCATAGCACCCAAAACCATCACACTGATACCCACCAGGGGCTGCGGAAACTCCCAGAGCAGAAAGAACCTCTGCCTTCTTAATCAGAGAATGGGAGTCCTCTCTTGCAGACACACATTTCAGTTTGGCAGAGAAAGACAGAGCAAGGAAGAAGCCCTAAGGACTCACTTAACTGCATTTCCTAGCTCTTCATCCAGACTTAAAAATGGCAGGGTTTGCTTTGCAGGTCTTAGAGACGAGTTAGGTTCTAAAATCTAGGGCTGAGTCATCCTTTCTCTTCCTCTCTGGATAGTCCCACTCTAACGATGTCAGCGGTGGCCTTTAAAAAGCAGAGTCCAAAATGGGGTCACATTACTGTTCTCTAGGCACAGAGGAGGCCTGAGCTTTCCCCTCATAGCATCCAGTGACCTTATGCCCAAGAGGATAGACTTCGCCCCCAAGAGGGCTGACCTCCTTCCTTCTATCTACATGCTCCACCCCTAGTTCCAGCCACGGAGCATGTGACTCAGCTTGACCAATCATCGAATCACACACCCTGGCCCACAGTCACTCAGTCAGATTCAATGAGGTGTGTTGAGAGTTTTGCTGGACTATTAGAAAATAGGTACCATCACTTTGCCAGTGGACCTGAACCTGAAAGGATGATGGCTGTATTCATCTTGCTGCCAGGTGGAGCCTGGGAAGGTAACCAACATACAGGAAAGTAAGGCACAGGATGGAGAGTATTCAGGTCCTGACCACATCATTTGAGTCCCTGGATCCCACCATGCCTGAAGGTAGGCTCTCAATCTTCTAATTCCACAAGCAAATACATTTTCTTATTTGCTTATGTGACTTTTGAGCTGGTTTTTCTTTCACTCACCACTGAGACAGTTGAAAAGAGAAGAGCTGACTATGTGATGGAGAAGAGTAAACCCTATCAGCAGCATCCAGCAATTATTTACTGAGAGCCTACATGTGCCTGGCACTGTGCTCAGCACACTACGGGATTTCAGGGTTTGAACACATGCACAGATCTAGAGTTTACACTCTTTCAGAAGAGATGAGACAAGAGCTTGAGTGACAGAAATACAAGACAAAATGTGGCAAATACTGTAAGGGGGGGGGGATAAAATGTCCTGTTCATACCTGAGGAGTGAGAACTTGCTTCTGCCTAAGGGCTTGGAGATGTCTGCATGGAGATGGCATTGTAGCACCACTGCAAAGAAAGTTGGAATCTGACATGCAGAATTTAGGGTGGGAGTGATAGGTGGCACCCCGGTGGAAGGGACAGTGTGAGCAAAGGTGAGAGAGATGTGTTCTGGTGGCAGAAGTCCTCACTGACAGACAAGCAGCAGGGAAACCAGTGGATGAACAATGGGAATTCTGTGGGCACAGGCAGGGCCCTCCCTCCCTTTCAGTGCACCTCTGATGTCTTTGCCTCCAACCTGCAGCAATTCTGGCTGAAGTTCTGCCATCCTGGCTGCTGAGGAAAAAGGTTTCTACAACAGATCACAGACTGCAAAGGAATCTAGCTCTCGCTTATTCTGGCAGCCTCCAAAGGGAATCCTTTATGCACTGAGTAGTTGCCACTTGAGTTCTGCTATCTCTGAAAGTTAAACAGCTCATGTGGCATGCCCCAAAGGCTGCTTCCAGCATAAAGTCATGCAATATGGGCAGGAAATCCATTTGGAAGAAGCCTGGAAAGAGCACGCTAGTTAAAACCCTGCATGGTCTGGCCACTGCCAACTGCTTCTCATTCCACCATTCCTTTTGCTTTCTGTATTCCCTATGCCCCCAGCCACAGGGCCTTTGCATGAGCTGTTCCCTCTGCCTGGAACACCATCTCTTTACCTACTCAACTCCAACTCATCCCTTCAGATCATGACTCAATTGCTACTTCTTTATGAAACCTCCCTTTGTCCCCTCCCCCTCCCCCGCAGGACCTCCAGAGCTCAACTCCTCCTGGAGTATGATTTCAGAGTCAACATGCCTCAGTTTGAATTCGAGCTCCAGTGCTTACTATGTATGTGACCTTTCTGTGCTTATGTTTTCTCATCTGTACTATCAATGTAATAATGGAGAGGCTCAATAATAGCAACAGTGTTAGCACATAAAAACACTAAATAACCATGAACCATCATCATATGACTTCAGACCACCACATATACTTTGGCCTCTCTGCCTCTTCCCAGAAGTAATTTAATGTATTCATGTACTCCTTTGATTGACATCTGTCTTTGCCAACTGACTGAAAGCTCCATGAGGCAGAAGTAATGTCTGGTTTTGCCCACTATTAGACATTTAACATTTAGTACACTGTCCGGCACATAGTAGATACTTAATAAATATTTCTGGAATGCAGGTATCAATGAAAGAATCCAAGTGGGGAAAAGTGAGATCCCCAAATCCTTATCATTTACAGAAACTGATCTCAAGAGGTCTCTCCAAGTAACTCAGGAATGATGTCTTAAAGTTGCAAACATATGTGGTTACAAGAGATGAAGAAAACAGGTTCCAGAAGATGCTCCAGCCACTGAATTCCCCTTCAGCAATTCATTTCCTCCTTAAAAATGGATACAAGGTTTGGAGTAAATGTGAACAGCTAAACAGATGCAGCACTCTGAGTTAGCAGAAGTCAGTCTGATGTGCGTCAAACAACTATGATTCTTCTGCTAGCATCCCTAACAGTTCCAGAGAAGTTTCTGTGTTTGTGACCTTTGGCCCAGATTTTAAATAATATTATGCTTTGCTCTGCAATGCGATTGTCTGAGAGTTTACATGCTTGGGGTATGTTTTTAATATGCGCCTCATACCATAGAATGAGCCAAATTCTCCTCTGAGATCCACGCTGAATCTCTGAAGTGTGGAATGTGTTATAGATAGAGGGGTAAACAGTGGTTTGCATGCCAAACTTTTGATCCATCCTTGTTCTGTGGTCCTCCAAAAGGACGGCTCAATCTGAACAACCAGAAGTGGGCATGGCTCACAGTGGGGACATGAGAATTTCCCCCTGCAAAACTCCTCCCATTGGTCCTACTGCAAGGTCTGGAGGGGCAGAGGCAAAGTGGGCACTGACAGAAATGGAGACAGGAGAGCCAGGGGTCAGAGCTTCACCTTTGAGTTGCCCAAGGCACGCGGCTCTGCCTGGGCCTGGTTTCCCTGCAGCAGGGCTCCTGGGCCCGCCTCGTCCCCGAGTGCCTGAGTGAGCCCAGCTGTGCTCACTTCATTCGTCTTTCTGTAGGGCTGAACCACAGAAATGCTTTCCTTCCTCAATTGTTCAGACTTCTGCCAGTTTTTCTACATCTTTCTTCCTTTCCTGAAACCACTATGTCTCTAACTCTGAGGTTCTGATTCCAGGCAGCATCCATAGGGTATAGTTCTGAGTCACATTCTCCCCCTCACAATGCCTTCTTACTTGGGGGACAAGGTGAATGCATGCATACACCCAGCGCCCACACACCCCCACGCTGAGACTGAAGCATAGCTCAGGGCTCCTATAAAATCTGGCCCCCTCTTATCTTACCAACCTGAATTCCCACCTCTCAGGGGTCCTACCTACCTCAGTAGCTCATTTTAGGTCTCAATATCTATTGTTTAGCAACTAACTTATTGAAAATCAATGCTAGAAATTTAAATTAGCCATGTCGGACAACATGTGTGTCCCTGAGAGTCTTGGCTGGTGAAGTGAGGCCGGATGGAAGTCCTTGATGGATGGAGCTGAGCACTGTGGTGGGCTAGGTTTGCAGGGTGCAACTCAGATTCCTCCAAAACTTCACCCAGAAAGGCCTCAGAGGACAACACCCTCAATCCATTCATCAACGTCCTCCTTGCCTTTGGCCTCTCTCCACTGGAGATGGTGAACAAAGAGAGAACAAGAGAGATTAATTTACTTTTAATCCTTCCCTTCCAGCAGGGGCCTGACCCCAGGTTTCAGCCTGTTTTAGCACTGTCCCAGGCAAGGCCATATTTCATGCTGAATCATCAGTTTCTAGGGGAACAAGGCACTTACCCCATGGGGTATGATGTCCATCCTATCTGGAGGAGCCCACGGGGGCTGCTCAGACATGATCTCATCCATCCCCATCCTCTGGAGCAAAGTGGGGGTGAGGAGCATTATCTCAGCTGGGCTGCTGAAGAAATGTTCACCCAGAAGAGAGGCGCCCCCTCGAGCCATGAAGTACCAGGAGCTGTGCACCACCTCCCCACCCCGCTGCCCCTCCTCAGCTCCAGCCAAACCCTCAGCAGCCCAGCTCTTCGTGGGCAGGAAGTGGTGACAAAGTCCTTGCACCTCAAAAGCCGCTGTGGATATATGAATGGGCATGATTGTGTTCCAATAAAACTTTATTTACAAAAACAAACCATGTTTGGCTCACAGAACAGTTCGTCGACTTCCATCTTACTTTAAGGTGTGGCAGAAGTAGAGTTCCCGCTCAAGAAATTATCTTAGAATGTCAGACTGGATCTCAAACTCAGCACGGTTAACATTTGGGGCCCCATAATTGTTTTGAGGGGCTGTCCTGTGCACTTCTCAGAAATTCTCTGACCTCCAGCCATTAGCTGCCAATAGCTCCTCCCTTCTAAGTCATGACAATCAAAAATGTCTCCAGACCTTGCTAAATACCCCCTGGGGAGAAAAATCCCTCAGAAGTTGAGAACTACAGATTTGGAGGGAACTTAAAGAGATCCTGACATTTGAGTCCTTTCAACTGTTCTCCCTGCCCAAGTCTGCATACCTGGAGGCAGAGAGATACTTGATACTTGACACTCTTACTTCGAATAACCACTCCACCTGGAATCAGAATACCTTAAGGGGTCTATAGCTCCTACTTACTGAGCACATCCTTTCAGTCATGCTCTGTGCTGCATGCTTTGCACATACACATCACAACCAATGCAGTGGGCACTGCTTCTCCCACATTAGAGCAAAGCTAGGTGCACTGAGCCATCCCCCTCCAGAGTCTACATGGTCTCTGAGCCAGGGCCCCATCTTCCTGCAACCTCAGGCTCCTAGTCGGTGAAGTAGGGGTGATAATAGTACTGCCCTTGAAAGGCTATTGGAAGACCAAAGAGATGGCTATAGAAACATCAGTGTCTTTGCTGTCACTGGGGCTAATGGTCTCTTTCTGTAGGACGACCACTACTTTTGGATGGCTCCCTCCCTAGCTTCCTTCTAAGTTTGTATTGTTCATTTTGGGTTCAGAGACCTCTAAGCTCTTCTCTGAGGTTCTCTTGGGTACCATTTGGAGGGTGGCAATTGTCCAGATCTGAGGTCCCTGTGTGCATGTGCTTGACCCTTCATCCAAAGCACCTCTGATTTTATCTTCTGTACATATTGAGTCTCAACTTGTGATGCCTTTTGTAAAACAGGCTCAGCTGATAAACAGAGTTAAAAAACATTGGTTTAGGGCCTTGTTCTGTAAGTGTGGAACTTTAACCAGAGCATGCTGTCAAGGCTCACCAGGGAGATCATCAGGTGGGCAAAATGTCAGGCCTTGTTCCAGACATGCTGTCTCAGAATCTGCATTTTCACAAGGTCTCCCAAAGAAGCAGCTCTGCTCCAGGTTCCTCTGAGGCAGATACTCACATTATTGTTCACAACTAGAAGCTCCTTAACTGGACAAGGGAGACTGTTTTGACTAAGTCAATCCAAAGCTGCAACTCAGAAATCCTTTGAAGATGCACAGATTTCTGTAAACTGCAACATGGGACAGGGTCTACAGTACAGTACTGTGTGGATTAAAGGTGGCCCTGAGAAGTGAGGTCATTTTACCCACCTTGAATCCGTTCTGGCCTGTGACTGCCTTAATCAACTGAGCATGGTGAAGGAGATGCTGTGGTCCAGCCTCCACAAGGACAAGCAGTGTCTGCCTGGGTTTCCTGGTGCCCTCAGCTGCCGTGCAAGGAACCAGACTACCCAGATGGGGCGCCCCAGGGAAGGCTCTGCAAGTACATGAGCACCTGGAGAAGGGGAGCCCCGCTGAGCCCAGCCTCCAGCCAGCCTCAGCAAGGAACCAGGAAAGAGACTGAAGCCTCCAGGGAGTCCCCAGCCCAGCCCCCAGCCGAGCATCATTCAGCTTGACCTCAGTCTACACCACACGGAGCCGAGCCGCCTTGCTGAGCCCTGATGGAATTTCTGACCCACAAAACTGTGAGATATAAGAAAATGTTTATTTAAGTCACTGAGTTTTTGGGTAGTTTGTTGTTATGTAAAAAGAGATAACTGGAATAATTTCAGAGAGAAATGAGAAAAATCTATCTTATGATCAAGGCTTACCAGTGTAGGTTAGACATATGATCAAAAGGGAATATGATCAGAATCCCGCTGCTGTGGCAGAGTACTTAGGTCACTGTCTTGGCAGACTGTTGGCCCTTTAAGCCCTTAATATCCCCTTTCTAAGTATGCTGAACACTTTCTCCCAGCAAGACACAGGGAACCAAGGGGTGGAGGGCTCTAGGCCTCCTCCCTGAGCTTAGGATGCAAACTTGAAAGATTGGCTCATCAACGTACCTATGGCTTCATCAGTTCAGCCTGATGCTTTAGGTGGTAAGCATATTCCTAGAAGTACACCAAACTATTGCTTCTTTTTTTAGAGGGAAAGAGAGAGAGAGAGAGGAGAAAATCTTTGGGTCAGAAATCAGACATCCTGCAATTTAGAATCAGCTCTGTCACCTTGGAAGGTGACAAGCTTTTGTTCTTAGGAAAATTCCTTTACATGCCTTATTTTTCATTTTTCCACGTGTCCTTTATGGTTTCATATAAGCTCAGAGATGATCATATATAGTTCTTGGAAACTCACGGAGAATTCTCAGAGATTGGTTGTATTCATGTGTGTAGAGAGAAGTAAGAGAAGGAGGATTTAGCAAATTGGGTTTGGGCCCTTCAGCCTCACTTCAACCAAAGGAATTTTCTGGCATTTGGCAGAATATTTAATTGGAAAATGAAAGCTAAAAGCATTCCTCGATATCACCAATATGCCTGATTTGTGAAGGTCCTTCTAGAATTTTCTTCCTGAAATTCTCAGCTCCTGACTCGGAGGGGTGTGGTTGTGGCAGTGTGTGTATCTACTGTATTTTCCCCACTGCACCTGTCAAAAAGGTAAGCAGAGTGGGCTACTTTTCTTTTTTCCTGTACAGTATCCACCACCTTCTAATAATAACACCCCAAATGGGGGATCCACCCATCCTCCATTCTCAACCTATGCCCCATCTAAGAGCGGGGATGTGACCAGATGTGGCCAAACTGCAGCATTTTCCTGGTCATGGCATATTTTTCAGCAACAGGTTGTACCAGTCTCAAACCATCCCAATGAAAGTTTGCCCTGGACTTCACAGGAACTGTTAAAAAAGGAGTCATCTATTCATGGGGTTGTAGGATGCCAGACGGGAGCTGACAGCAGCCATTTGGCTACCTTGATGGGAAAGCCAGCCTGAGAATGCATCCAACCCAGAGGACAGCAGAGCAGAGCCAAGGGATGTGGAGATATAGTATCTTGATGATATCTCATGTGCTTCTGGATGGAGCTATACCTGAAGTCCAAAGGTCCCTGGACCTTATAGTTATGTAAGCTAGAAAATCCTCCCTCACTCCCTTCTTTTTAAATTAAGCCAATTCGAATTGGCTATTTATCTCTTGAAACCGAGGGTCTCACCTGACAGAGTAAGTACATACAGCTTAACTGAGTCTGAAGAAGTCATATGAGAAAAGTCCAAGTGTTCTGCATACCCTGCCTGCAGAGAAAGCAACCTGCCAGGCTGGTGGTGAGAGGTTATGTGACATTGATAAACAATAAGCTCGCCCAGTCTGGTTGCCCTCCCAGCCTCTTTTTCCCCATTCTTTCCAGCTGCACCATCATTTGTGGAGTTCATCTTTCTCCAGCCAAGATATCCAAAATGACATGCTATTGAAAGACATTTCTGTCCATGCTAATACCTGCATTTAAATTTTTTCTGTGTTTAAAAAAAATGATCATGATGTGATAGTAAATGAATGTTGGCAAATTACCAACTGACAGGCGTAAAATTTTATGAACATGCACATTCCAAAGGAATGTGGAAATAAGCCATCTACTGTAGTCCAGTTTGGAAGAAATATTACAAAAATATAAGTTTGGCATATATTATAATTCATTTAAAGATGCTTAAAAACACATCCATCAACCTTGCACGGAAGGTCAAAGAAACATATGAATCCCAAATAAACAGTAACTGATGTATAAGGGAAAGGCCTGAATATCAGTCCCTGATACAGGAGAGAACGCACACATGTGAAGAAGATGGTGGTGAGGTTTGTTTGGAAGGCTGTGCTTCTAAAACCTTCATTGATGTTTAAAAAGAAATAGTAACAGTTTCTAGCAGTAAGTAGGTTGGGCTGTTTCCCCCTAAATGGCCATCTGAAGTCTGCTCCTCAGAGACAATTTTGCTAATGGACTGATGAGTGCCATCCTTAGAGTCTTTATGTTTTTCCTTCAATGACCATGTCTGTAAAAAGAGTACAGTAGATAGCTGCTGCCTATCTGGTATCCAGACCTTCTCCACCTCATCATATGCCTGGAGGGGCTGACCCACTTCTTCCCAGCCCCAGAATGGACTTCTCACTTGGACCTGGCCAATCAATCATTCAACCCCTGGTCATGGTGATTGGTTTAAGGATAGCAAGTGCCCAGCTCAGTCTTCCATAAGATCTGATTAAGTGAATGACAGAGACAGAGACACAAAGAGAGAGAGAGAGAGAGAGAGAGAGAGAGACAGAGACAGAGACAGAGACAGAGAGACCCTTTTCCTCCAGGATCTGGAGCAGAAAGGACTGTGAGATGTAAAGCAGTTGCTACCTTTCTTTCCTGTAGCCTTCTGTAGAAGAAGGGAATGAGGCCAATATGCTGAGAGAAACAAAGAAGACAGATAAGTGCAACAGGAGTGGGATATATATCTGATAAGTGAACAGACAGAGAGCTAGAAAGAACTTGAGAGAGAGAGAGTCTGAGACCCAGCTGTGCCGGCACACAGAATCACCCGTGCTTGGACTTCTCGGTAACGTTAGCCAATAAGTATTCTTTTCAGCTTCAGCCAGTTTGAGCTGGGCTCCTGCCACTTGGAACTGAACTAATTTTGACTGATACAGTTACCCACAATATTTGCAGCATGATCGAGACCATAAAAAAGTTGGATACAGGAGAAGGATGACACGGTTCTTACTTCAAAGGAACTCACAATCTAATTGTGCTGACTTTGGTAATGGTTTGCTAAGCATCTCTTCTGTTCCAAGGCCTGCGTGAGGTGCTGGGTGATCCTGAGATGAATATGACATGGGCCTCATCCTAAAGGATCTCCCTGTTGAACTCAGAGGTGGCTTCCTTCTTGCTGTTTTGAAGACAGAGGGACCTGTGGCCATTTGGAACCAGGAAGTCGACATTCCACTCTTACCAGTGAGTGAAGTCTGGAGAAAAAAGGAAAGCTTGGGGATGTGGACTTGGAAGTCCAGGTAGAATATTTTAGTACAGTGGAAAAATATTAAAGGAAGATGCTTCCTTGATAGATTCTAATTCCCCCATTGTAAGTGGCCGATTTTTTCCCACATTTTAACTATTTGTGGAACTGGGACATGTCTTAGAAATTGCTCCACTGTTTGAGTGTCAGCTTCCCCAGCTGTCATGTGGGGATAACAATATCCATGTTGCAGGATTCTTGCATGGCCATTTTGAATCTGAAGGCAAAAGCCATGTCCTGGGACAGGGATCAGCAAATGTTTTCCTTCCAGGGTCAGATAGTAAGAATTTTTGTCTTTGTGGGCCATATGTTCTCTGTGGCAGCTACTCAACTCTGTTGTGAGAATGCAGGATAGACGATACGTAAATAAATGAGAATGGCTGTGTTCCAATAACACTTTATTTACAAAAACAGGCGGTGGGCTGCAGGCCAGTTTGCTAGGATGAAAGAGCAGCAAGTTAAAGAAACCAGGGTCCCTGATGACATCATGACACCCCTTACCTGGACACGAACTGCCTCTTACCAGACTTGCTTTATATGAGAAAAAAATAAATTTCACGATTGTTTTAGAATTTCTGTCATTCTAAGCCAAACCTAATTCTAACTAAAATAGTTGTTTAAGGAATGAATAAATGGTGCATGTAAAATATCCAGAATAAACATTAAAAGGCAAGTGGATATTGAATAAAATGGGTATTTCATAATAATAACCAGATAGCTGTATTCCAAGAAAGCTTTGTGGGAAGAGAAGGAAGGAGTGTGGGTACAGGCATTGTGTGTGGATTAACCCTCTCTGCCCTGGCTGTGCACCTCTGCCCTGCATGGGGTCAGGGAAGGCACTCTTCTCTGTTCTCTCCAGCTGGTGTTCTCTCCCAGCCCGCTGAGATGCTGCCATTGGGACGACAATAAACCACTCAGACAAGAAAAAGTGCTAAACTTGATTAAACGTAATAAAAAAGATGTGACTGCTTAGGCCTGTTGTGAGCTCACTGGGCTAGAGCGCCCAAGCTTGGCCGTAAGTCACCCTCTGGCAACTGAAACCACATGAAGCATAGTGTTGAAAACTTGCTAAATCATTTGTCACTCAAAGGCTTTTAAAATAAAATACTTTCAGAAATAATCATTTTATTTCAGACTCTGAACTGCGTGCTGCACTGAGCTGGATATAAATACTCTGTCTTCACAGGCACATTCAATAGCAACTGAGATGAGGGCCAATCAAGAGACTTTTGCTGTCAAGTTTCAACTCCAAAAATACACTTTCAGATTCCAAATTTCTTCTTCCTTATGCCTCAGATGAAATTATTACATCCAATGAGGAGGCACCACACTCTAAGCTTGGGGGGAAATGTCCTAGCTGCTGAGTTTTCTGGCTCTGTATTTAAGTAGGCTTGACTTTTGTTCTATGAAATGAACTTCCTACTGTGTGTCAAGAACTTCTGGTCTATTCTGGCTCTGTGAGTTCAAATCCTGTCTTCACCACTTACCAACTGTGAGACTTTGGGCAAACATAACTTCTCATCTGCAAAATTGGTGACATGAAGAATTGAATTCATTTGCTCATTCACTGTGACAAACAAATTTTAAGCATCTACTACACGTTAGGTACCATTAGATGTACAGGGAACAAAGTATTAGATAAATGCCATGCATGTATTATGCAAAGTAGTAATTATTCAATTAATGTATGCTATTAGTATGCTGATCTTTCATTTATATAAAACTGTATATATATGTATATTAGACCTCATTCTAGGTGCTAGAAATCCAGAGAGAAATGAGAGAAATCAGAGTATTTGCACATGAGTGGGGAAAGCAGGCAACATATAAGCACATACATAAGACCCTTTCTTATGGTTATAACTGCCATGGAGACAACTAGCTGTGGTTATATGATGGAGAGTGATCCATGATGGTGTGGGCAGAGGGTCAGGGGAAGACTACTTGAACCATAATGTGCAGTTCTGGGAGAGAGTGCCCCGAGCAGTGGGGTGGGCCTGTGCAAAGGCCCTGAGGCCAGAAAGGACTTCAAGTGTGAGAGAAACAGACAAAAGTTGAAAAGGTGAGTAAGTACCCCGTTATGTGGAACTGGGAAGCCCTGATAAGTGTTTTGGATTTAAACCAACTGAAGCAGGATCCCATTGAAGGATTTTAATCTGATTTTCATTTATAAACCCAGTCTTTATGAATGTATAGGGACTAGGGTAGAAACAGAATGACAGTCTGGGAGGCTGTTGTGGTCCAGCGGTGAGATGGTGGACTAGTGGTAAATGGTGAGATAGTAAGAAATGGGCAGTGGTAGGGCTGGCATATTGGGTATAGGAGGGTAAAGAAAAGGAAGAGATAATAATGATTCCAAGGATTTTCAGGAGGACTAGATCTGGAAGGAGGGTGGAAAGACACTGAGAGGGAGATTTTCCGGTGCCGATAGAGACAGGGGTCTGGAAGCCTGCTTTGGGCTTTCAAGTCATCACCCAAGGTCGGAGGATGAAGCCAGGGCGATGGATGAGGTCACTGCTGTGATTAGGGGATCAACAGACAGCAGCCTGGAAAGTCTCCTTCCGGCCTTTTCCCTCACAACTGTTTTATCGCTATCTGGTGAGTTTTCCTCCTGGTGATGGCTTCCCTCGTTGGGCCCTTCTAATCTGTTTCCTCTTAGAAGGTGGCTGTTCTCAGTGGTTTTTCATTTCTTTCTCTGGACTAATTTTATTGCTCATAGCCTTCTCTTCAGCTGCCTTGGCAGGGAGATGCTGTATATTAAAACAGTTATTATTTTATTTTATAGCTCAGTCGATTCTATATTCAGCTCATTACAAGTCTATGGGCCCCGCTAGCCAAGTACATTTCATAACGGTGAGCTCTTATTGAAAGAGAAATCTCACATTCTCTTGGTATCTCCCAGAAGGCTGCTCCCTAAATTGTGACGAATCCCATGTGGGCACAAGAGGCCCACAGTTTGTGTCAGTTCTAGTTAAGCTCTTGTCCTGGTTCAGTCTGGCAAAGCTTATAAAGCTGGAACCCCTGTGGTCTAAGCTCAGAGTGTCAGGAAGATGAGAGAAGAATCACCCAGCAATCAATGGTTAGTAGGCATCTCAGAATGAAAATTTCCCAAACCTACCTCCTGATCATCATCGGTTTACCCCTCCTGTAATGGTCCCCATTCTCCATGGTAGCAGCTCCACTTTACAAGCGGTTCAGGCCCGAACTGTGGAGCCATCATTGTCTTGTCTCCCACACTCCCTGTCAAATCCTGCAGCAAATACTGTCATTCCTCTCTTCAAAACACAGCAAAAGTCCCGCCACATCCCTTTACCTCCACTTTGGTCCAAATCCTCAACATTTCTTTTCTAGATTTTTAAAATAGCCTTCCTGCCTTTGCCCCATCCTGTCTCCTCTCAAGTCAGCCAGAAATGTCCATCAAAATGAAGCAAGATCATGACAAACATTTGCTCCAAACCTTCTCATGACTTGCCTTCTGATTCACAGCAAAAGCAAGAGTATTTATTGTGGTCTATGAGGCCTTACTGGTCTGGCCTCTTCCCTCTCCGACCCTTTCCCTATAGCTCTCCCATGCTCACCATGCTTGTATCTAGTGTGATGAGCACACGGCAGACACATTCCTGCCACAGGGCCTTGGCATGTACTGTTCCCACCAGGAATGCTCGTCCCCCAGATGTAAGCAAGGCTCACCCCCTCACCTCCTTCATAACTTCACTCAAATACGACTTTCTCACTAAGGCCTTCCTACATATCCCTATCTAAAATTGTAACCATCTTGCACTTTTCAGAGCATCATCTTTTGTGGCTCTATTCTTCTTAACAATATGAAGCAGAAGCATTTATCATCAACAAATATTTCACCTATTTATTTTTTTCAAATGGTCTGGCTCCCCAAACTGGGATATACTCGTAAGCTCACTGAAGGCAGGGATCTTTGTTTTGTTCATTGCTATACCTTCAGTGCTTAGCATACAGTAGGTGATCAAAAAAACATTTGTTAAATAAATAAATGAAAGGTTGTCTTTAAAATATTCAAGTTTCTTTTTTGGGGGTGTGTATTGTCTTCACCACTAGGAAGGGTATTCGTCACATATATCAGGACATACCGAATTGTGCTATAGTAGCAAACAAACTGAAATCTCAGTGGTTTTCCACAGCAAAGTTTATTCTCTGTTCATGCTATGTGTCTACTGTGGGCCATAATGTGGCCCTGCTTAGGGTGGTTACTTAGGTTCCATTTTGGCACATGCTTCCACAGTCAGAAAGGCAGAGAGGGAAAAAGCAAGAGGAATTACATGAGGCTCTAAACACCTCTGCCCAGAAGGGACACACATTACCTACGTTCATATTTAATCATTTGGAGCAAGATATAAGCTGAAGTCTGACTTCAGAAGGAAAGGAGGTAGAATACTGCCTTGTTCCCAGAGGGAGACTGAGGAAGGCCCCAAATGCCCATCCCAGTTCAGAAGAGCACAGTAGAATCCCCTTCATATGCCTCTACTTCCCCCATTCCCTGCAGCCTTCTTAGTTCCTGCCACCTCATCCCCCAAAGCTCCTCCAACACCACTCTCCTTTTTTCAGCAAGGAACACCCCTAACTCTCGCCCTGGACACACATACATATCATTTCCCAGATATTTCATCACAGAAGCCAAGAGCTGGGTTCAGTAGATGGCCCCAACAGAAGAAGAGGCTGGTGGGGGTAACTCAGCTGGCAAAGGCAGACCTTTTCAGGAGGCTTGCTAAAGGGCAGGCCTGGGGAAACTCACAAGTGATTAAGCTCTGTCCAGAAGCACAGGCACATGGCATCCTGCCCACCGGCCAGAGCATGGTGCTGGCTGATCTCTACATGGCTGGCACCGAGATCTTAAAAGTCACCAGAGGAAGACCTCGCCTTTTAGAATTCTGTGACTTAAAAAAAAATCTATCATGATTATTTTTTTTAATGCCTGGAACCTATGATGGCTAACCAGACTATTTGGCCAACAGAGACAGCCATTTCCCCTACTATTCCTTTTAATAGAGATGTTACTATGTCAATAATTCCGTGAGTACTTAAATCTCCATTCACCATTTCAATAAATTGCAACTGAGTATCAGCTATGCATTGGGGACATAGTGAACAGGACAAAGATTCTTGCCTTCAAGGCGATTAAACTCTATCAGAGGTGACAGCCAGTGAACAAGATAAGCAAGTAGTTGCGATGGTGTTGGAAGGGTTAAGAGATGTGGTGAAAGTAGAGGTGAGGAGGAGAAGGGGGCTCTGGAATGTGGTGGGAGGTAGAGCTGCTGTTCCAGGCCCTGACACATACAATGACTGTGCAGGAAGGAGACAGAGGAAGATTGTGGCAAACTGTCCGGTCACCTGTGGCCCAAGCAAGCAGAATGGAAAGCTAGCGTCCCAGGGACGCTGTGGGTGGCTCTCATCACCCCTTCACCCAGGGACCACTTCTGCTTCTTATCCGCTTCTTTTCAGAGTGATGAAAAATGGAATGGGCTCTCCATTTTCCTCACCTTTTATTCATCTCTCATTGGGACCCTTCCAGGAACTTCTGGGTAATGTGATTGAGGGAGAAGGGCTAAAAGTTGCCTCTGGACCCACTTCAAGGAAATGCCACTGAAACCCCAGAATTCATCTCACTTCAGTGAGCAGGTACCCTTGTCTCCAAGGAGCAGAGCAGGCAGCAGCTTTCCAAGCTATCTGATTAAACAAATACACAAGAAGACCACATTTGGCCGCAACAAAGGATTAAACATCCCCCTGTGATTATTGAGCCAAATCTGAAGAAGGAATCTGCACTTATTCCGATAACGTGGTAAAGTTCAGTGGCTGAAAAATGTGCGGAACAAGTTGGGTACCGGGGTGGAAGAAGCAGGAAAGGAGCAAGCCTCAGTCTGCCAATGGGGAGGAAAAATATTTTAACGAGGGCAAGATAAGAGCCAGACGTGTGGAAATATTTCTCTTTGAGGATATTCTTTGTACCAATTACTCTTCAAAGATATCACGTTAGTGTTTTTGGCACAACTTGACAATTAAATTAGATGAATGGTTTTCAATGTTTTTGCATCTGATGTGCCTGAAACTCTTCTTAATGCTAACATTTTCAGCCTGTCACACACATTTTAAAAACTTTGGCAAGTCGTATAAACACGGATTTCAATTAGGTAAAAAAATTAAAAAACATTTCACTATTCATCTTATATTCAAAATGACATGACAAGTAATTAATTGGGCTTGATTTTCATTATGTGGTGCCCAAAGTTGTGAGGCAGAAAAAACACAGCCAATACATTTCTCCTTGCTGCTTCCTGAGATGGCTTCATTTCTTGCATTCATTGACTCTCCTTTGCTCCCAAAGATTAATGCGGCCTTGAATCACCCCTCTTTCAATTTTATGCTCCAAAATGGTCCCTACCCTAGTGCTTCAGGTCCCAACTCCATCCTAGGCAGAAGGAGAGCATTGTGCTGCACATTGGAAAGGAGCATAATAACAGTGTGGTCAAAATGGGAACCTCAGCCAGAGGAAAAGCAAATTCCAGGTCTTATCTCTAGGGTTATAGTTTCCCAGTTGCTGATGTGACAATGTAACTTGACAAGATAATGATTTCCAGGCTGGTTCCAAACGGTCTGGGATTGAAAGGTGAGGGTGGATGGAGGGCCAGGTGGAGCTGCAGCAGCCAGATGACGCACGAATTGGAAGAGGTGGCTAATTCTGCAGGACATCTCTCCCAGGAGTTCAAAGCATTCTGACGATATTCTCTAACTCACCGCTGACAAACCCAGAGAAGAACAGATGGTCTATCATCAGATAAGCCATCGAAGCTGGAATGTGATAAGGAAGTTCAAGGAAAACTCTGAAACCTTGGAGCTTCCCTCTTCTTCTCTGCCTTGCCTTCACTTCCGGCCTTTCTCCTTGCACAAGCCTTCCCTTTCCTTCTCACTTCTGGCATGCTCCCATTCTTAATCAGTTTCATCGGTTTTGGCTAACACCACTAAAGAGAAGTAATGTTCCTGTCTCCATAGCCATTGTCCATGCAGAGGGCTCTTTCAGCCTGTTAATGATAATTACTGATGAAAAGTCCCACCGAAGGCTGCTCTTTCCCTATTTCATTGATCAGTGCATCCTTGCTGGATGAAAAATTCTACGAGGAAAGGAATCAGGTCTGTTTTGTGTGCCATGTACCTCCCAGAGCTCAGCTGTATTAAACATGTCCTTTTATTCTGCTGTCTTGACATAGGGGCCTTATGACCCTAGGGAGACCCTCATCCCAGGGTTAGCTAATTCCTAGAGATAGTAAATGACTTGTGCACCTTTCATATGCAAACCAACCAACGAACCAAAGCCCATACTCCCCAACTACCTCTTTTATGGGGCATTCACAGGGCTCTTACACTCCATGCCTAATCACCCCAGGGCAGATATCAGACAACTCTGGACAGCCTCTACCTGCCAGAGCCTGCAAAAATTATTCAAACTAGCCACCCCTAGGCCTGTTTACCCTGCCTTTCCTTCCCTTCCCTTTCTTTTCCTGTAGAAACTACAATAAAAAGTCTCCCCCATCCCCACCCCTACCCCCGCCCCCGCTCCTCCTGACTGACCCTAGGGCTTCCTTACATGGCCTGGCATGACATGGCATGTCTCTTCTTCTCAGGAACTGTGAGTTGCCAAGATTTTTTATTTTTTAAATGACAGTTGTACCCTGATCTGTTGGCCTTGCCAGACCTCAATAATAACAAAACTTGAATTTTAAAACACTAGCACAGTGCCTGATACATAGTAGGTGCTCAGTTAATACTTGCAGGGTACTGACTAAATGAATAAGTAGATGACTTTTCCAGTCTCTCCTCTGAATTTTAAAGCCCACAAAAATTCTTATCTCTAGTTTCCTCGGGCTTCCTCACAAGCTAATGTCAACACCAGGCCACTGACCTTGGCTAAAATTCAAGCAGTCCCTCCCAACCCAGGGAGCAGTATTCTTCCCACCATCTGCAGGGTCTGTGTGGCCCAAGAAGGCAAGACTGTTGGTGTTGCTGAAGGGAGATGCAGTTGGGACATTGAAGGGGCTTTTTCTGGCTGCCTGTCATTATGAGACATTCCAGCTAGCAAGGAGAACAAAGACAACAGCCTGAGAGCCTTGCCTTTTACGGCCCCATCCTGGCAGCACTTTAGGAACAGCGGAGAAGGTAGACTGGGGGCCAGGCAGGCTTTGTCACCCACTTATGTACACCTTGGCCACTGGTCTTCCAGCCAGAAAAACATATCACAGCAAGAGGCATGGGGACCAGAAAGTGAGAATGTGATTGTTGTGGGGACACAATGCCTGGCAATTAGCTCTCCTTAGCTCATCTTTACTCACCTCCCATAAACACCTGTGTGGCACCAGAAAGAAAACACTGAAGCAATCCCATGCTTAAATAGCACCAGGGACCATTTTTGACCCCTGCGGGATATTTGGAATCTTCTACAGAAAAATAGGTAATATTTATACAGCAGTTAGTACAAGTCAGGCACCATCCTGAGTACTCTGTATGCATGCCAGTCAAACTTCACAATAGCCCTGCAAAGGGATATTATGATACCTATTTTCTGATGGGAACATGGAGTTGAACTGGGGTGAAGGCACTCGCCCAAAGTCACACAGTGAGGGGCCAGGTTTAAACTAGAGATATTTGGTCTTATGGGTAAGTCTCTTTCCACCATCCCATAAGACCACCTTCTAACAGTCAGGTTCTGTTTAATGTTCAAAAGCCTTAGGTAGGTGACTGCTCAGGGCCTCAGCTTCTCTCTGCTGTGAAGCAGTTGCCTCACATGCTCCCACTAAGGGGCCTTTTATGACCTATTATTTTGACTCAACAAGTGATATGTCCATGCACTGCAGATTTTCTTAGCTGAGGAACTGCAAGCTGTTTAAAGCCCCATTTACAATGTATGTGACTTCAAGCAAGTTGCTTAGTTTCTCTGAGGCATGTAAAAGGGAATAAAATAGTCCTCAAGATGTGACTCCCCAAACCCTAATCCCTATCTGAGAATTTTTCACCTTTCTCACCAGCATTCCTGTCTCAAAATATTTCTGGAACGTTATGGAATTACTGGACATGGCACATAGAGGTGCGGGTAAGATGTGGGCTTTGGTGTTGGATAGACTGAATCTTACATCCAGTACTTACTAGGAAAGATTCAGCTTTCTCTGAACCTCAATCCCCTCATTTGTAAAATGGGCACTGACAACAGTCCTTGTTCCACGGAGTTATCTGAGAAGTACTTGAGATGAAGCCTTTTGTATGGAGCTGGGCAACAGTAGCCCTTAATAAATGTTAGCCATTAACATGGTCTTTATGATTGGACTTGATGATTACTCTATTCTCGGCATGCGTCCTACATCAAGAACGATGATGTGATGGTAGTCAGCATGGTGGGGTCCACAGCAGCCACCTGGCAGTGAGCTGGAAGGCAGTGCCAGGAGCCAATGTCATGGCTAGTTGAAGGCAGGCTGTAAAAGGGATACCCCCAACCCCATGCAGTCCCTCACGGTTGTTTTTACTTTTTCCTCCATTTGTTCAGTCAAGGTCTGTCTGTCCCTTGGTTCCCTGCTTGCCAGAGTCAGCTTCCTGGCCCTTCCTGAGCCCATGTGTTCCCGCCTCATCTCCACCCTGTAGGCACACACTTTAGGCACTGACAAAGCCTGCCATAGGCCATTATCCTGAGTAAAATTGATTCTATCTACAAACTTTTTTGGAGTGAGGAGGAGCCAGAAATCTCCATATTCCTAAAAAGTATTATTTTCCTATCTTAAAACTTTCCTGAAATGAGAATATAGTTTACCTTTGATGAGTGCACTTGATGTAGGGTTTCTCCTTATCATCAAACAGCTGTTAATAAATGGGAGGGGCACCTTAGAATTGTGGAAATGCATTTATCTGTCATTGCATTTTGTGGAGAGATTAAATACTATGCTGCTAGGGGCAGTGTTAGTAATATTAATTATCATTACTATTCTTTGAAGCTCCTTAGTGTTAAGTTCCTACAAAGCCCAGAACTTTGTATGTGCTTTTTTTTAATCCCTAAGTAATAGGTTCTGTTATTCCCATTTGACCAATGAGGAAACTGGTCTATAGAGGTGAAGTGACTTACCCCAGGCTTTATAACCATATGGCCAAAGGGCCTGGATTTGAACTTAGGCCCATTTGGCTCCCAGATTCCTCCTGTTTCATTGACACCATTTGGTAGTTATTGTTTGTCTCTCAAATTCTTCATGAAATTTTTGATAGGATCTTCCTTTGCCAAAGTCCCATGAGGGCACACTGCAATAAGACAAACATTTACCTCACTAGTCATTTGGCCAGTGCATGAACCTAAATAAAAGGATGCAGAGAATAGACCATTGCATGAGCAGTGAGCCCTCTGCCACTAGATAATGTCTGAGAGGAGAAAGATGCTCCATGATGGGATGCCAAGTGGATTCCTGGGGCCTTGGGTCTGTCACCCACCAGTCGTTTGACCTGGGGGGAATCACTGTGCCTCTCTGAGCCACCATTGACTCTGTATTCTGTGAGTGTGCAATGAGAACAAGAGACTCATAGAGCCATTTAAGGATTCAAGATGCTTGCAGGGTGACCCTCATAGCAGAGCTCAAATGGTGATGGCTCTGTCGCCATGACGGTGAAGACTTGAGTTGGTCGCCAAAGCTGTCCCTTCAAGCTTCAAAGTTCCATAACTTCTCAGAGAGTCAGAGCCCAGATTAACAGTTGGCGGTCCCCACCAGACACAGGTCACAATGGGACCTCTGTTTCCCTGGGGCCAGTTTTAAGACTCTAGCTGGTCCCCACTGTCGCTCAAGCACCCACTTGTCCATCATAGAGAAACCATACGTGAAAGGAGTAGCAACTTTGTGAGCCACTAGCTCACAGGGAGTCTGTTTCGCTACCCTGTTCTTGGTCTGGGCAACCCAGGGTTCTCCCAGCTGACAAAGTACAGTGGCTCCTGTGCTGGGTCCAGATCTCCACTGCCTCATCCTGACTAGCCTATGTGACCTCTTGATATCATGTAACCTCTCAGTTACCACATCTGCAAAAAGGAGATGATGAAAGTAAACCCACCCAGAAGGGCTGTTATAAGAATTCTTTGGAGAGGATGTACATAAACTAAGTAGCACATGGATGTCAATTAATATTATTCTGATGCTTGCTAACCAAGAAGCCACACCTGATTCCTGGCCCCAGAGTCTTCCTCACCATGCTTGGGCTTGAGAGCTTCTCCAGACGCACTAGGGGCCCTAAGCAAGGCAAGGAGAAGGGTTGCATCAGAACATTATCAGACTAAATTCCACCCTCCTGAGGCCCTCTGGTTGAAACAGTCTAGTGTTAGAGAAAAATCAGAACAGCAAGAGCAACCAAGCTCTGCTGGAATTGTGCTCAGCCCTGGGCTGTGCATTAAGACATATCTGATTGCATTTAATCCTTACTGTAAACGCTCACACAGGTACTTATACTATGCCCATTTGACAGAGAAGCCAGCTGAGACTCAGAAAGGCTACTGAGTGGTCTGCTTAAGGTCACACAGCTAGTTAATAACAGGTAGAATTCAAGCCCAGATCTGTGAGAATTTAAAGGCTCATTTCCTTCACCTCTACAGAACCCTACTCCAAAATAAAGACATGTATGGAGCCCCCTCCATGCACCAGGAACTACTGGCTATTTATACATATTAACATATTTAATGCCCCAAATGAGTACCCCTGATGTATCATTCTTCCTCATTGCCAAAGAGCTGTCAATAAATGGAAGGGGCATATTTTAAAGTTGAGGGAATACAATCATTTCTCTCTCAAAAATTAGTATATTAAAACCCTTTAAGGAAGAGTTATAAAGTTTTACAGATGAGGAAACTGAGGCTTAGGGAGGTGAAGGGACATGCCCAAGGGCAATGATCCAACAGGACCTGACCGCAGGTATGCTGGGCTCCAGGCACCTGTCCTTAGGCATTCTGGTGTTGTGCCCTGGGGCTTCTCCCAGTGTCCAGGAGAAGCAGGAGCTGGGCTGCCTTTCCTCTCTGAGCCAAGAGGAAAGGTAGAGAACCCATTTCCAAGGAAGCTGACCACCTTGCAGGCCTTCCCACTGGCTGAGCGCCCTGTCAATCTCCTTAGAGCCTTGGCTGCTGGCCTCTTCCTAGTTTCTAGCCCCCGCCCCCTATTCCTCTGAACCACGTTGGAAAACTGCAGCTCTGAAGTGGCAACAAATGCTAGTAACACAGCATCACAAGAGACTCAGAGGAGAATCTCCTGGTGGGAAGGGGGTCGGGGTTGCCACATCCTCAGGACCTGCTGGCCTTTCCTGAGCCCTGTTCAGAGTCCTAGGACCATGGCTCTGGTCTCTCTCTAAAGGACGGATTTGCCACACTTGGTCCTAGACAGGTCGGTGATAAAAGATCAAAAGGCAAGCTGAGGCTTCTGACTGGCCAATAGGCTATTGGCTGCCTGCTCCCCAGAGCCGCCTTCCAGGCCTCACAGACCCGCATGCAGCCCCTCTGCACCCGGCCACCTTCTCTTTCACAAATGATTAAAAAAAAAAAAAAAAATCCCCTTCTGCTCTTAATTGCATGCTGTGTGTTCAGATTTCCTGAAGTTCATGAACTGCTGTGAAATTTAAGACAAGTCTGCATTCCCGCTGCATTGCTACTTTTTAATTCTAAATTCCACCCGACCTCTCTAGGAAAAGAAGAAAAAAAAGTCACGCTGAGTCAAAGAAAATTTATGCCAGTTGAAAGGAGAAAGCCAGCCCCAAATAATTTTACTAATAAAAGGGCAGTGAGAGACAGGGTAAAAATAATAAGGTTATATCGTCATAAAGATCCTTTATTTGTGATTCCCAATGCACTGGGGAATGTTAGCTCATCAGGGCAAGGTCCCAACTATAGCATCTGCTTCCAGGGGTTGCCTCCATCACTTGGGGTGCTCCATAAACACTCGGTCTCCACGGTCCAAGGCCTTCGAGGTGGGTTGGTGGGAAGCATGAACTAGAGGAATTTTATTTTATAGCAGGAGAAAGAGGCGCCAAAAGCCTGAAGACTTCCTCATCACCACCTGATGAGTCAGGCTGGACGTCAGAGCCCAGGCCTGCTCCGCATTCCGGGCCTTGGAGAGGAACCCACTGGGCAGGGCCACAGGCCATTAAAAAATGCTTTGTGATAACAAAGACCACAATCTGGAGCTTTGTGGGGCCTCAACAGTCCTGTGAAAGAAGAACAGCACCCCCTCCTAAGTCAGTGGGGTGAAAGGAAAGGGAAGAGGTTGGTTCAGATGGATATCACAGGCATTTACTAAGGCCTTGCTATGTGTGAGGCAAGGGAGATGGGGAGATGAAGGAGCCATGGTCCTCCCTCAGGGGGCTGGCCATCACCTGTGGGAGCACAGTGGGGTAAACAGCAGGCTCTTAACAAGGAAGCAGCAGCTGTACAGGAAGTATGCCCTTCTCACCTGAGCCAGCAGCATCTCTCATCTGATTTCTGCAGTGGTTATCAACTGGTTTCCTGCAGCCTCTCTTGCCACCACACAATAGCTGGCAGGAGGGGGGGTAGTTACTCCCCTGTATCAAAGCCTCCAAGGCTTCTCCCAGCATGTGCACTAAAATGTGAACTCCTCACTGGAGCCTACCAACTCTGGAGAGTCTGCCCCTGCCCCTCCCTCAGATCTCTTGCAGTACCATTCCCTTCCTAGTTCATTATTCCCCAAACCCTGTCCTGGGGCCTTCACACATACTTTTCTCTGATCCAGGAAAAACCTTGCCTCAACTGTTCCCACAGTCAGCATCCTCTAACTGTTCAGATCTTGGCTTACCTGTCTCCTCTTCAGAAAAGCCTTCACTCAACACCTTATATGCGTAGCCTGTGCAAGCCCCTCTCTATCATGTTTTATTCTCTTCAAGGCAGTTCTTCCTATCTGAACTACCTACTCTTCCTGAAGTATTTGTTTGATGACATATTGCCAGTGTCCCTGTATCAGTTAGCTGTTGCTGAGTAACAAAGCACCCCAAAAGTCAGTGGCTTAAAATAGCAACAATTTATTATTTTTCATAAGTCTGCAGGTCAACAGGATGATTCATCTGGTTTTGAGTGGGCTCCTCAAGTACCTATGGAGGCTAGTGAGGTGGCTCTGCTGATCTTGGCTGGGCACTCACATGGTTGGAAGTTGGCTGGCTGTGACCTGGTCTAGGATGTCTGGGACAGCTTAGCTCTGCTGTACATGTACATAACCTCTTATCTACCAGCAGGCTAGTGTAGACTTTTTTTTATGTGGCTAGGAGAGACAGACAGAGAGAGAGAGAGAGAGAGAGAGAGAGAGAGGTGAGGAGAGAGAGAGAAGGAGAGGGAGAGAGAGAGAGAGAGAGGTGAGGAGAGAGAGAGAAGGAGAGGGAGAGAGAGAGAGAGAGAGAGAGAGAGAGAGAGAGAGAGAGAGAGTGAGAACACAAAGGAGCTCACAAGGCTTAAGCTCAGAACTGGCATTCTGTCATTTCCACTGCATTTTGATGGCTGAAGAAACTCTCAAGGCTAGTCTAGAATCAAGAGGAGATGAAACAGACTTCTATCTCCTTATAGGAGAAGCCGCAAAACCACATTACAGAGGGTGTAGATATATGGATGCTGAAGAATCTGGGACATTTTTACAGTTCATCTACCACATTCTCCTTCTACAGTGTAAGTTCCACAAGAGGAAAGACCTCAGTGAGCACTGGCCATGCACCACACACGGCTTTAACTATTTCTGCACATAGTACACATAACTCATGGTCTGTGTTTGGTATGTTTGTCAATTTTTTAAAAAACGGCACAAGCCCCTTTATAACACTAGATTCTGGGACAAGGTTGTGTTCTGGGTTAGACAAGTTACAACAGGCATCTGCTGTGTGGAGCTATTCTATGCTGGGAGACGTATTTGCCCCATGGGATATCAAAATCCACGTAATAACAGGTCATGTTATAATGAGGTTTCACTGCACATGCTTGCTCTCAATTTAGACAGCAGGCCCCGCCAGGTCTCCCTACAGCTGCTGGCTTCAGACCTCTTTCCAGAAGGATAAGAACTACCTGTCAAAATGCAAAGCTCTAACAATGAAATATACAGCGCATGCTGTGGGAAAGTCCTCGGTTTACTTCCACAGGCTGCAGCTGGTGTGCATGGCTGAGATGATTCATTCCTTCACCCAGCAAAACAAGTCCGTTTACAGGGTCTCCCAAACAGAACACATCCTCAGCCTTTCACATGCGCTGCCTTCAGTTTATGATTTAACCTCTTTTGCATTGAAGAGCAGCAGGCTCCGCAGGCTTGTGCTAGAAAAGGAGGCTCCTTCCTGAATTTTTCTCTCTTCCAAGACAGTATACTGTTACATTTCTAGGAAATCAGAATGTCTTTTAAATCCTACTTCAAGTATCTACACATTCCACACTAAGCTGCAATGCTTAATTTAATATCTCCACAGCAGTGCTAAGGGTTTTGAACAATAGAGCCCACAGCCTCGGGGACACAGGAAGAGAATTCAAAATGTGATATAATAGTTTGAGAGGATTATACATGAGATGAGGTAAGAGTGAGTGTAAATGGCACTTCATAGCAACCACAAGAGCATCTTTTCTCTAGGGGAAGCTTGAATTATATAGGGGGTGGCATTTATTTTTAAATAGGGTGGTCGGATGAGGCCTTGCTGAGCAGGTGACCTTTGAACAAGGGCTTGAATGAGGTGAGTGGTTATCTGGGGACGAGAATTACAGGCAGAGAGAACAGGCAGTGCGAGGACCCCCTGGCAGTGGGTGCCTGGCTTGTTTGTGGGACCTCTCTAAGGCCAGTGGTGGAGGACAGTGATGGGAGTGCAAAAAAGGGGACACATTGTAAAGGGACCTGTCTGACACCGATTTTAAGGATGTATTTCTTCAACTAGGAGGACATGCTGGGTGAGTCCCATCAGTCCTCAAAGAAGTCACCTTGAGGATGAGCAGGTTAGAGAGGAAACAGAGGTGCTGTCACTCTTTCCCTTCTGAAATACTTAAGCAATGGTTCTCCCACTGCCACTTCCTATAAAAAGAAAAGCAAATGGGAAAGAAAATGGCATAAATATATAAACAGACATGCAATAATATCATTTAGTCCCGCCATGGGGAGAGAAGGGGAGATATCTGGGGTCACCCAGCCAGGTGAGCTTATAAACTGTGTGGCTTCTTTAACACAGTAATTACACTGGTAGCTGATTAACACAGGGAAGTGAGCCAGAGGTTGATACTCAATGCATAAGGAGAAGCCTGCACGTGTAGGGAAGAGTGGCAGGGTTTGCCCAGAGGGACTGCGATGCTGTGGCCAGCAGTTTCCAAGTGGACATCAGGGGGAGAGTGAAAACAATAGTGTTCCTGGCCAGTGGTCCCTGGCATCCTCGCTTCATGGAAGGGCTTCAGAAGGTGCCTGTGACCCTCCTAAAATGATATGCAATGTCTCATATGTGCTGTGTGCTTTTCCCTGGGAAAAGCATCCAGAGCTTTTTATGACCTCCTCCAAAATGAAGAAGCATTGACTTAGCATAGAGCAACCTTTGCTCCTACTTCTGTTCCCGGATGGTAGGGCAGCAGAAAACCCTCTGGGAGAACTCTGCGATCAGGTAGAGCATATCCAGTATCCTGGTTTACAGGAGTCTTCATTCAGAGCCATGAAATGGATCATTTTTAACCCAGTACACAAGAACATTGAAAAACACATGTATGCTGTTCCCTCCCCACTCCCAAATGTAACTGTCCTAAGCATTAGCCAGTCCTCCAATTGTACACAGACTTTCATTCACCTTCTGGCCTCTACCTATGGTGTTCCATCTGTCTGGAACACTCTTCCCTGCTTTTCATATAGCTACCTCTGTCACATCACTCTGGTCTCAGAAAAAATGGCATCTCCTGCAGGAAGCAATTCCTGGTGGTGAAAGTAGGTCATGAATGCCTGTAGAATCCTACTTGTCTTCTGTAATATCCCATCACAATTTATTGCGTGTTTGGTTTCATAGTAGCTTTCCCTGCTATAAAGTAAGCTCTGTGAGTGCAGAAAGTGGGGCTCTCTTCCTTGGCACAGCACCCCAGATCTAGTAGGTACCTAGTAGGTACTTCTAGATGAATGGATGGATGGATGTGCTGATCAATTACTCTTCTCAGACAGGCAAGTTTTCTGGACACCAACCTGCTCTCCTCCCCAAGCAGTGGCCAGGCTCCGGGAAGTGGTTTACTACAACCTATAGCTGCCTGTTCTCGCAGACCTGGGCAGTTACATCTGTAAGTTGGCTATCGATCTTTTGAGGTGCAACATTCATTAAAAAAAATTATTGATCTACCTCAACAACTGAATTTTGGTCAGTTGACTGATTCCCATTTCAAGTGAGTTCCTGAGCAAATCCTTACTACTTCGTATCAATGAGTCTTCACAGCTCCACATGACAGTCCTTCTACAGGGCTCCAAGCTGAGCCTGACCTTGAGAATGTCTGATAAGACAGACAGGATAATGTAGGTAGCCTGAGTTTAAATGTAGGCTTTATTACAAATCAGCTGAGTGCACTTGGCAAGCCATCTAGCATCTCTGAGCCTCAGTTTTTCTGCACTTGATCAATTCAATGTACTGTGTGGTGGTTAAGAGTATGAGGCTTTGGGGGAAAAGCTGAGTTTGAATGATGACTAACACTTATTAGAAGAGAAGCCTGACACAGGTGCTTTAATCTTTGTGGGCTTCAGTCTTCTTATCTGACAAATAGGACTAAAAACGACTTTTGCAAAACTATTAGCTATTTAGCCCAGAGACAGAACACAGTAAGTAATAACTCATTATTGTATTACCCTCATGATTGTTCTTATGCTATATAGACCAGAACATAATGAGACATATTTCTTTACTAGGAATTACCCAGAGTCTTTAGAGTCAAAGCAAAATGTTATATTTTTACCCACCAAAAACTGATCTTTAGTTTCTTTGCATTAGTGAATACAAATCTAGAGAAATCATATGTGAAGGTAAGTATCTGTTAGTTATTGGCTAGTTTCCAATGCAGAAGCATGTGTTCATTCATTCATTCTTGAAAGAAGTCAAGGATGCACTGGGTGATATCAGCTTTCCTAGTAATTTAGTGAGTTCAGTTCTGTCAGCTACTATGCTCAGTGATAAGACTGATATCAGACAATATGGGCTGGTGGAAGCTGCTGCTCAGCACAGGGGACAGAACCAGCCAGACGTATGATGGGAAAGTCCTGGCTCTTCTACATATGCAAGGACTTGTTGAGCTGCTTCCCCCCTTTGGCTCCCAAAGGGCAGCAGAGGGCCTAGTAGGAGTCCTTGTCAGAAAGTCCACTACGTCCCTACTCTCTAGCCTCCTATTCCAACATAGGCACAGAGGATAGGAGTCCAAGCTCCCAAGACTCTCTGGGCTAGAGTCTTGGCTCTTCCATGTATTAGTTAAGCAATTCTGAGCAAGTCACTCAGCTTCGCTAAGCCTTAGTTTTTTTGTGTGTAAAAAAGCAATAAGCACTCTATCCACCTCAGTGAGTGACTGCAAGGATTAAAGGAGATAATGCAGGGAAAGTGTTTCTTTAATAGTGCCTGGCTCAGGCAAAGGCCTCAGTAGACAGCTAATATTATTATTATTGGCAACAATGGTAGCCTCAGAGACCCCAAGTGTAGCCTACTTGGTTAAGAGCTCATGCTGGAGCCAGGTGACCTGGGTTTGAAAGCTAGGCCTGCAGCTTCCTAGTTGAGTGCTTCCTGGGGCAAGGCGTTTAATTAACCTCATTCAGACTCAGCTTTGCCATCTGCAAAATGGGATCAATAACAGCACTCACTTCCTGGTGCTCTTATGAAGACTCAATGAGTTAATAGACATGAAACTCTCAGAGCCATGCCTGCTTTATATCAACATGCACTAAAGACAGCTGCTATTACTATTAGCTATCCGTGCCAGGTGTTTTGGGGTCAGTTCCTGGCTCTATCCCTGTCTTGCTGAGACTCAGAGGAAAGGCAATTCCCCTAATTTAGAGGAGGTTTTTAAACCACACCCCTCCTACCTTCCAACCTATTCCACTTAATGCGGAGACCCTGAGGCACAGCGCAGATTTTATAGAGAGCAGAGACTCTCCATTCTCTCACCTGCAGGTCACTTAAATGGGCTATTTGCAATCTTGTTCTTGACTTCTAAGAAGCAGCCATAGCCCACATCTCACAGCTATGGCTGCCTTTTTCAAGAGCCCTCTGAAGTGGGGTGGGGCTAGAAGAACATATTCAGGAAGAACAACATAAGACAGAGCAGCAATTCCTCACTGAACTGGGAAGATTGACAAGGGAACTCCACCAGCAAATTGGAATCACCCATGTAGCACTCGGGCATTCTCATTTGAAGAGGGAGGTGTCCAAACAAATGGCTTGTCTCAAGCTGAGCAGACCTCTGATTTTATCACCAAGTCAATGGACTATGAGAACCAGACTTGCCTGCAAACGTCCAGAGAGTTACAAATCCAAATACGGTCTTCTTTGCTGTTTCAGGAGCCTGATATATGTCAGTCCATTTGGTGGGGAGGAACACAGGCAGAAACTGGGCTCTTTCGAGCTGGCTGTTGCTGCTGTGGTCTCTGAGATTTGATGATTTGAGTTCCCCCATTTACCGTAAAATTCAACTGGTGCCATCTATTCAGTCCAGATTCTCTGGCTTGTTCTAAGACAAATGGCACCCAGTCTGGTCCCCACAGCTGTTCGTGCTGGGCAGCACTTGGCAGGATGGGCTAACAGCCTGAGGACTAATTTTCTAAAAGGGGCCTACCTCCGGTTTCCCATTTCTCCTGTGTCAGATCTCAGGGGTTTTCCACCAGGAACTGTCCTGGAGCATCAAGTGGTCCATTAAATGGCTAGGCTCCTGGGGCTCCATTTAGCCCAAGTGCTCCTCTAAGAAGCAACTCAACAATTGCGACCTCAGGTGGCTGCCAGGCTCTTACTAATTCAACCAAGGGTCCAATTATTAAGATACGAAGAGAATTCCCAATTCCCCCTCTGCTCTCTGCAACCGCCGGGGTTCTAGGTTTTCACAATGAGATCTTTGTCATAGGGTGTTGCTGAAAAATAATAAGCAAGATTTCTACCCCAAATTCCCTTGTTAGAGAGCTTTTTGGAGAACTTCATCCTGGAAGATAACAAAATCCCAAGCTGTATCAGTGTGTTTAATTGCTTTCCCCAGTCATCCAGACTAAGGGCAGGGCTACTGAGGGGTCTCTGTGGGTTTGGGTTTTTTCTGACCCCAGTCCTTCCTTTGTGGCCATGTGAACTACCTTCTTGATTATTAAGAACACAGAGTGACCTAGAAAAATCCCCAGGTTTCATGGAAATGAAAGATCCACAAATAAACACAGCTGGTTTCAGCTTTGATGCTGATAAACAAAGCGAAGCAAAGCAGAACCGCAGAATGAAAATCCAAAAACCAGACTGAAAACAAGACAAGAAAATCCTTTCCCCTCAGCCTGTAGTTATGGGAGGAAAGGCTCGAGGAAGCTTTGGAAAGAGCAGTGTTTGAGAGCACAGCCTCCTGGAGAGGAATCAGGGAGCCCCAGACTGTGTCCTGGGTCACAGAGACCCCCGGCTGCTGGCCTGACAGCCAGGGCATGATACACCCCATGTGACCCTGAGCTGGAGAGGGAACAGTGATTATGGGGCACAGAGGAAGAACCAAGAAGAAACCAAGTGGGGGGTTGATATTTCCCAAAAGGGAGAGGATTGACTGGATGGAATCAGTCCCAAAGGGGAGACTAGTGTGATTGTAGGAGGGGAAAGCAGACTCCCACAAACTGTCCTTAGATGCAAGCAGAGGATCCTGGCGTGTAATCACCTCAAAGTCCTGAGAAGATGTGCAGAGTGGCTCCTGGACTGTGCATCTTTCCCTGTATTCTCAGTGCTAATGCCAAACCATCCCGGGCTGGCACCAAGGAGGATTCTGGCCATGATGCTCAGAGAAATGCTCTTCACCGATCCCACGTTACTCTGGAAAAATACTTTATAATGAAAGTGTAACTTTATATTACTGCATTTGACATGCAACTATTATTACTAAAAGCAACTTACCAATATATTTCCCCATTCTTCATTCACAAACATAGAAACACAGTCATGGTTTTAAGCTATTTTTAAAAATCTCCTAATGCTTCAAATGTTTGTGACACAAAATGAAGTTCCTTCCCCACCCCCTCCTTTTACTTTAGGAAAAAGAGAGACAAACTCCTTGAAAGAAGTATTTTTAGCCCTTTCTCATTTCTTCTCTTCCATAAGACAACTTAATTTTATTGATTACAATTTTTACTGTGAAATATTTTAAACATGCAGACTAAAATTGAAAATAGTATTTAAAACACATATCCCCACCATCCAGTGGAATAAATAAATCTTAACATTTTGCCATATTCCCTTTAAATCTTTTTTCTAGGAACAAAGAGTGCAAATATAATTTAAGCCCCCCACATCCTTGACTTCCTTCTACACCCAATCCCAAAGTAAACACTTAAGTTGTGAGTATTATTTCCATGCATGTTTGTTATACATGTAATACTGTTGCTCTCTACGTATTCATTTATTATAAATGTAGTATAAATCTACAAGTTATGAAATTTTAAATGTTATCATACTCCATCACTATTAAACTTGCTTCATTCATTCAACATTATGTTTTTTCAACTTATTCATGTTAATACAGTTGGTTCCAGTGCATGTCAATGCTGTGATATATCATACTGCACAGATATATACAGAACTTCTATTGATGAATATTTGGATTGTATACAAATATTTGCCAAAGCTTCAGTGACATGAATTGCACATGTTCTCTTGTACACAGATTCAAGCAATTCCCCAGGATATGTACCTAAAGGTAGAATTACTGTGCCACAGTGAATGTCCAACTTCAACTTGACTAGATTTTGCCCAGTTGCACTGCAAAGTGGCTGGAAAGACCAGAGCAGCAAAGTCAGGGCTGTCCAGTTCCCTGGTGGTGCATAGTACCATGTCTGCTGATAATACTGTCAGTGGTTTCTATGTGCCAGGCCATGGGCTAAGCTCTTCACACATGTTATCCCATTAACAGTCCCATGTAATCCTAGCAATGACCTTATAAAACAGGTCTTATCAATCCCATTTCACAGACAGAATTGGAGCAGGGAGGCCACTTACACAGGGTCAACATGACATGGAGTGATGGCTGGTAATAGCAACCAGCTGTGTCTGGCTTCAGAACTCTTAAAAAATAAATACTATTGCCTTCAAAACTGCAAAAACATCCTTTTCTCATTGACCAGATGCATGATTTGAAGCCACAGAGATAATAAAATTACCCAAGTGACTACAAAAGTGGTATGCATTCCTAGGCTGAGCCCAGAGCTCCTGACTCCTTATTCCCAACTCGAGGCTGGCGCAGACCTCAAGGTTGTTTTCTCAATGGATTTCCCGAAGGAGCCAGCAGAAGGCTCTAAGCTGAATGGTGGGAAGGGTAGACATCCCTTGCATCCAAAGCCCAGCTGTAATGGTGTTCCCAGACCCCAGCCCCTCCTTCCAGGACAGGCCTCCAGCCAGGGCCTCTCCACCATCAATCAAGGGCACTGTGCAGCGCATCAGTCACACAAACCATTTGGAGTATTTTTCCAAGAGAGGGAATAACATCATAAAGCTTTAGCAATTGAATCAGAACAAATGGATCCTAAAGACGACTTTCAACTTAGGCCCCAGTAAGCCGATGGAATGTTAAAAAGACACATGAACTTCAGAAGTGAAAGCAGTGAGAGAGAGAGAGGGAAATCCCCTTGGCCTGATGAATCAATTCCAGAAAAAGACCTTTTCACCAGGTCCGGTCCCCATCCATCAGCACCATAGTCAGAAGATGGGAAATATTAGCTCTCACTCTTAGCACCTCTGAGTTACGGTTACCCACACTCTGAGTGTGGTTAGAGAAAATGGGTCCTGGGACAGAGACCAGGAAACCCTGACTCAGACAGACTACACATAAAAAAAGAGGTGCTGACCTCCTGATGAGATTGCTGTGGGGCAGGAGCTGGGCCCTAATACTTCAGTGTTAGTCACAAAAAGGCACTGTTGGGTCCTGAGGGTCCCTTGGATAGTTTCAAGTTCACCCTGGCTGCAGCAGCACTGCCCACCGGCCATACCACCCTTGTAGAGTGTTGTAGAAAGACAGTGGCAGACTGAACCTAGCCCTTATACCATAACCATGGCTTTGGGTACTGCAGAAGACTATCTGGGGGTAACAGGATCCCAACACAGAGACAGGGCAGGCCACGAGTTGAGCACAGACTTTGGTGTCAGATCGACATGAGCCTGAATTTACTAATTAGTTGTGTATCTTGAGCAAGGAACTTAAGCTCTCTGAGACTGTATCCTCAGCTTTAGAGAGGGAAGTAATGTCAGCAACCTCAGCAAGTTATTGGAATAACTAACAAACTATTGTATTTAGAGCACGTAGCATGATGCCTGGTACATTGCTAACCCTGCTGCCCACTACTCTGGTGATTCTGTACCCATTTTTTTCTAAAAGGCCTCTTTCTTCAAAACACTTGACTGCCACCTGGCATAAATAATTCTGCAAATCTACAGTGACTATGCAGTGAATGGTGCCCCCTGGAGTTGTGCAATGGACAACTTACAAAGCCATAGCATTGGCCTTCCACATGGTAAGTGCTCAACAAACAGTAGCTAATTTTTATTTTTAAGAATAAAAGCTACCATCACCCAAGGGCTTCATGAGGAGTCTTTCAGATGGCACTGAATTCCTGAAGGAGGTTGTAAAGGACCCCCAAGATTCCAAGAAGTGTGCAGAGCTCATGCGGGATTTGGGAGGGGTGGTTTGGGGAGGGCAATGAGAGGTTGTCAGGCAACAGTCCCAGCAGGAGACCGGTGAGCAGAGGATTCTCAGGTCAAACCCAAGAGGCAATCCTCATCAGTCAGGGGCAAGTTGAAGATCTGACAGCAAGGAGGTCATCCGGAGCTCAGCCTACCTCCCAGGACTGGGCTGAGGAGCATATGGGGGCAATAATACATGTGAAGGAAAATGCCTGTGAACCACAGAGCACACCGAAGGAGTTATTACTGCCTTTCACTCACTCAGCTCCATGCTACAAAACCCTTGTCCTCCCAACAACCTTGAGAGGTCTTGCATTCTCAAAGCACTTATTAAAAAATCACTTTATTCATTTTTTTTTACTAATTATAAAATAAGACAATATTTTTTTAAAGATAATTTCACTCAAAAGGATACACATGGGCAATTTTTAGGACAAAAATGGCCAATGAACAAATGGAAATAAGTTAAATCTAAGTAAGAAATAAATGAAACCAGAGTGAGATGATTTTCCACTCATCGGATTGGGAAAAATTAAGTGATGATATCCAAAGCTGGTAATGGTATGGGCAAATCGGTGCTCTCCCATTTTATTGCTGGGTGTATAAGGTGCTTTCAAGCATTGTAGAAACCAATTTGGAAGTCTCTGTTAAAATTTAAAGAGAGAATACCCTCTGACTTAGAAGTAATACTTCTAGGAGTTGATTCCACAGAAGTAAAACCACTATAGTATATAGAAAAACATAAACATCATTTGCTGCAGCCTCCTTGGTACCAACAGAAAGTCTGGGAACCACCTATTTCCCATCAAAAGGGTGTAACTGAATAAATATGGCTTTCCCATGATATGAAACAGTATGCTGCATTAGACAGAGGAGGGCGATCTAAATAGACTGACCCGAAAGGATGAACTTGATATAGTATCAAGTGAACTGCGATGACCCCAAAATGCAGTCCACAATCCAGTAAAAATTATGTGTGTATATATATATATACACACACATGAAAATAGGGATATGTGTTTTAAACTTAGGGGAAAAATACGAAGGACATACACCAAACTGTCGGTGTGACCAAACTGCCAAAAGGAGGGCAGTGCAGAAAACTGGCTTCTTATTTTATACCTCTGTTTATATCTTCAAGAGGTAGACTTGTGGTTGATTTTTACTTGTATTTTTAGCATTTTTAAAACAAATTTATGAAAGCACATGCTCTTTATATAGCAATATTTTCACTTCACTTTGTTTTGTCTCTTCTCTTACTTGTACCACACACGACCTCAGGTTTCCACCCTTGTGGGACCCAGCACTGTGATCGGGATGGGAAGTCTCAAATGTAGAAAGTCTAGTGGAGAGTCCTCAGGCATCAGGGCTGGACTGGAACTCCAAAGGTAGCTTAAGTGGATCAAAATCTAGTTCACACCCTTTGTTTTTCAGATACAGACACTGAGATCCAGGGCACACACAGGGCTAGGAGGATGTTGTCACTCATGTAGGCTAGAAGCTATTTACAGAGAGAAGGATCGCTCGAAACAAATGTATGTGTGGTTCTGATCTAAGAAGCAGCTGACTAGGGCCCAAACCAAGCATCCACAACAAGGATAAACAAGCACATGTTTTGACTGGGTCCTGCGTCTCTCCAGCCAGGTTCACTGCCCACACTGACCATCTCTTTGCCAGACCATATGTCAAACACATCTCGTCTTCATTATCCTCATCCTTACCACATCTGACGACACAGGTTCAATTCATCCCATTTTACCAATGAGGAAACTGAGGCACAGAAAAGGTAACCCAGTTGCTTAAGACAATACAGCACATAAGTGGCCAAGGAGGATTTTAAATCTAGTTATGTCTTGTCTAATGCTATGACACATGGGTTCTAAAGAAAAAAAATGACTTTCCTGTCTCAAAGGCCTTTTTGCAAAAAATATTTGTGGAAAAGAGTAGTGCCCCAAAACATGGCAGCCAAAAGTGGGCTTTGTGCAGGACGTCTCTTCAGTCATGCCAGGCTGACTACCAATGAATGCCTGGTGAGGCTTCCTTGGGCTGCTCTGATATGTGGGCAGGGCAGGAAGTTGGGATTCTTAGTGACCCAGCAAAATTGGAAGGGGGGCCGGGCCAGACGCAACCTTCCAGGAGCTTATGTCTGGCTCACTGGTGAGTCCTGCTTACTCAGAAGCTGCCGCCACAGCAAGAAGAACAAAAGCCACTCTTGCTGACTCAGTATCTTGGGCCACTGTGGGCATGTCCCCAAGCCCAGGCACAAAGCTTTGCTCATTCCATTTTTCTCATCTGTTGAAAAGTACCTGATCTGTAAGCTTTTGTTTTGACAATAAACACCCTCTAGGATTCCCCACACTCTAGGCCAATCCCTTTAGCCTTTATTGATGCTTCCATCTCTCCCCTGTGCCTTTTCCTTCTGAAGCCATATTTTTCTTTTATTCTGCTGGAATTTGGCTGACAATAGATTTCTCCATGCTGGTGGAGTCATGGGGAAAGGTAGAGAAAGATCTTATTTAGGAGGGAGGGGCAGAGAGTGGAGAAAGAGTGGATGAGAAGGAAGCTCTGCTTCTTTAGTTAGAACCTGTTTTCATCACTGCCTTGCCCAGACCACAGCTTCCTGTCTATAGTGACAAATTACTATATATTCTTTTTAATATCAAGTGTTAGAAATGACTAAATCACCTTGGGTCAGATAACTGAAGAAATGGGAGCTGATTTATTTGTAAGCCATACCAATAGATGTAGACATGGAGGTGGTTAAGTCTAAGCAATTGTGGAAAGCCCTCCTGCAGCTCTGCTAAAAGTGTCTCCTTTTACCGGTCCACCAGTGGTAGCTGACATTCTGATATTAGAGAGTCATTCCTTGGAATGATATTGTACCTGCTAAAATGCACATCAGATTAATGGTCCCTCACATTCGCATAGAATAATGGGATGTTTGAAGATCTTTAATGATCTCTCTCCATTAACCCATTCAAATAAATTCTATGAGCACATATTGCATATTTGTACTAGCTAACAGGCTAATGATGTAATGGCGAGCAAGAATGACATGACACACTGTGCTATAGACGAGTGCAATAGTAGACTTGGAGTACACTCCATGCCCTTGACTCCTGATCCTGTGCTTCTTTGACTCAACTACTAGTCACACTAATGCCTGGGTGGGATGAGACATTATGCCTTTGCAATATTCCTCACCTTGGTGCAAATTAGTCCATTGGTTCATTTTTATGTAATGACCATCTGAGAGCTGGGATGGGAATGGGAAGAAGGAAAAGGAGGGGCATATTGGTGAGCTGGGAGCACTAAAGGGCCATCTGTGGGATTATAGGGTACTTATGGTACACTAGAAATCCTAGGGATTAAAACCAGGGCAAGATAGTATGGGAAGATCCAGAAATGCACACCTTTCCTCCTTCATAGAGGTCCTTGGCAAGCCTATTAATTATGCTGCTTGACTTCCTCTCCCATTTCAGATGATGGTTCTTGTTAGACACTCTCCCAAGGTCCTTATGCTTCTAAAGATCTTTCTCTCTCTAATCAGAGACCTCACCTTCTTTTAAGAGAAGGTCAAGGTCATTCAACATGAGCCTCACAGATTACACTGTTCCTCATCTGTCTGTTCACTGGGGATCTGGCAGGTACTTTTATGGGCCAATAAACTTCTCCTTCTCCCATTTCTTCCATAACTAAATATCTGCTTGCTTTTGTATCTTCATACTCGGCTTCGCCTGGCTCCTTCCTCTTGGTCTATAAATAGGCCTTCTTCTCTCCTACCCAAAAAAGTCCACTGTGCAATCTCCTCTTTTCTCTCTGGAATGTCAGTCCCAGGTACTGCCCCATTCGTCTTCTTTCACCAACCCAGTGATTTTGTGTCAGATGCCAAAACTGAACTTTCAATGCCAAAACTAATGGTCTTGCCCAACCATCCTAATCCTCATCATTTCTCTGATATTCAAAAATACTGACCTTGTTCCTATACCTGAAACTGTTGCCATTTTTTGCTTCTGCAATACTACACTCAGATTCAGTCCAAATCTCCCCATTGTTCCATTTTTTTCTGTACTGCTTTTTCTGAGGTCCACACTCGTTTATCTAAATAACTAAAGAAAGAGAAGTTGGCAAAGACATGACAGAGAAATGTTCAAAGAGACAGAAGAACACCAAGGCATCCAATGTCACTGATGTCAAGGAGTGAGCAATCTTTAGAAAGGATATGGATGTCAAGAGGATCAAATGACTCAAAGTAACACTTCTTAGCTTTTTTAAAGACAAGTCCAGGCCTGAAAACACAATTGTATGAGTGAACCAGATTTTTGTGGTTTTCTCTCTGTAATAGAAATTTATTAAGAAAGGGCCCTCTAATGACTGAAAGTGCTTAAGTAGTAGCTGGGGGACTGTAGGTCAGTTATTAATAGATAATTCTGCCTTTCATCAAGTTACTTAAGAACCTATCTCAGCCTTTTAAAACAGACTCCTAACATCCAGTTATCCCCACCACCACCACCACCATCTTCATCACCATTATCACCACCATCCACATCCTCATCACCACTACTACCACAATCACCTTTATTACCATTGTCCCTACCACCACCACTTTCTTCATGATCATCATCATCCTCATCTTCATCAGCATATTCATCATCATCTTCTTCATCAAATGTCATTAAAGGGTCCCC
This sequence comes from Furipterus horrens, assembly GCF_987537825.1. Taxonomy (NCBI): domain Eukaryota; kingdom Metazoa; phylum Chordata; class Mammalia; order Chiroptera; family Furipteridae; genus Furipterus; species Furipterus horrens. The sequence continues at coordinate 95,310,731 of NW_028327177.1, read as the reverse complement.
TACAATGTATGAGGTTCTGTGCTGAGTGAGCACGTCACATGTATTATTTTTACTTAATGTTCATATCAACTCGGAAGAGTTGACTTATTATTTTAATTTTAAGGATGTTAAAAACATAGCTCAGAAACATACATTAACTCATCCCTGATTACACAGTTAGTATGTCTTAGAAGAAGAATTCAAATGCTGAGCTGTCTGACCCATACAATTTGGCTCCTCATTTTAGGCTGCGTCTCTTGAAATGCAAAAAGGAGAAAAACCTTCCAATGATATAGTCAATATACAGAAGTTCCTTTTAAAACTAAGCAAGAATCTTGCCATAAATTGCAACCTTGTTGATTCCAAGAAAGTTAACATTCCTAGCCCTGTTGTATTAGTACAAGGCTGTCTTTCAGCACACACATATTCTAGCTTGTTAAGCTGAGATGACTCTACATTTGTTCATGAATATTTTGGCATCTTCTGAAAAGATGTTGAAGATATAGTGCAATGATCTGAAGATAAAAGTCTTCCCTTTTCTTATTTGCTTAGAAGAACTCACAGTTTAAAATGTTTTCTGTACTAATATACAAAAGAGAGTTTATTAATCCAAAATCAAGATATCTGTTTAAATGTAGACCAAAGGATTGAGGTCACAAAGACATAGATATAACTTGCTTATCTTTAACAGGATACATTGAAACTAAATAGTGGTTTAATAGCATCTTTCCAACATTTTGTCTCCTAATGGACTCTGCAGCACTGCAGGATATTTTATATTGAAATTTTGCCTGTCCAATACCAAAGTTCTTCAAAGACTCTATTTTCATGCCTTACCCTTTTAGTAGATGGCAGGGGGAGGAGAGGGAGGCAGTGAAAGAAACCTCTTCAAATCCTTTTCCAAAAATCTTTGGCTGAACAAAGACTTTCCCATTTAAGAGCAGGTGACAGTAAGATCTCTCTCATAGGCAGCACATTAAGACTCTCTACAGAAGTAAACAAATCCATTATGATGAAAGCCGGACGCTCCTCAGGACCAGGATCTAATGAAAATGTCAGTGTTTTATGCAGTTTAAAAACTGACAATTCAACAGTTTTATAGGAGCTATTTAATGTGCATCATCACTTACAAGAGCTGAAATGCAGACAAGGAGAATGGCAACAGAAGAAACCAAGTGACTTCTTGCTTAGAAGCCATAACCCATGCAAGTTTTACCATTTGTCAATTACCAGAGCCCTGAGTCATCCGGGCATGGGTCTTGGCAAAGGCAAGTTGAAAATTCATTCTCCAAGATATAATCATCACAGTGACCATGTTCCGCACTTTGATTTACACCCTTGCCCATTAAAGATCCAACCAGTGGAGAGTCAGGACACTAGAGAAAGTCATTAAACCAACTAAAGGTGATGCATTAAGAGCCTCTGAGTGTTTTCCAAAATTTGCTTTAGATACTATCCAAACCATGAAGAGAAGACAAACAGAATATGTAACTTCCAAATCAGTAGAAGAAAAAATACAAAGAAGAGAAAAGGAAGGGAAAAACACCCATGTTGACAGAACATGCAAAATAGGAAGACAAAGTTAAGTCCAGATAGATTAATTACAATAAATATAAATAGCTTAAATTCATTCAGCAAAAGACAGACACACAAGTTTTAAAAAATAAAAACCTTTTTATTTATAAAATGGACCAGTGAAACATAAACTCTGAAAAATAAAAGGAAGAAAATGCACACTCACACACACTAACCAAAAGGATGCTGCTATAGCACTAGTATCAGACAAGATAAAAATTATAAGTAAAAACATTAATAGAAATAAAGGAGGATAATAATTAATAAGAAGAAGAACCCCAGGAAGTTATAATAGTAGATAAAGAAATCTAATAGATCATAGCCTAGAAATAGATTTTTAAAATTGACAATTACTATAAGAAATATCCAGGATTCTGGCCAAGATGGAGGCCTAGACAGGCACACTGCACCTCCCTTCACAACTAAGAAGGAATACAGCTACCTCAAAACTAGAGAGAAACAGAAGTTCCAGAAAACAGAGCTGCCTGGAAATCCAACAAACAAAAATATAAAGAAGAAATACTCATCCAGACAGGTAGGAGGGGCAGAGCTAGGATGGAGAGGACGTGGTGTGATGGCAGTAGCAGTGGCAGTGGGAGCAGCAGGCCAGGGGAAAGTGTAGTCACATGTTTAAAAAGTAGGGAGGGACACCTGGGGAGCACTCCCAGCACCAGACCAGACTGCACAGCTCACAGTCCCAGTGCCAGGGAAAATAAAGCCTCATGGCTTCTGACTGTGCAAACCAGTGGGTGTTGGGGCAGAGGAAGAAACTGCTGGTCTCTCAGCAGAGTCCACTTGTTTAAAGGGCCCACATGGTCCTAGAATGTCCGCAGACCCACCCACTCTGGGAACGATGGCCAGGGAAACAGCTAGAGAGGTGCCAGTCCCATACAGAAGCCAGAGAAGTACCTGGAAAAGGGGCAAGTGCTGAGCAAGCAGCATTGTTTCTTCCCAGACCCCTCCCCCACATATTGCACCACAATGTGGTAAAACTGGTCGCCTATACTGATGAATACCTAAAGCTCCGCCCCTTAAAATGTAATATGTGTGACAGCTCTACCCAAGACACACAGGCGAACAAACACAGGAGCCTGTCAAGATGAGGAGACAGAAAAGTATGGCCCTAAAGAGAGAACGAATCAAGGTCCCAGTGGGAAAACTAAGCGATGGAGAGACAGCCAACCTAACAGATGAGGAGATAGCAAACCTAACAGATTAGAGTTCAAACCACTGTTGATAAAGATACTCCCAGGCTTGACAGATATGCTTAAGTACAGCAAACGCATAAAGGAAGAAGTGAACGCTATGTCAAATGAAACGAAGGAAAATCCACACAAAACCAATGGCGAAGGAAAGAAAACTGCGGTTCAAATCAATGATTTGGAACATAAAGAAAAAAACAGTCGACCAGTACAGAATGAGGACACAAGAATTTTAAAAAATGAGGAGAGGCTTAGGAACCTCTGGGACAACTTTAAACGTGCCAACATCCAAATCATAGGGGTGCCAGAAGGAGAAGAAGAAGAGCAAGAAATGGTAAGCTTATGTGAAAAAATAATGAAGAAAAAGTTCCCAAATTTGATGGACAAAATAGAGTTACAAGTCCAGGAAGCACAGAGAGTCCCAAACAAGCTAGACTCAAAGAGGACCACATGAAGACACATCATAATTAAAATGCCAAAGGTCCAGGATAAAGAGAGAATCTTAAAAGCAGCAAGAGAAAGCAGAGAGTTACCTACAAAGGGGTACCTATAAGACTGTCATCTGATTTCTCAAAAGAAACTTTGCAGGCAAGAAGGGACTGGCAAGAAGTATTCAATGTGATGAAAAGCAATGACCTCCTACCAAGATTACTCTATCCAGCAAAGCTATCATTTAGAATGAAAAGGTAGATAAAGCACTTCCCAGAGGTTAATCTAAAGGAGTTCATCATCACCAAGCCATTACTATATGAAATATTAAAAGACTTATTTTAAAAAAAGATAAAAATTATGAACATTAAAGTGACAACAAACTCACAACTATCAACAAATGAATCTAAAAAATAAAAACAAAGTTCAACTAAGCAAACCAGAATAGGAACAGAATCATAGGTATGGGGATCATTTAGAGGGTTATCAGCTGGGAGGGGGGAGGAGGAGAAATGGGGAAATGGTGCAGGGATTAAGAAGCATAATTCTTTGGTACAGAATAGACAGGGGAAGTTAAGAATAATATAGGAAAGAGTGAAGCCAAAGAACTTATATGCATGACCTGTGGTCATGAACTAAAGGGGGTGGGATTGCTGGAGGGAAGAGGGGTACTGGGTAGAGGGGAGCAAAAGGAAAAAAATTGGGACTACTGTAACAACATAATCAATAAAATATGCTTAAAACAAAAGAGAAATGTCCATATCTGTAATCATCATGAGTATTTAAATGGTTCTCTCAGAAACTGAGCAGTTAAACATCTACAATATTAAAAGAGATATAGAATATTTAAGTTATATAATTGATAAGCTTCATCTAAAAAACATATAAAGTCTATGCATTCGAAGAAAAAATGCACATTCCCTTCAAGTATACATAGAAGGTTTACAAAAAATTAAACATTTGCTTGGCCACTATAAAACTTCAACAAATCTCAAGAAGTAATATCACACACTTAACAGCTGAGCCTCTCTGTTGAAAGAATAATGAAATTTTAGAACGTTATGTATTAAGGCTATTCCATTAGTTCCTTGCCTAGAAAACTGTCCTCATTTCCAAGGCTGTGTGTGTGTGTGTGTCACCTCCTCAGAGAAGCCTTCTCTCATCACCTTAGGTAGAGTAGCTTCTTCTATCCCCTTGAATTATCATACCACTCTAATGTATTTTCTTCATGCAATTAACTGATCTCTGAAATCACCTTATTTGTTTGCTTATTGGTTTACTGTCCCCCTGCCAAATGAAAGTCATCTGCAATCTCTCACTCCTGGAATGGAGACTGACACATAGTAGGCACTCAACAAACATTTGCTGATGGTAGCCTGAGGTGGCAGCCTGCAATGCTCAGAACCCCTCACAGAGGTACAGATTATTCCTCTAGAACAAATCACATTACTTTAGGACTATTTGTGTGATATCTGCATAGATACCAAAGAAATGGTTGTTAAATAAACTATCACCTCCCAAGTGCCACAAGAAGTCTGAAACCCTGAGAAGCCATGTGATCAGCTTAAAGCCCCATCTTGTTCATGGAAGTGCAGGATTCTTGGCTGGAGTATCACTCAGATCCCCTCCAAGTGACCTCTGTATTGTATCCCATCATGCATGGGGGCTGCAGGTGAGAAGAGAAGACAACTTGGAAATACTTTTCTCACCAAATTCAGTGTTTTTGTTACTATTATATATACTAGCCTTTGCCACATCTGTTAAAATTGACTCAAATAATCATTTCTTACAATAATTGAGTATCTACAAGAAATGCAATTTCCAATTAAAGAAATAAGAGATAGAGCTTAAAATAATAGCATGTTGACTCAAAATCAGCAGTGTGACTATATTATCAGCCTAATGGTTAAGGAATGGGGGTGGGGGGCGGGGATCACTATGTGACTTTGGACAAGTTGCCTAGTGAACCTAGGCCTCAGTTTCTATATCTATGAAGTAATCATAAGATCAGTACTTAACTTCATAGGTTGGTAGGAAGACTAATTAGGTTAATCCAACAAAGCACTGAATATAGTATGTGTCCCAACGAGCTGGATAAATGTCTCTAAGATTTTAGACTTGTGCATAATCAATTCAATTACTTTGCATGAGTTGTTTGCAAGTTTTGCTCAAGAAACTGATTTTGGATAATCTGCCTTCCAGAGATCTTCCGGAGATGTAACACTGTTATAGTATGAGTCTTAAAATTCCTTTGAATCTGATTAAATCCATTCCTTGTTGTTAGGCCTGAGCTAGAAAAACCCTGGCCAATGCCAGCCAGATGTACTTGTTGAATGGCCTTTTTACTGAAGATTTCAGGAAGACGAGGCTGCTGGAGGGGCAGCCAAGATGACAGCATTGATTAACAAAAGGGGCATATTGTCTGGCACATTCTTCTCTGACCTAACCCTCCTCCTGCCTCAGAAGAAACTATTCTAGAATGGAAAGTTTCCACCAGAAACATCTGCTTGCCAGATCTGTCCTGACACTGTAACCCCTTGTGAGAGCCATCAGGCACTGAGGATTTTCCTTTGGATCAGGAGCTACCTGACAAAGGCACAACCAAACTTCAGATTTATCATGAAAGACACAAGAAGCACAATTTTGATGGGGACTCCTTTTAAAAGATCAAACAATCCTGCATACTCCTCCACCTAAGTAATATTATTTTTCTTGTCATTTGATTCAGAAAAACACCTGATGATGAAAAGCTCTAGGAATTCAGTAATTTTTATAAATTAATAATTATTTTGTAAGTCACAATACTTTGTATACACATATCAGAAATCATCACACATATATTTATGAGCTGTGTGTTTTGGGCAGAGGGGGGTGGATTTGAGACTTCCCAAGGGGATTTAGTCCACAGGTAGAATGTAGTTCACTGATTTAAAATGTAGAATTTGTTCCCTCTAAACCAGGGTCTTCAAACATCAGCACTAGTGATATCAGGGGCTGGATAACTCTTTGTTGTGGGGTCTGTCCTGTGCATTATGAAATGTTTAGCGTGGTCCCTGGCCTCTATCCATTAGATACTACTAGTGCCCTCCTCACACACAATCTGGTTGTGAAACCAAAAATATCTCTGGACATCACTAATTCCATGTTCATGACAGTGGTGGGCAAAACTGCTGCCAACTGAAAATCACAGCTTTAAACTTTCTCCACATTCTAGCTTGCCCTACTGAAAGCTGTTTATTGAGGCAAGCTGTGCTGTACAAGAAGAGGGGTGAATATGGGGCAAGGAATGCTCACTTGGAATATTCATAATTGATATGTATGAGATTTTCATTAGATTGATGATAATAATGAGTTTATCAATCTAATTATTTATTTTGTACCTCAGAGTTGATATTGCAAGTGGAGTTCTGGGGATACTAAGAGCCTTGGACTGGTAGAAGATCAGAGATTTATTCCTACCTCTACCAGAAGCCAACTATGTGACCTTTGGCAAATCACACCCTTCTCTGGGCTTCAGTTTCCTTATCAGACTAAAAGCTCATATGGGGCACTGAGGCAGAGGATGTAAAATAGAAGGGGACTTTTACCATCCACCACTCACTAAAAATGCGATAATGGACTCACAATTGGCATCAGAAGCAGCTAAAAGCTCAGTCACCATTACAAAAAGTAGCATCCATGAAATAAAGCATACACTCATGGAGGTTATCCCAGAATATAGAGATGTAATATATGAGGGTGAAGATGATGGATATGAGCATTAGATGGTGAAGAACCTGAGGATAATAGGTGCACTAAAAGATTAGGCTAAAACTATGAAAAGAAGCAATAAATTTATATAGATGGAAAACATGTAGTAGGTTAAAATGGCTTAGTGATCACCAGGAAAATTTAAAGGTGGCAAATACCAGATGTACTCTGGCAAAAGTAGTGACTTGTTTACACAAAGAAAAAAATTCACTATCATCTAATAAGATAATAACAGGCTGCCTGTAAGAAGCACAGATCTGGGCTGTCTCTGGAACTCACAGACATAGAAGTACTTCCCACTATTATGCACAAGACAAGCATGTATGTCTGCCATTTTCCCTGCCCAAGCCCCACTTTTTGTTTTTATACGTGGGACTTCAAACTAAGGATTTTTGTTTTTTGCATTATATCCCTTTTTTCTTAAGAACCACTTTTGACATGTATGTTTTCTTTGATTCCATGTTCATTATAGTGGCTTGTGATGTTCAAGACCAATTCAGGAAGAGGATCGGGGCCAAGAAGAAAGCCGATGAGAGCAGAATACTTGTCCAGAGAGCAGGTGAGTTGGGCACAAGCCACACTGAAGGCTTTCCAAATTGCATGTGACCCATCCCAGAGCAACTGAGTCAGAGTCCTTGAGGTGGGGTCTGGGGGAGTGCCCACTTGGTTCTCATGAAAAGCTTGGGCTGTGGTGATCCATTGGTATTGACACTATAGGCCCTGATGTGTGGCTTCTGGACAGGTGACTGGAGAGGCAAACCTAGACATCATTCATGCTGTTGACCACAGCAAGCTCACCACAAGGCCATCCTCTGCAGGTCCCAATCAGGGCTTCACACTGTGCAGACAGGGACCAAGGAGGTAATATAAATGAGGACCATGAGCCTGGTGTAAGCAAGGGACACATTAGTGACCAGTAAACTGGAGAGGGCAGGCTGCGACAAAGAGGATAGCTGTGGGAATCTCTGGGAATATGGTCTTATGTAGCTGGATCACCTAATTTTCCCCCCGAATACAGAAAGCTACATTTAATGAGATACTTTCAGGTTTTAGGGACACTGTGTGGGCCAGCCGAACTGGCACTTGGGCATGGTTAACTTGTATCACAGGCTCAGATTTTTCAGGTCTGCAGACATGGTCCCTTTAATCAAAGAAATCCTCAGTCTTCTTAGAAATAGCAAGTAGAAACATAGGTACTTCAAATGACTATCTTCATTAATTTGCTAATCTTTTAAAAAGCTAGTCAGAACGCCGTGAAGTTCAACCACTCCCTGTCACTTTGTGTTTAGCCAGGCTTTGTGCAGACAGCCAATGAGCTGTCCTTTAAGATGTCAGAGCTCATGCCACAAGTTCCCTCCTATGGGAGAGCTCTGCCTCTCTGAAGAGAAGAGGACACACTGGAGCCTGGAACCCTGGACTCTCACTTCTAAATGACAGGAGAGGGAGGAACAGCTGGGGCAAGGACATGAAGTGATTCAGAAGCCAGAGCCAGTTTTGTACTTCCTCTATAATAACGACAATTGATGTGAACTACCGTGTGCCAGGCATGGTGTTTCGGCTATACAGTTAACCGGTAAGTCCTCAAGAGCTGCCTTTGGGTGGGTGGATGAATAAATAAATGAATCAGACATCGGTTTTATTTCACATTCCTAAAATCAAGCCTCTGCATTGCAGGAGCATTTGGAGTTGCATATTCTCTTCTTTCATTTGTCAACTCTTTGTGAATGACAAACTTGTGCAGTCAATGTGCCAGGCACTGAGAACAGAGAGAGGACCTGCTCTCAAACTGTGCTCTGGCTAGGACAGATGAGACATGTGTAGTGATGACTTAGGGTTAAGAAGGCAATGGGTAGAGGCAGTTCCTTCCTCCTAGGAGCTGCTGGCCATACCCAGAAAGATTCTCTGAAGATGCCCAGTGCCCTCCTAAAAGCATTGTAAGAATCCTCCAGGGAATAATAATTGTCCCCCATAGGCAGTTTAGCTCTTAAGAAGGAAAGCAGCAGAAGCTGCCCCTGAAAGGAGGGATCTCAGAGAGGAACCAACAAAAGGAAGAGAAATGCATGCCAAGGTGTGGATGTCACATTTGGGCATGGTGTGACTGCTGTTAGTATCGTATCATATCGTAACGTATCGGCAGCCGTCCGTCTCGAGAGACAATGGTGTAGCTTCTTAAGAGTCTATCTGCACCGCCGAGAATGGCTGTGCAGTCCGATTCGGGAGTGACACGGTATCTGTCTCCTCCCGTGTTGAATCGACATCTTGCGATGACGCTGGAGTGTCCTCTCCAGTGAAGCTGAAGCTACAGAGCCTGGGCAGGGTGATATGGAGGGTCTGCTGTTGCCCATGCAGCAGACCCCCCCTCTCTTCGCAGCTGAAGGGTCCAAGGGAAAGATGGAGTCAATACAGCTTGGTTTCAGGTGCGCCACAGGAGTTGCCGGTGTTGACTACAACGTCAAACCGCCTTAGGGACTCCGGCTCCGGATTTTCTGTCGGGGTTTACTCCCTTAGCCTTTCCCTTGAAGAGGTATGCCGCAAGGCAGCGGAGGTTTTTTGGAGTCAGAGTTTTCCTTCTCTGATGTGCCCTGTTAGTGAACACGAGGAAATCTCAGTCTCTGTGTGAAAGAGGCCTTTCCCTGGGGTTCAGTCTACAGGAAGACTTCAGGTGTTTTCACTTCAACCTTTCTGTTGTGGCAGCTTCTATCGAAGTCCCAGCTAGTAAGGGAAGTGGTGCCAGGTCTCCGGGCACATTCTCCCTTACCCCCCACTACGCCACCATCCTAGACACATACGCAAATGAACACGTGGTTATCCTTTAGTTCTCAACCTCAGGTCCACAAAGAAGCCCTCCCTGCCAGCCCCAGAGCCTGCTTCCCTCTTCTCTACTTCTAGCTCTCTTATCCCTCAAAGTGTGACAATGCTGACGTCTCTGGCCTCTGGGCTGTGGGCCCCCAGAGGGTAAGGACAGGACATGCCTATCTTAGTCACAGCCACCTGAAGCAGACTAGCTTCTCCTCTAATAGGAAGGGATTCCTGGCATGTCAGGGAGTTCACACGATGAGCAGATTTCCCTGGTTTCCTGGAAGAACTTGACTAGGCAGGTGAAGCCAACAGGCCAAAAGGCCCCTGGGAGCCAGCGCTTCCCTCCGCCTACCCTCATAGATAGCTCCTCTCGCCTGACCTCTCCTTCCTCTGCTGAAGATCTCAAATGAAAAGCTTTTTACACAGCGAATAATACCCCAGACTGCACTTGTGCCACATAAAAAATACTTTCTGTTACTGTGAAAGAGCTGTTGAGAGTCAGAACAAAATCCTGACAAAAACCCAAACGAAAAGCATTGCCCTGTTCTTGGCTCTACTAATTCGAAATCTTAAAGAACGCCTCTGTTTCCGTTTTATTTTTTTAACAAATTATATTTAAAATATATGCTTCCCTTCCTTATTGTAAAGAGAATCCTAAGGGACCATTTTTTTCACATTTAATAAACATCTAAACAGCTGCTTTGTTCTCAAATCACATGGCACACTTAATATCTCAAAGATCAAAATTAGCATTCACAGGTAAGTTTTTATAGAGCTAAAACCTGACGAACACGGTTATTATCTTTCCTTCAAGTGAAGACAGCGGGAATTACACATCAGCTCCATTTGTGTTCCCACACAGGTGAGTTTCCCTCAGCGTCTGGCACCTCCAGCCACACTTAGTCAGTCACAGTGTGTGGCTGAGGACTGCACCTGCCTGGCCAACTCTGAGAGAGAAATCCATTCAATTACATGACGCTAAGATTAAACTAAACTCAATAGTTTCTTAATGATTGCAAAAGTCCTTTCAGATGGCTACATTATAAGAAAGGCCATTAGTATTAATTACTATGTTAATATAAGGTCACTATATATATTTAAGTATTAATATATTAATATGTTAATGCAGAAGGACATTGGTTGAGAAATATTGTACTGTATGGAAAAATACTTCAGTGACTAAGCCTATTATTTGTCATTTGTAATTTTCTCTCTTTCCTCCCCTTCCTCGACATAGACTCCCGCTGACACCACAGACAGTGAGTGTGTTTGGGGATCAGAAAGAAGGCCAGTGTAGAGTGGCAGAGCACTGGGGGAGGGAGGGAACAGTAGCAGGTGGGGCTGGGCAGGAAGGCAGGGGGGCGAGCATGCCAAGCCTTGTAAGCTTAAACCAAGCATTTCTATTCATTCCAGCACAAAGGGAAATGCCCGGAGGGACTTAGGAAGTGAGTATATAAAGTAATTCACATTTAATAAAGATCACTCTGCCTAACTGATGAATTTATGCCATAAGCCCAGGATTGGACCACAAGCTCCTAGATGATGGTGCTATAGGTGCACTCCTGTTACTGCCCTCACTTTATGCCCTTGCGGAGGTTTTAAACCAATAGTTCGCAAACTATTGTGTGCAGCAGAATCACGGGCAAGTTCATTCAAACCCAGCTTGCTGGGCCCTACCTGCTAAGTATTCGATTCAGTAGGTTTGGATGGGACCTGAGAATCTGCATTTCTAACACGGCCCCAGGTGATGCTGAGAAGCAGGATGCTGGTCCAGGCAGGGCATTTAGAGAGCCAGTGTTTAAATTTGTTTGCTTAATACATCTGTCAGTGAAGGGACATGAAAATTTTTTCTCAAACAAAAGAAACAATCTGTGGTTTGAGTTTGACCTAATATGGCTATCATTTATTCTATTTTTTTCCTTTTCTTAAATTATGCCCTTTAGCATGTAACAAGTGGACTAACCTCTTCATGCAGAAGCACTCTGAAAGGAAATCAATTATTGTGATTAGACAAGATGAGGCAGTTCAGACACTGCATCACCAAGTTTAATTATAAACTGAATGTCATTCAGAGATTTTGTTTGTTTGTTTGTTTGTTTGGTGAAAGTACATGATTTGTGTAGGCAGCAATTACCTGCCTTGGTCCAGAAAGGATATGAGCTGGAGAGGCATCCATTGAGCTGTTCCAAACTGGAAATTAAATTAAAGTTTGCCTTGGAATTCAAGAGTAAAACCTACTATGGCCCATCCTATTTGGTTCACAGCACACAGCATTGGTGAACACATCTGCTTTAAGAAGAAGTTGTTCGATAATGTTGTGATAACTGTGTTTGGTGCCAGTTTGGTACTGGAAATATTGGGGGGATCATTTTGTAAAGAATACAATTGTCTAACCACTGTGCTGCATACCTGAAACCAATGCAAAGTAATATTAAAAGTAAACTTCAATTGACAAATATAAATAAATAACATAGAAAAATTAAAAAGAAGATGGTTGTTCAAACTCTCTTTCTTGAAAGAACTTCCAAAGATTCCAATTTAGGTGTTTATTACGCCAAAGCAGAAATGCAATGATGAATGTAAAGTAAACAGAGACTCAGGACCAACAGAGGAAGAGTATGTGGCAGACCTGGGAGAGACCACTATGCAAGAAGTGCCTGGGAACTCTGAGAATTTACTGTGCCCTGCCACATGTGAGGCTGTGGCTCCCACATGCAAATGTCCATCCACTCAGAAATTGTGATTGTGGCCCAACCAACAATGAGCAGTCCAAACTTAGAGACAGCAGGGGGCCTGGGGGTTCATTAGGAAGCCCTCTGGCCTGAGGCCTACAGGTCATAGGTTTACATTCTGCTTAGGGAAAAACTGGTTAGACATACCCCAGAACTGTGCAGGGGTATAATTAAACACCAAGGGATAGTCCTAAATGAAATCTCATCTACTCAGTAGTTATTCAACAGTTATTCATGGTCTTAGAAGTTGACCCTGGAGGGGGGAATTCAAAACATTTATAGCCAGAGAATCAAAACAAGAAAGGCCATTGAAAACCATAGATCTTAAAAATAAAATAACAAATATAAAAGTCATGAAACAGGAACCAATGAAGGCACCATGCTCTCTGTCCACAAAGCAAGACACAAACAATACAAGGCCAATGTGACAATTTTCCTCATGTGGATAATGAACCTGGATTCTTGTTCTGTGCTAGTGGAAATCATGGACCAGTCTTGACTATGAATTAAATACAAAAATAGCACTCCCTACACTCTAGCAAAATAATGAAGTGTATGTGAGTCCCCATATCCAAGGTCACAGGCAGATTCTCTTCGAAAGCCCACTCCCCATGGCATTTGCAGTTACCCACCTCCAAAAGGGTAAAAGTAAACATTGGACCTGCTCTGGTGTTACACTGCCACCGGATCCTCCCGCTGTCTCCCTCCTCCTCTTCTTCTTTACAGACAGGTAAAGTTGGATCTCTTCAAGGAACTGGGGGCTCCCACTCTAGGCAAAGGTTGGACAGGTGATCAATGTACAGCATGAGATTTGACTGTGCCTCCGTGCCTCCAACAGAGCTGGATCATCTGGGGCAATGAAAATTATAAGCAACAAGAAAGCAGTATTAACAGCAAGGGTAGGGAAGTCCATGCAGCACACACCATGATTTCCTACGACACCCGCAACCATTCCGTTCCTAATTCAGTCATTCCAAACACTCATAAAGCACTGTGCCGGGTTCTGGGGATATAGTAGTAACCAATATAAACACAAGCTGGGCCCTCATAAAACTTGCAGGCTATTTTGAACAATGAGACAAGTAATTAAAGGACAATAGGTAACGGAACTTAGAGGATGTTGTGCAGCACAAAAACAATGGCAGCCAACCCACACTGGTGGTCGGTGGTCAGGGAAGGCTTCCTGGAAGAAGTGACATTTAACACTGAACCCAGGGGACCCACTGAGTTACCCAGACAAGACTGGGATGTGTACAAATCTGAGAATGTGCAAGATTCTGAGATGAGAAAGTATGGCTGGTCTGAGGGGCTGAAAGCCCTTTGTTCTCAGGAATTCTCTAGCTCATAATCCTTCACCCAATCAGAGCACCAGATTTGGAGTCTACAGCTCTCATCACAAGGTGCTTCTCCAATCCCCACAATCCAGACGTGTTTCAACCTCTTCGGGTGGGATCTCAGGAAAGGAAAGAACTTAGAAAACAGTTTGTTTTATAAGAAGACAGAAAAATCACCAATAATGAGGAGTTGAACACTATACAATGGACCCAACTGCAGCAATCTGTTTTTTTGCACACCAGCATCACATGTGAGTGGCATGCCATGCTCACTTGGGACAGTCAAAACAAGACCCTCGACTGTAAGTAGACTTCTTCCCTTCAGCTCTACCTTTGCCCTTCCCTTTCCTCCAAGTCCCTGGGAAATCGCAGACAGAGGGCTTTGCTACTCTTCCCCCTGGTGTTTTTAATGTCTAAAAGGCTACCACACACATGGTACCTCCTCTCACTTGCCTGATGCAATGAAGGAAAATCAGATAGCTTATGAAGCCAATCTTATCAAGGACCTCCACACAGGAAAACAAAGCAAAATAAACAAAAAACCTGCAAAAGCCCCAGTAGCTTGAGTGCTGCCCAGGGTTCCAGCAGTCTTTGCATTATGAAAGAGACCACTCACTGAAGGGGATGGTTAAGACATGGCAATAGGCACACGGTCATTTTACCAAAACACATAGTCCAAAGTAGCTTCCCTTTACACTTTCTTATTATCATATCATTCAAGTCTTCAAACAACATCCCTGATGGAACACAGGGAGCAAGAAAACCCTCGCTTCTAAAAAGCAGAGCAGGCAGCTATTTTTGAGACAAAGAAAGGATGTCTTTTTAACCTATGACAACAGAAATTTGTTTAGGTTTTCCCTCTACTAAGAAAGTAAGCAATTAGGTTTTTCCCAATAAAAATATCCCTGTGCATGTGCAAACACCAGAGGCAATCATATAATTACCCTGCCCAATAAGATTCAATTGCTGACAGTTGAGTTCTCACTGCTTGTTAACTTCAGATCACAATGAGGTCTTTACGGAAGCCCTTTCCCGTCTCTTTACAAAGGTTCCTGTGATGCTCTGAGCAGTCCCAGCACTACCTCACGCAGGATAATCATCACAAAATGGCCAGGGCCAAGGCCAGCCTACTCTGACTTCCCTCTGAAAAAATTTTAAAAAGAAACTCGAAGAAAGACTGGCTTAAACACTCTGGCTTCATTTGGGGATCTCACTTCTAAATATAATAGTAACCTTTCACCCCCACACTTTAAGTGCCGTAATTATATAATTAAAACCAATTATGTCATTTAACAGAGAGACTTTTTCAAAATCCACAGCAAGCCAATTACCTCAATCATTGACCTCAGAAAATTTCCCACACTGACCTGCAACAATGAGGATTGAGATAAATTTAGACACTGGCTTCCGAAGTGAAATGCCATGGACTAGCAGAGTGGGTTGTAGCTGGCCTAGATTCTTCTAGAATCTAGGAGCTGAACTGAATTCACTGGCATCTAAACAACTACTTGTATGCAAAATGCTCCTAGGATCCCAAGATATCTGCTTAATTTTCATAACTACTCAAATAGTATTACCACTTCCATGATGCAAATTATTAAAAGGAGGCAGAGAGAGAGTTGTGGAGTTATCGCAAATTATGCAACAAGTTAATGGAAAAGCCAGGGCAAAGAACTGAGTCTTCAACTGCAAACCCAAAGCATCTTAATAGCAAGTAGTGTGGGGTGCATGTGTTTATTCTTCTGGGCCTCCATTCCTCCTATTTTGATGATCTTACCCCAATTTTCCTTTAGGGCAACATATTTGCCTCACTTTCAGCACACATTGGTCTCAAGGGATTTAGGGGTGTGCTGTCATCTAGGACTCAAGTCAATCAGCTCCTAGCATTCCCTTAGCCACAGCATTGGTTCAGAGAGAGACCCTGACCCAATCAACATCGATGGCACACGCTGTGACTTTGCTGAGAATCTTGGGAGTCTCACTTTTCCTAACAGGGCTTGCATGTAAGAGGAGGGAAGATCTGGTTGAGCATTCATTTTGCTACCACAGAAAGAGTAAGGGAGAATGGAGCCAAGAGAGGCAGAGAGAAACTGTTTCCAGGAAACTCCCTGAATCCTTTCACGCAGCGGCATTTAGGACATGGGACTGCTGAATAGCACACGAACAACTATGAACATCACCACTGCCTATGGCTTGGTTACAGCTGCCTGGCTTGCTTATAGGGATGCACTTAATTGACCGTGGCTCTGAGCAGCAGTCCTGCCTCCTGCTCACAACATAGTTAAATGCCTCCAATTTTTGAGTTATTTAAAGAACATACCATTTTATGTGCAGGAGGAAGCACTTTAATCTGAAAAATGATTTTTATCACAAACTAAACATCCTTGTAACTCTTTGGTCCTCTGCGTTGGTCAAAGTCATCTCTCCTTGGAGCTGAGACAGCTGTCGGTGCCGAGAAGGCCTGCCTCGACCTTGCACTTTGCCCTGCTCAGTGGCACTCTTATGCTCTCCAATTCCCAGATCCATATGGGATGTGAGACACCAGAACACATGTACTCAACAAAATGAAGCATTTCTTTCTTTTTTCTTTTTTTCCCAAGCCTTGAGGAAAAAGAAAAAAAGAACAAGAATTCCTCTAATGCAGGATTTTCAATCTTGGCACTCTTGAAAGTTTTTGCTGAGGCTGCCTTATGCATCACAGGATGTATAGTAGAGTCCTCTGGCCTCTACACATCAGATGCCAGTAGCAGCCCTCCCTCAAGTTGGGAAAACCAGAGATATCTCTCAACATTGTCAAATGTTTAGGGTCTGGCTCAGATCACCTCTGGATGAGACCCACTCCTTTCATAGAACATTTGTGGTATTTATTGGATTTGCCTCATAACGTATTTGAAAATATAAGTCTGTGTAGTATTGTGTGAGGAGTGAGGGGACCACATATTCACTAGAACTTTACAAGAGCCATGTAAGGTATTCATGAAGGAGAGCTGATGAAACAGGAGCATCCAATATAGCCATACTGCCTTCTATTGGGTCCTCGAAGCCATGTAAGACACAATGGCCCATTAAGGACCAGGGTGGGGGAAAACTATCAAATGAAAATGATTTTACCTAAAGATCACAAAGAGGAAAAGGATGTGGAGGGGAAAAGTAGAAATGAAGGACAGGTATCTATAGGGAGAGTTTCAAAGTGGGTATTTGATTTCTCACTTCCACAGGAAAGACGATGAAACCTTAAGAATATTGCTGGGTCTCCTAGACTCAAGTTCAGACAAAAAGGTGGAAGAGGCTGAAGTCCAATAGGAATGATCCTTCCAGCAAAGATATAAAACTCACTCTGCAGAGAAAAAGCCAAAAATGGTAAAGCCTCACTTATTTGGACAAATGTGGTCAAAGTCATTTAAAATAGGCAAAATTGAAGGAATATAGACCCTTTTTTAAAGGAAAGGTATTTACTTTCTTTCAAATGCCAGTAGTAACTAAGGGCAGACTGGCAGAGCTCCTTCCTTTCCAAGAATGAGAAATTAAGATAGATTTCATTGAACTAGCCTATGGATTCTTAAGCCTTCAAGGCCTTTGAATTGGTTGATCCTCTCAAACGCACTAATCAGTTACATCTTCACCCAAGCAGCTAGCTGAGTCCAGTGCAGGAAGTCCACAGTAGTGGGGTTTCTGGTAAGGCTTTGCTTCAAGGCAAAGACTTCTGCACACCTCAAAGTACTGATTTCTGATCAAGTCTGTCAGAAGAATCAGATTGGTTTGTATGTGAAGACTGATCTTTGCTGGGGCTTTATTGGAAAATGTTTAGATACTAGCGATTTTCCTCAGTAGAAGTTCCAGTGCCTTGGGTGTTGCAGACATGTATGGGGGAATTTAGGCTATCAGAGCTGGGTCACCACGGCTTCCTCAGGTCCCAGGGAACTCCTCCTCCAGCTAGCACCTTGTTCCAGCTATCCCATCTATCTGGCCCTCATTCTCCAACTGCCTCAATTCTCTGTTACAACCAGTGATATCTGGCTGCTAAGGTGTGACTATGTCTCAAATGAAGAAAGAGAAAGAATAAAGGAGTCTCTGAGGAGACTTGGCCCACTCCTTATTGTTATTTCAAGCTTATTTATTGTTTGGTGAAGAGGTGATATTTAAAGCAAACAATACTAGAAAAATAAGAGGCCTATCTGGAAAAACTCCAGCGATTGTTGATATAGTGAAAATTTTTGTGCAACATTGATGTAACCTGGCAGCCAAGGAGAGTGAATTGGAATGCGCATGTGTGAACAATGACAACTTCACTGTACTAGTCAGTGGGGACGTAGACACCATTGAGTGATCATGTGTACTGTGTGGCCATTGTATTCAAAATGACTGAGCAAGTAGAGCAATGAATCTGCATCAAATTTTGTATGAAGCTTGAACATTCCTCAATGGAAACTATTTGAATGACTCAGAAGATTGCAGCTATGGGCAACTGATGATTGGCAACTTCATCACAACGATGTACCTGCTCATGCATCACATCTCGTGCAGAGTTTTTTGGTGAAACATCAAATCACCCAGGTGACTCAGCACCCCCTACAGCTTAGATTTGGTTTCCTGCAACTTCTGGCTTTTCCCAACATTAAAATCACCTTTGAAAGGGGGGAGATTTCAGACCATCGATGAGATTCAGGAAAATATGATGGGACAGCTGTTGGTGATTGGGAGAACTGTGTGAGGTCCCAATGTGCCTTCTTTGAAGGGGAGTAGGGCATCACTGTCTTATGTACAATCTTTCCTGTATCTTGTATCTTCTTCAATAAATGTTTCTATTTTTCATATTACATGGCTGGATACCTTCTGGATAGATCTTGTAAAAATATTCATCTGGAGGCTCTGTAGATGTCAACAAGGTCTTGTGAGCTGTATAAAGAGCTGTTCTTTGTAGAATTTAGAATTAAATCTGGGGGAGCTAGTCCTCAACTCTTGATACATAAAAAATGAGTTTCTCAGTGCATCTTCCTGAGGATAAGTGCCCCCAGCCTACCCCACTCTACTGGTTATTCTTCCTGAGATAAAAGAAAACAGTACCCCACTTCCCAATTCCAGAGGGCACTAAAACCACAGCATAAGTTGTGTATGTTTTGATGGAGGTACCTCCTGACTGAGTCTATTCACTGGCACGTGAACATTTTGTTTGTACCAAAGACATTAACCAAGATGGGAACATGGGTCTGCTTGAGCAGACATGCGCCACTGCTTCCTAAACATAAATAAAGAAATAAACAAACCAAGGCTCTACATATACCTTAAGATAATTACTGCCCTCTTCATGTCCTTCTCAGCATGAAGTGTGGAAGTGGAGTCTCACTGGGATTGGCCAGTGTCACCACAGTTCACCCTTATGACTGAACAAGACTCCTAAGAGCAGCAACTCCTTGCTTTAGCCAAAGGTAGGCCTTACTCCCAAACATCCAGAAAAGAATTTTAACAGTGTGTGGAATCCAGTAAATGTAGGAGGTGGCATCTAGAGATGAGCTTCAATAGATCTAGAAATTTTATACATCATTTGGTATAGGCATTTCCATGCTTTATTTTGAGGAGTGGATTTATGATTTTTATCATATTCTCAAGTTAGTCTGAAACCAAGGCGGGGGGGGGGGGGAGCAATAGTTGTTATAAAGCTCTCCTTTAATTAAAAAAAAAAAAAATTTCTGAGCTATAATTTACATACCATCAAGTTCACCTATTTTCAGGGTAAAGGTCAATGATTTTGAGTAAGTTTAGAGAGCTGTGCAACCATGACCACAAACCAGTATTATAACATTTCTATCACCTACAAAAGATCCTGTGCTTGTTCATAGTAAATTTCCCTTCATTTTTGCAACAGAAGTTACAGGGTTGAAAGAAGGCTCTTTGCATATCTGCAGAGGTGATCCATTTTTCCTCCTTCTCAAGAGCTCTACTAAAAAATTATGTGTTGTTTCTCTGAAATTCAAATATAACTAGGCATGTTGTATTTGTATTTACTGCATTTTTATTTGTGAAATCTGGCAACCCTAATCTAAGACCAAAGCAAAATTAAGCAAGTAAATGCACACTTTTCTGGAGCACTATAAATAGGCATGCATATTTAATCAACTTTAAGACTTCCAGATTCAATGAAGGTTTCATTTAGAATGCAGGTTGAGAACTAAAGCTGCAAAAACAACCCGAAGAATTCAGGACCCAATTTCTGTTTACAAGCAAGCCAGGGACCTCAGGCACTCATAAGGTTATGCGCTACATTTGCCTTGAAAGGTTAAGAAAGTGGATGTAATTGTTAACCTTGCAGCTCACAATCAGAACAAGAAATGTGACATTAGAGGCACAAATTACCAGGAAATCATTATTAATCCTTTGAAGGATCACACATTCCTTTGAGAAAACAGAATACAAATTAAGGGCTTTCTCCATAAAAAAAAAAAATCATGTATATGCATTCACAACATTTTGCATAGACATTTTTTGATTTGGGGGAGGAGTCAAAGATTCTGTGGGAAGGGAAGAAGTCAGGGTAATGGCAAAGGAGTTGTGTAAGGCGAGGTCACTCTCAGACATCAGTAGTGAGAACTATAACAACTCACTGAACTCCATGGGCTCAAGGTTGATCATTGTAAAATGAACAGGTTGGCCTGACTCTGTTCTTGCAGGTTATATCTCAAGAATCTAACTGACAGGTATCTGAGGAGGGCCTAAAGCACTACACATGATTTAGTATTAAAATAAGTTTCAAAACCACTGGACTACATGGTCACCAAAGTCATTAAGCTTCCAAGTCATCTCATTATCTGATTGCAGATTCTATAGAACAGGGGTCAGGAGACAGTTGGGGAAGACCTGGGAATTCTTCTTCTTGGAGTCTGAGGAAAAAAGGCATGTGGCAGGGACAGAAAAAACAATGTCTTTGTCCTTTCTGCTCTTAGTTCTGCAATGTGTCTTTCCTCCTTTGTGCTGCTCTCTCTTTCTCCATACGGGAAACTCAAATCTGGCCAGTTTCCCTTTGGTAAAATAAAAACAGTTTTCCACTTCCATGAACGTAACTTAATCAATTTTCCATTGGGCAATAAGGAAACAGAATGATCTATATCATTATATAATAACATAAAGTACTATACTAGTATTCTATGTGGATAAAGAACATGGGTGCCTAGCTCTGTGCTTTAGAAATAGTATCTTTTTTGTGCCTTATAGCACCTACAAAGTAGGTCCCAGTAGTATCATCCCCATTTTCCATAAGAGAAAAGTGAGAGAAAAAGGATAAATGACTTACAGAATCCACACAGCCAGCCAATGGTAAAAAGGGATTTCAGGTCCTCATGTCTACGCTCGCAGCTACTCTGTGTTGAAGAAATTCACTATAACAACTATGACTTTTTTAAAAATGCATGTTTTATTCATTTGTTTTCTCTCAAAAATAAATAATCTACCACTTTAAGCAGATCTACCATATGCATGTTCATCACCTCAAAGGAAAATATATTATTTAGTTTTGGAGTTTTATCTTATTCATTCTTGGTCCTTGAAACAGCACAAGAAATGAGTACACTCTGTTCTTATTTGTTGTCATAAGATACTAGTGGCATGCTGGGAAAAGCATGCTGGGAAGTAATGTTCCGCACTGTGTTAAGACTTTTCATTTTTAAACAGAGCTTGTATAAATCACAAAGTTGACAAATTTCATGGCTTAGTCATGGCTAACATATCAGATTTCATGGTTTGATAGAGATTAACAAAAAAAATCATATTAGAGTTGCAACTATTAGTAGATTCTTAGATATTTGATAAAGAAACTCCGAGCTCTCCAAACGCCATGGCCCACTGAACACCACGGCCACCTTTCCTGCCCCAGATGCAGAGCTTCTGTGAATCCAGGGAGCAAATGGGACCCTCCAGTGTGTCCCTCGGTCACCTCCTGGCTATCTCACCCATGAGCCAGGGCTTGATGGGCTCTAGGGAAAGGTCTAGCATCCAGGGAATAAGGCAAGGTTTAGCATTTATGTCCCAATTCCTAAGAGTGCAGGGAGAAAAAAACACACACCTGTTTGTCCATAACCCTGGCATTTGACCCTAACATCGCATGCACTGTGGGGAAGAAGTGAATTATGATAGTTGTTGAAGCAGAGATATGTTAGGTAAAAATTAAGTTTTCATATCTTCAGGAGGAGGCAGTTCAGCAGAGGCCTTGTTAAAAGTAGCGGCATGCAAGCAGACTTCAAAAAGCCTGCTGACTGCCCAGCCATTTGGCCTGAGGGCTCTGCATATCCTCTTTTGGGTAGGAGCCCCACTTGCTTGTCAGCTTTGCATAAAAGACAGCCAATTTGTCAGCCATTTGCTTTAATTCTTTCCAAGTCTTCCTAATGATAAACTCCCTATACCTTCTGGTCTTCAATATCATATATCTGACTAGAGAATGGAAATTCACTGGTGGCTCGACCCGGTTTCCTTCCCAGGCAATCCTCTTGGGTCTTATAGGATGACCTTAATCAGAACCACATTACTGGGCTAGAGGAAGTCCTTGCACAGAGGCTGGCAAGACACTATGGCAAATTAGTTTCAGAACACGGAAGGCCAGATTGGGAATACAAATTGCAGTTATCTACTGTGTTTTCTTTAGTTGTGACAATTAAGGCAGGGTGCCTAACTCTTAAGAAACCAAGTTTTGGGTAAGCAGCAGCCACCTAGGAAGGAGTTCCAATGATGTCTGAGCACAAGAGTCAGTTGTGGAAACTGAAAGACTTCACATTCCACGTTTTCTGGACATGAGCAAGGGTATTCTCATTTTATCCAGATAGGTTTTTATATTTCAGTAGCATCCTCGATGGGTGGAATAAAAATAGAATTGTCAACTAAGTGTGTGTATGTGTTATGTATATATATAAACATACACAAATTTACATATATTCCAATCCATGTGTGTTAGATAAATAAAGCATATTTTAATAACAACAATAACAGCTATCATTTATTATGTCCTTATCCGACAAACATTATGCTAAGCACTTTCCATGCATTATTTCATTTATGCTGTCAACAAACTAGCATGTTAAGGACTATTGTTGCTCATATTTTATCAATGAAAAACCCCTTGTATTAGCCACTAAGTAGCAATAGAGCCGTAGGTCAAATCCAGGGGTGCCTGACTCCCGAGCCAGTGTTTTTAACCGCTGTGTCTTGGACATTCTCATCAGTTCCATTGAGGTGAGTGGCCAAGGTGCCTCTGAAAAAAAAAAATACTAATTTCCTGGGGGCGGGGACGAGGGAGCATGTTACTTCCCTAACACGTGAGTGTGAGAGCTCTGCCTGCAAGGCTTTGGGAGGGGGTGAGAAAAGGGAGAAGTTGTTGCAGAAACCCACAACCCAACTCCTTCACAATTCTGCCCAGGACTAGCCTGCCTGGAGACACTCAGAGAACCAGAAGGACCAAGGGGCTTAGTGGAAATCTGTCCCCCCTCCAATTTCAAACTGATAGCCTTCCCTTCTCATGAATGGAATTGCCCTGGAGATCTGAGGCAAGAAACATTTCCAGTGTGCCTCTACCTTAACTAACACTGTGGGGGCAGCTAACAATTACAAAAGGAATGAACTTTTTCATCAAAAGCCCGTCCATAAAACCATTTCCCAGGAAATGTAACACAGCATGGAGCTGGCTGACTGCAATTTTCCACCAACAATGAGCATCATGGGGCACAGGTACTATATTTAAACGATTTTCCTCCAGCTTTTTGGCAAGAGTCCCTCTCAAGGAGACTTAGAGTTGGGCTGAGGTCTCACTCCCCTCCAGCCAGCAGGATTGGAATGTTTAATACAGCCCTGTGTCTTCAACACCCATGTGTAAAACGCCAATAAACAAGCCGGCAAAGACCTGCAGGCCTAATTGCCTTTTAACTCCACCAAGATGATAAACTCCCAGAGCAAGGAAGGAAAGACTCCCAGGGATTTAACAAGTTTATCTGCCTGCCACTTGAACATTTTCTGTCTGCCTACACTTCAGTGAATTCACCAATAAAAGGATAAAAGGGCCCCGAACCTCAGACCCCTCAATGGCCCAAAAGCCCCAGATTCAAAACGTATGTCCAGCAAAAATCAACCCAGTAACCGAATTTTGTTTCATGTATTTGTGAGGTCTGGAGCAAGGCAAGTGGGGCTGCTTGCCCGTTTCTAGCACCCGCCATTTCCTGTTTATTGACCACGACCTACAAATCTTCACCTACAATAAAGAAAACTGTTCTCACAAGGAAACTGGGAAAGAAGTCATCCAGAAACCTCTAAAATTCAAGTCAGGGAGCTGTACCAACCAGAGAGAAACCATATGGGTCCCGGTGGCAGAGGAATGGAATGTGATCATTGATGGTGATGAGCATCGTCACTTTTGAAAGACATTTTTCATCTCTCCCTCCCTGAACTGATTTCGAGTTTAGTATTTTAGTTGTTTTTGTTGGTTTGCACACTACCACCCAGAAGAAAATTCTGAGAACTCTGTACCAACTGGAGTTAAACTAGAAAAGCAAAGAAAAACAAAACCAAAAGACTTGGGGTTAGTACAGCAAGGTTGTGTCACTCAAGATGTAAACATAGGGCAAATGGGCATAACCTCTCCGGGAGGTCACTTCACAACATTTATCAGTGTAAATGTGCAACTTGCCTTGTGGGGATTTATTTTAAAGAAATTATTGGACAAGTACATGATGGGGAAGCCCAAAAACCTTTAGCATTCTAATAGGAAATAGTTAAAAGAACTAAATGCTCGTCATTTCAGACTGGTTAAGTAATGCAAAATATTTATTTTCTGCACTTATAAAAATGGTACTGTATGTATATATCAATTAGTGTGTAAAGGTGTCCAACATACAATGTTAAGTTCAAAAAGCAAGTTATAAAATCATTTATAATATATTTTCACATTTTTTTAAGAGGCTAGATATTGGCTGAAGACTAGAAAGACACATAAGCTCATCAAAATGTCAATATTTCTGGATGGTGAAATACTTTTGCAAAGACTTTTGAGTTATTTAAAATTTTTAGTAATGAAAATGTATTGCCTCTAAAACCAATGAAAGCACTAAAGCTAAAAAATAAAACATCCCACCACCACCACCATCACCACTATCACCACCATCACCACCACCACCAGCATAACCAGCATCACTAGCACCATCATCCTGACCATCACCACCACTACCACTACCACCACCATTTTCCTGACTAAGAGAAAGAGAATCACATGTAAAATGACGTATGAAAAGAAAGATTCAGCTTTCTTTTCTCAAGGAGACATGAGCAAAGAACATTAAAGGATTTAGTTTTGATTTAATTAGCATGTCTAATTGTTGTACAAGTATACTGTCCAAAGAGATGAGAATAAATGGTAAAACTGTAAGTGGACTAAAAAATCCCAAAAGGTATATCTCCCAGGTGGCCCATGCTTCTCTCTTTCCTCAAATCAGGGTACAAACGCTGAAAGCTCCTCTATTAAGCAAACCTGTTCCACTTAATAAAACAAGAGCAGCTTTAGAGTAGGGTGCTTGCCAAATAAAAAATCTGAAGCACTATTTTTTCTATTAAAATCTCGTCCATGTTTTTCTTATTGGAACCTGGAAACTGGACAAATTCTGAAGGAATCCAAAGGAATTTCTTTAGAAAAGAATTCTGTTAACACCAAAAGCTCCCCAAGCACTACACAAAGCAAATGCTAGATTGCATTATAATGAAATGTAAAAGCAGGAGTTCAAACCCAAAATGACCTAAAAAGACACAATGTGTCCTTCGCACCAGGCTTAGTGTGCATTGGGGCTTATATGTTTGTACACTTATCCCCATGCATTTCTGCATCTCCCTGCTTCATAATTTCATAATCAGTTCCAGATTTTCTATTTCTCTCACATTATAAGGCATGGAATTCTGGATTTGGGAGATGCAAGGTTTAAGAGTATAGAAGTACAGTGGAAAGTATGATAAAAACCAAACCAAAATTGAAGTTTTGTTTTATACCCACTGAGACCTAACAAATTCAATGCACACCTCAGGACCTATTAGAAACTGTCAGAACAGGGACACATGTTAGAACATGGACACATGTGTAAGAACTTCATGTGTAAGGGTGACCCTTTAATTGGGACTCCTTACCAACGAATGGAGCTCTGGGAAGCTAAAAGCATTCCTACATGCTGTAATACATCAATGATAGGTATGTCTGCCAAAGCACTATAATACTACTCTCAAAATTCAGACCTCTGTCCCTGATTAACAGACTAAACTGAGAGATCATGTTCACCTAGGATAAATTCATCTCTAGAGTTCAAAGACAACTGGCTTCTCTATGGGTTTCAATTGGAGGTTTCTTTGAAAGGCTGTTCTCAAATTCATTAAAGAAATTTCACTGAGTTCACAGACTTTGGCATTAAATAGATAACCTGAACTCTCCATTGCCCTGCAAAATGACTATTCACCTTTGAAGCTCTGCAAATTGGGATTAAGCTGGCTGTTTGCCTTTTACCCCAAAGATGACTCCACTCCATTGATCACTGAGTCCCAGGGCAATCACCTGGTTGATTAATGATATCAAATTTATCACTATAATGTGTCTCTTCTAAATGCACATCCTTTCATGGGTAGGCTTTGTTATAATTTTTGCTTTCGATGTAGAAGTGCTGCTTGTTATTAATGCCCTCTCTCAGTAAAAACTTCAGGAAATCATGTTTTTAAAACCCAAGTTTAATTTTCAACTAACTTGAAAGATAGGTGGAATTATTAGATACATAGACTCCCTACTCAAAAGCCATAGAGGTTGAGGCATCTCATCTTTGGAGCAGCATTTACTGGCTTTTCACAGTGACACTGCACATTCCTGAGAGGGCTTGGCATAAACACATACCCCAGCCTTCAGCTCTCACCCTCTAACCCCACGTCTGCTTCCTGAGCACCCTGTAATCTAAAACATCTCCTCTTCACAGGTATATGGTCTTGGATTTGTCACGGTGAATGCGAGACTTTACAAGACCAATAAAATGACAGCTGCATGGAGGGGATGGGGTGGCTTTTACGGACTCTGAAACACCACTGCCTTTAACTCCCAGGGATCAGAACTTGAAAGCACTCTGATTCACTTAGCTCTGGGTTTGTCGTAAAGTGAAGGCTAATCAGATTTCTCCCAACTTGCAGTCCTATCTTAAATCCCCAAGCTTCTCCTATGCAAACTTAACTGATGGAAGATGTGATTATGCCTTCTCAGGTCATAAATTCTAGATATTTATAACATAACTGTTGTCATTTAGGTCAATTAAGATGCTTTTACTGGCTCAGAACAACTACCTATGGGTCTTGTCCAATACTCTGACAGTGGTTTATGACCCTTAGGGTGATTTTATCTTCTAGGGATATGAAAGATAGCTGTGCACAGAATGGTCATAAGACTCTTGAAGCATTTTTCCCATATTATGATCAACTATGCCCATTTCCAGTCTGTCTGTCCCTGGAAGCTCAGACCCCTTCCTTATCCATAAAAAGAAAAAAAAAAAAAAAAAGAAATAAAGAAAAAAAGAAAACATTGTTTGACTCTACAATTTCCATTAGAGTTGGTTTCTTTGATCATCTTTTCTCCTCCAAAGACCTGAGAAGGGAGATAACACCTCCTGAGACACTGATAAAATTCCCAACTGGTGGGCTGGCCAAACACCCAGCTGGGAAATGCCAGACTTTCCATATGCATAATAAGTCCCTAAGACAAGTCAGTTTTACTTTTCACCTGGGGCAAACTGCTCCCTCATGAAAAGAAGAATAGGGTGACAAAAAAAAAAAAAAAAGAATAGAATAGAATATATTTGGGGATTTCAAATAGACAAGTTGTAGCTTCTTTTCCTTTGAAGAATATCACTTATTTACCACTGTCTTCCTCAAGCTATTTATTCTTTCAACAAGGCTCCTGGACACCCACTGTATTTCAGGCACTATACTAGGTGGGGAAACAGAGATCAAGGAATTTCCAGACTGGCTACAGGCACAGAGACACATTAATAATTATAATACCAAGTGTTAATAGGCAACAAAAGAGTCATGCACAGCAAATTCTAAAAGAACTGAGAAGTGGCATTTCTACCTTTGGATGGAAGGAGGTAGTAAGGGAATGTTCCTTGTAAAACAAAAACAAAAAAAAAACACAAAGAATTCCTAGTCTGAGGCTTAGAAAATGCAGAGACAGCTAGGCCATTTGGGGGAGAAGAGCATCATCAGCAAGGGGAGCAGAAGCAAAGACATGGGTGTGCGGAGGAGACAGCACATGTGAGAATGCCAAGGCGGTCAGTGCTTGGAGCGTCATATACCTGATGAGCCATGGTGAGAGTTCAGGCTGGAAAGGAAAGCCAGGAGGAGATATGGTAGGGCTCTGTATTCATGTTCCATAAGCTACTACCTTTCTTGTTCAAAGGAGACCTGGTATAATAGCACACTCTTCATGAAAACAACCTGGAGATAGTGGAGCAGGAACTATTTTTTTTTCTCACCCAAATCTATTTGCTCCATTGCCTCCATTAACAGCTAGCATTGTCAAATCCTACAAACTAACTTGACAAATGTAACTCCTTGAAACTCAGTCACACTTCCATTTGTAGAGGACACTGCTTTTGATTACCAATCCCACACTATTTCCAGAAGCCAGGTGAAATGCCCAAAATTCTACCTGGTAAACATATACTAAGCACTGACTCCACAAAAGACACTGTCCTGAGATGAGTCAGAAATGTGGTGGAGGAGACACGACCTCAGCAGGCAGTGCGATTTTTTTTTAAAGAGTTTATTTATTTATAGAGAGAGGGGAAGGGAGGGAGGAAGAGAGGGAGAGAAACAGATGTGAATGAGAAACATCCATTGGTTGACTCTCATATGCGCCCTGACCAGGGACTGAACCCACAACCTGCCTGACTGGGAACCCAACTGGCAACCTTTCGCTTTGCGGGACGATACCCAACCAACTAAGCCACAATGATCAGGGCTGTGCAGTGTGATTTTGAGGTACACAGTGACATACCCTGGGTCTTAAAATTTAAAGGTCTTTTATTAATTTGATTTTTTTCTTGCATTTCTGATGAGGATGATTTGGTTGGATTTGGCTGAAAAACACATCTACTAAGCACAAAGAGATACAGTGTGAAGATGTGCTCTGGCAATAGCGTGTGAAAGTCTGCCATATGGGAAAATGCAAGCTACCAGCAACTTACTGAAATTAGCTGCTTAAATGTACTAGAGAGATCCAGGGTCAGAAGGTGATAGTGCTGACTCAGGCACTCACAAGTTTCTCAAAACGATCAAATTGTAGCTCATTTTCAAGACTAGAAGTTTTTTTCTGCTGCTGTTAAAAAATTAAGATATTTGACTTTGCTTACTTCTGTATATTCTAACCTTGTTCCAAAAAGGATTAAAGCACCTAATACCAAATAGAAGAGGCTCTTAATACCGGAGAAGGGAGGAGTTAAGGCTTGAGTCACACGGGCCAAGCAAAGGTCAAGTTGGTTCCAAGTGGGATTCAGATTGTGCTAATGAAACTTTTAAGATCCTCTAAAATAGTATATTCTGATTTAAAACAATCATCCAGCTGCTGGGTAACAGGGGAGGAGCTGAGCACCCCTTTCTAGAGGAAGTCTGGGAACCATGCAGTTTATCAGTTGCATAAAAGTCTCAGATAAAGAATTCACAGTCACTCATTTGTTCTCTATGCCCAGATGCGTGTTTACATGTCTTTTACCCATAGACCAGTGTCGAGCATCACAGTGTAATGTGGAGCCCCTGGCTTTACTGACTGGTTGGCATTTCTGTTTCAGCATCTGGGCAAGTTACCTTATACTTCAGTTCCTCAGTTTCTACATGTAACTAATAGTAGTCTTCACCTTAGAGGATTATTGTGAAGAGTGCAAGAGTTAATACAAGTAAACAGTGCTTGGCGCATATTAAATGCTCAATAAATGTTAGCTATCATTATTAATTTCTAGTTCTCTCCTAAGTACATAGAGGACAACAGAAATAAAGGCCATAGCTTTGTCATAAGGAGCTTACAGTCTAGCTTGAACCAAAATCGTCATAGAGGAAACAATTGTGATAAAGAAAAGGAAAGTTTGGGGTAAACTAAATGAGGATTCTAAGAGCCTCATGAGGTCAGGAGAGAGGGAGATAATGACATTTTCAAAATTTTAGAAGAGGCTGGGCCCAACAAGTAGTATTTAGGCAGAAAACAGGGCATTTCAGATAATGCCAAACAATAGTCACAAAGACATGGAAAAAAGAATAAACACTATATATTTTTAGAAGAGGAAAAAAATACCTCATTATCTGGGAATGATGGAAAATTAATAAAAACTGCCCAGGGAACCCATTTGGGAAGTATAAGAGGACAGGGTAGTGGTAGTTGAACCTAATGTAGCTAAAAATAGGAGGACCTGGCAATCTGTCATTGGGGGAGGAATGCAGAGAAAGTGGTAAACCTGTCTGGGGCAGGCAGGTTAGATGAGCAGAGAAAGATATGAGTCAGGGAAACCCCCAAGAGGCCAATGGAGGGGTGAGGCGATGTGCCTGCAGCAGACCAGTGCTGAGACGACAGAGAGGAAGTGGGGGATGAAAGAAGGGCTGGCTGGCCTTGGTCAGTGATTAGACAACTATCCATGAGGTATAAATGCCCAGGATCTGGGCTTCCAGAGAACCCTCTGATGCCCAGCATCGCCACTCAGCAACCTGAGCCCAGGGCACTGACTCAGGATAAGTTTGGCTTCCTCCTTTGCAGAATGGAAGTGAGTGCTTACTTCACAAGAATGACTCCTGGCTCATCGCCAAGTGGTCAAAAAATGGTAACCATTTCTTTGGTGTTGGCATAAGGAAGAAGAAAGAAAAACCAAAAAGCAAGAAAACAGAGGTTCTTCTATACCTGGTCCCTAGGCCACTGACTGAGACCCAGGCCTGGCCTCTTCCTGGAGATCCCATTAACATCTAGTATCAGCCATTTAATGCCTCATAGACAAACAGAGGTGTCAGTGTGAACAGACACTCGTTTATTGTATTCTTTTCATTACATACCGAACTCACACAGCCATCCCAACATGGAAACCAAGTCTTTCCAAAAATATCAAACCAAAGGAAAATGGTGATAACTTTGCTTCATTTAAAAGAAATAGCTTTAAAAAAAAAAGTAAGTACTTTGCACTTTATTTCATAAGAGAGGAGGAAAAAAAGATGACACATTGTACCAGTGATTATCTGCCCATTTTAAGCCATGTCAGCAACACAAAGACTTGAACCGAAGCTAAATCCAGGGCGCATTATCCATTTAAGCCCCTGTGTTAACTCAAGGGGACTGAAAGGCATGTCTGCATTTCTACAGAAGTTTTGTGGTGGGTTCAGGAAACTTTTAAAGAAGTGCCCTATTATCTCAGTGTGTTCTGAAGAATCTAAACTGAAGGTTCTTTTGTTTTAGTTCCTGAAAAAATGTTTCTCATTTACCTAAGTTTCCCAAAGTCCATCTTGCATAATGCAAATTGTAGAGATGGGTTGTGTTCAATCTAATAAGCCTGGAATGAAAAGCTAAGGAAGTGAGTAACACAAATTCTTCATCAGCACGCCCTTTTGACCCCTGCAGACGTGTCCTTGATGGCCCTAAGTGTCCCAGCCTTTGCTTCTCTCTTAAGCTGTGAGGTATTTGAAAACAAAGTTTTGAGAAAAGCCACAAAATCAAAGAAGAACAGGCAGAATGACCTGCTGCTGATTAGTGCTGATAATCAGCCCTGGTGGTCACCAAGGTAAGGACTTTTGACCCTTCAAGGAAGCAGTAGGAGAGAAATGGTGGAGTAATGTCCTTAAATCTGCTTAAGCATATTTAGTGAGGAATGGCCCCTCCGGTCCACAGACTCTCCTAAACTATGGCATGCTGGACCAATTATTTTTTCCATCCTTTATGTATGCAACTGACTAATATTATGACATAAATGAGCTTTTACAAGGCAGCCCTGCTTCCTTAATGAATATAGCCCAAGTCAGTGATTGCTTTGATTACAGAAGAAAATAAATGGTTTCTCAAGGTCCTTTGGATACAGTGGCATTAGGAAAGTAACCTCTAAGATGCATGGAACAGAAGAATTGCTATTGCTCACCAAAGACAAAGCCCACAGAAAAGTACCTTTAGCTACCACAGAAGTTCCACAAATACTCATAATGTGTCATCTGTGAGTAAGAGCAGAGGTTGCAGGGTCTCTTTGGACCTGAGGTTCTGTTCAACACATAAGACCCATGTGCCCTTGGGCAAGTAACCATATCTGTGAGTTTCAGTTTCTAGCCTTCAAAATGGAGCCAGTCTCTACCTACCATATAGGACACCACACAGGTCAAGTGGACTAATGCCCATGAAGCATTTACACTATGCCTGACATATGAGAATCATTCTAGAATATTAGCTATTGCTCTTAATGTAAAATACAGAAAAGCACAGTTCCTACCCATTGGACAGTGTTGTCATTCAGGTCTAGCAGTAAATTCTTTTCAATGGAGAAATCCTCCCTGAATGAAACAGGAATAAATCAAATTTTGGCTTCAGCTCCATAATAATATTGGGTCAACTGTTTCTCTAGAAATTTCTCTTTTCTCTGGGTCAATTTAACAATCATCTCTAGCAAAGCAAATCATATTGGCCATATGGGTGATCCAGTATCATCTCTTAAACACCTGGACACAGTAAATGTGCAGACAAGCATAGTGGGAGGACAATTGACTTAAAGTCTTGGAACCATGGGGCCAAGGAGCTACCCAGGTCCTTGAAAATATTTCAGCTTAACTGCTTCAGAGTATAGACACCAAGAAGGGAAATGTCTTGCCCTTGGGACACAGGTCATGAAAGGGAAAAATGAAGAACCAAAATCCTCAATCCAGGACTTTCTGGCCACTGTTCCTTGGAGACTTAGTAGAAATTGACTGTAAAATCATCTTGACTTGGTACCATTTTTGGTGGGGAGGAAAGTGGTGTGGACATATTTTAGCTACTGTTCAGTTCTTTCAATGGTTACCACTATATTCAAGCTTGCTTCCTATTTTGTTTTGAGTCAGTTCTGGAAATGTTTATCTTTTTATAAAATTGTTCATTATATCTATTTTTTAAAATGTATTGGCACAAAGTTATTCAAAACACCTTTTACATTTAAAGTCTTTATGGTATATGTTGTTATGTTTCTAGTTTTCTTCCTAATAAAGCATTTTGTGTCTTCTCTACTTTATTGGTTTTATTTAACCTAGATGAAGATTAGACCCTAGAAGAGATGTCCAACAGAATTTTCTGCCACATGGGAACCTTCCCTTATCTGCTTTGTACAATATGGATAGACTAGCACTGTCCACAAACCATCAGTACACTGTGCTATTGAACCCTTCAAATATCACTAATGTGATGATGGAACTAAGTTGAAATTGAAAATTAATTAATTTAAACATAAATAGGCACTTGTGATTATCATATTGGATCTTTTCAAAGATTCAGCTTCTTTTTCAGCTTTGTGTGTGTGTGTGTGTGTTTATGGATTATTTCTTGTTATTGTTGTTTTTAATTTTATTTATTTATGCTTTTGACTTTTACAATGAACTTCCTTCTTTTAACTTTGTTCACTCTGTTTATATGAAGACCAGTCACTAGTCAAGAAACAGACTTGTGCAGGGTTTTTTCAAGGCTGAAATTCCTTTTTCCTTGGATTCAAGTCCCAAAGGCTTAGTAGAAAAGGTCCGTGGAAAGGTGATTGAAGAGAGAAGATGAAAAGCTAAAGGCCTCCCAGATGAAAGCCAAGCCAAAAACCTAGCTGTTAAGAATATTTTCTCTCCTCCAAAAAATGAATTAGTTGAATCCAATGTGACACTGAAAGGAAAATCAAAATGCTTGAAGAGCAGGTTGTGGACTTGAACTCCCATGTAACTGGATTCCTCCTTGGGACCTAAGGCTCTGACACATGATACTTTATAGAGAGGGTCCTGCCAGCCCTGCTGAAATCTGGACACCATGAGCCTTTTTTATATGGGGAATTTTTAATATAAATGGGGTTGAGAATGAGGAACTTAGCTATTTGGGGATTTCTGCCATTTGGGACAAAGACGTGGGGATAGAAGCAACAGGAAAAAGAAGCAGATGAACTACTGTAAAGGGACAAAAGAAATTTCTTTCTGCCTGGAGGGAGTCAGTCTCCAGGCCTGAAGATGAGAACCACCCTCCATAAAGCAAAGAATTCATTACACTTTCAATCCCCCAGGCCTTACTATAGTTTGAGCCAACATGCAATATATATTGAGAAGCTCAGAATCAGAAGAGATGCCAGGGTACTGGGGGGACGGGGAGGCCGCGGCTCCCAGAGATAATCAGAAGCCACTGAGTGATGAACTCTGGAAGGCTCAGGCTGTTTCTGCTTTGATGCCTGGGGTTAGGAGGAAGGGGAGAGGCTCATTCCAAAGGGACTCTAAAATGCCAGATATACAGGGAATGAACCTGACACACTGAAACTTACGGTGACTTGGAGAGCACTTCAAGTAAAGTTAGTGTACAATTTTGAGTTTTCCTGGCGATTTTACTACAGTAATTCAAGGCTTCTTAGACTATTCGTTGCCTCTTGCTACTTTTGGATTATACTCTAAATGGTCAAAGAATTTTAAAAACTTACATTATGTAATTATACCCAGAAAGCTACAGACTCAGATATTAGCTGCTCCATGATAATTTATCTCATTAAACAACCAATTACAGTTCCAGGCACGTTGCCAGGAACTGGGCTCACAATGGTAAAGCATATAGATAATGGCACTTCTCATGAATGGATTTTCTACTGAAGACGGCCCAACTTGTGCACAAATAAATAATTCACATGGTGACAAGTGCTATCAAGAGTACAAACAGAGGAATGTGACAGGGAGGGCCTGGAGGGCAAGGGAGGAACCTCAGCTAAACTGAGACCTGCATGATGAGAAGGAGTTAGTCTCACAATGATAGAGGGGAATGGGTTCTAGGCACAGGAGACGGCAGGCTCAGAGGTCCTAGGGTGGGAATAAACTTGGGAGGTTGAGGGACAGAAAGAGAGCCAGGGCTCCAGGTATTAGTGAACCAGGGCACAGTGATAGGAGAAGGAGAAGGAAAGGGTTACAGGGGCCAGATTAGAGGGCTCTCAGGAGTCAGTGTAAGGGCTATGGATTAATTTTGGGTTCATGAAATATTTAAGGCCACTCTCCTAAAGTATATTGTAGTAGCTAAGACAGTTCTTATACTTCCTTGGTGACTCTCAAAGCATAGTAGACCTTGATCTGAGCAAGTCTGCCTCAAAGAAAGGGTAGATTACATTGCTTTTCACTCAGTTAGTTGGGCAAGAAACCAAGTTCTTCCAAGAACTCCCATATGTCTCTGACCATCAAAGACACTACTATTGGGGGTTCACAGAGCTCAGGGGCCTCCCTCATGGGCACACGGTCAACTCTTGGAGGCCCAAGCCCCTTGGCAATCATTTCTCCTCCTACCTCTGGGTTTTACACAAAGATTTTTTTCCTCTGCCACTGGGAAAGGTACATAAAAATAGGTGTGCCACTTGAAAATTAAACAAAGAGTAAATAAATACATGGGGCAGTTGGGCTGTGATCTAGATAACACTGGAGAATCTAAGAGTGGGAAGTCACGTAACATAAAAATAAGAAAGAAAGAAAGAATCATGTCAGTAATGATCAGTTTCGAAAAAAAAAAGACAGAGAGAGATGGAAAGAATTTGGAAGGTAACAACTTCCAGATGGTCCTGGTGGTGAAGATAGCTATATATAGAGAAAGAGGGGCTAATTAGTTCCTGGGCCGAGGCCCCAGTTTCTGTTAAGTGAGTGATTGTCTTGTGGTGGTTTAGTTCAATACTAGGGGACACACACCACATCGCAAGTAAATTAAGTAGTTGGGGTTTTTTTTTCCCCAAGCAATAGGAATTGCCCAACCTTAATACAATTAATTAAGACTCAATGAATGTTTAATTTAGTTCTGGTGCTTGTACCAGGGACACAAAGGGCTCTTTGTTTTGGTCAAGGCTCCTAAATATTGGAAAAGGGGAGACAAGCTGAAAGAGAGCAAGGGTTGTCAACAGCTTTTCCCCAAGTGCTCAGATGCACAAGTGGGTTTCCAAAGGTAACAGCCAATTCAATGAAACCCAAGAGATCGCTCTAGAAAAAGGCTGTGGACCTTCCAGGAGAAAAGAAAAAATATCGCCTCACGCCTCTGGGTTGGCATCGAAACTTACAACCTAGTTCTTCAAACACCCTCTCCAAAACTCTAGCTCTGCCAACTAATGGGCCATCTTTACAGTGCATGCTCAACTAAACTCCCACTTCGTTTCTTCACATTTTTGAGTCAGGAGCTCTCATCAGCAAAAAGGTTTGAGAAAATGTAGGCAGTAGGAAGAGTGGTTGGAATGCTTCTTCCTACTGTGATCAAATGGGCTGCTTTGAGCTGGCCACCAATCATCACCTAACAAGTGGCTGGACAACCAAGTAGGGACTTCCGTTACTATTGAATCCACACTATTGGATCCCGAGATAATTCCACAAAGAACAACAATAACCACATTAGAAAGTGCTTCTGTTTACTGTGTATCTACTGTGCATCAGCCATGTGTGTGTGTGGTGTTCCATGTGGATTATCTCATTTAACTTTCGCAACAGTGTTGAGCAGTCAGAGTTCTTATCATCCCCCTACGGAACACATGTGGAAGCTGAAGCTTTGGGATACTAAGTCCTTTGCCCAAGGTCTCATAGTAAATGGAGGAACTGGGATTGCAACCAAGGATGCTTGACCCTGGAGCCTGTACTAACTCTTGCTCATGCCTGATACTGTGC
The DNA here is from genome assembly GCF_987537825.1 of Furipterus horrens. Taxonomy (NCBI): domain Eukaryota; kingdom Metazoa; phylum Chordata; class Mammalia; order Chiroptera; family Furipteridae; genus Furipterus; species Furipterus horrens. Next base: position 95,274,065 of record NW_028327177.1, on the reverse strand, counting down.
TAAGTTACTCTTTAAGTGAACTCCCACTGGGTGGATGAGCTAGAGGGATTGCCAAACAGCTGGCTCTCTGTATGCACACCAGCAGAAGAAGTCTTGACATTTAAGCCAGAGAGCAAACATGTGCTGTGTGCCTGTTTACATACCAACTTGCAGAACTGGCAAGTGGTGAGATCTACCGACGGATCCACAGAACAATGGCTTCCCATCTTGATCAAGTTGGACTAGAAAGTCAACTGATTGGAGAAGAAAGGCATGTGAGGCTCAAGTAATTTTTTTTTCCTGGAATCTGGTCCTGTTCACGCTTAATCTACTGCTGGAAGGTTGTCAGGCTCTGGGAGACAGGGTGAGATAGAGGTGAGGCAGCAAGGATTATTGTCCCAAATTCCCATCACTCCTTTCCCTTAAGTTTAGTTTCAGTGGGAGCCCAAGAGGTGATTCAAAGACATCTGGTTTGGCCATGTGTTAATTACCTTCTACCTTCACCCTATCCTATAGGACCTCTAGTAGCCTGAGGTGATTGCAGTCAACCTAGAACTTTAAGACTACTCAGAAGATATAACTCATATAAATTATCATTACATTATATAATTTAGAGTTGGTAGGACTCTTGGGGATAATTTAGACCAATATCTTCTTCCTGCTAATTACCACCAACCTACAGCCAAGATCTTCAATACCATCCTGTAGAAGAAAGGAAGGAATAGAAGAAAGAAAGTTGGCTAGCTAGTTAAGTTTCTAAGAGGTTAAATGACTTATGAGGGGTCACCAGACTGGCAGCAAAACCAGAACAAGAACATTATCCAAATTCCTAGTATGTGGTCTTCCCATTTTATCATCCTGAAAATCTACAAGTTATCCATATGTCCACCTGCCCATACAATAAGTGAATCCTTATTGCCTATTATCTGCTAGGCACTGGAAAATACAAAGATGAGTAACTTCCCTCTTTTGTGGGCTCTAAGAAGAGTAACAAATTCTCATACTGTGCCTGGCCTAGAGAAGCCCTCAATAAATGTTCACTGCAGAGAAGGTACTCCATAATATTTGTTGAATGAATGAATTGATTAATCAATCAATCAGTAAGTTAATGAGCCAACAGAAATGAGTCAGGCATAATCTGTAGTGCTGGGCTTTAAGAACAGTACGCAACAGGGTCTGTAGAAGAATTACTCTCTCATATGATCTTTCCTGTGGGGTCTTATGTTAGTTCAGGAACAAAGATCTCAGGATTCTGGAATCAGAAAGTCCTATATTAGAATTTATTTGCCATTTACAAATTATATTTCCTTAGACAAATAAGTACTTTGTCTTCTCTGACTCTTGTTCTGTAAGAGGGCAAAATAATAGAACCTCCCTTTTTAGATTTCTGGGAAGATTAAAACTTAGTAAAGTAAAATACTCAAGAAATACAAGGAATTCTTACTGGGAGTTCCTATCAGTCTTAACTAAAAGCTTCTCTATTTTATCCATCCATTCATCCATTCATTTATCTATCAGCACTTCCTATTTACCAGGCATTATCTTAACACTCTAGAAATATAAACACACTCAATCCTCATAACAACCCTATGAGTCAGGTACTATTATCTCTCATTTTACAGATAAGAAAAACAAGGAGCAAAGGTAACAAATGACTTGGCAAAGTCACAGAGACAGAAAGTGGCTGATTTGGGACTCCCAGAGGAGCATGCCGCCAGCCCCCAGAGTCCATGCACCTGGCCACTGTGATATGCTGCTTGCCAGCAGTGGAAAGGGGCTCACTTCCTGTCCCCTGAAAACATGAATGGTCTTTTCAAAACTCAGGGAGAGTAAGTTTTAAGAGATTAGTACCTTACACTTTTTAAAAAGTGTGATCATCAAAATGATCATGTCAGACTGGCAAGTTAGAGGAGTGACAGGTTCAGCAGCAACAGGACACTGGTGATTAGACATGCACCACCTCAGTCTGGCAGCGTTGTCAGCTTGTGACCATGTGGTTTTCCAGACACAATATAGCTGGATTGGTCTGGACCCTTGATTTGATGCCAGGGAGAGCACAAAATGTCCAGATAACTCTGGTGACATTTCTTACCTTGGAAGACTCAGTCACTGCTGTGTGTCATCTTCTGAATTTTTTCCTATACACACTAATTCTTCATCATCATAATCATATTAATTTTTAGCATGGTAAGCAAGATATTTCACATTATCTCATTTAACTGTGTAACAACCCCTTGAGCTAGGTGTTGCTATTCACATTTTAAAATAAGAAAGTTTCCTTTATTCTCTATCTATCCACCTTCCCAGCATGATGACACACCAGGACTGTGCCAGGCACTGGGGCTATGAAGATAAGAAAAACGAACCTCCTCCTTTCGTGGAGGTTAATCAACTAAATTCCATAAATAGTGGTAACATGAAAAAGGATATGAGAAGTAGGAAGAAGAGACCAGGCTATGAGAGCATAGAGTGTGGGCACCAGTCCAGGCTGGGTCCAGGGAAATTTTCCCTGGGGAAGAAGAGGGGGGCATGGGTTAGAATGAACTGGGCTAAGGAGACAGGGTGCAGGTGGCATTACATGGAATGATCTAGGCAATGGAAAGAGCATGCGCATAGGCTTGATGGTACCAAGTATCATGAGACCTTCAAAGGCGGAGCTCTACACTGCCTTTCACATAGTTAATCAGAGTGCAGCACACAGCCAGGTTTCTCCTTCCACTACACAATTCTGTCTGCCCTTTGTACAGCACACAGTCCCATGACCTTCTCATGACAATATTTTTAGAAATCACACAATGACAAAAAATGATCAGGAACACATTAACCTTTTAAAATTATTTTATATTTTATCAGCTATACCAAATCTACGTATATTTGAAAAATAGTCAACTATATATATTATTTAGTTCTCAATCCAGTGGACAGATGGGCACATTTGGGGATTTTATAAAATAACTCCATCTCCCTTGCTCATAGGTTCTGAAAATGCAGAAACCATTGGCTGGCATATTTGTCTCCCTTTGCTGGGCTGGGAGCTCCATAGGGCCTGCTCCTCACCTCAGTGCCTGGCATACAATAGGTATTTAATTTAACATGTGTCGATGGAGCAGATACAAACATGGACATTCAGTGGCCTTTAATTCACTCAACAAGTATTCATTGAGTGCCTACTGTATGCCAAGCACTGGTCTAAAACCTGGAACTACAGCAGAGAAAAAATGGGTGTGGCATGTTTTTTATTTTTTATTTTTTCACTGTGTGGTTGCCTCTCACTTGTGTCCCCAACTGGGGATCTGATATGCAACCTAGTAATATGCCCTGACTGGGAATCGAACTGGCGACACTTGGCTCGCAGGCCGATGCTCAATCCACTGAGCCACAGCAGCCAGGGTCGCATCTGTTCTTTTGTAGCTTACATTCTACGGAGTCCAGGAAGAATTAATACATTTCTCTTTCGATCCTTCATGCAAAAGCAAAGTTAAACCTTAAAAGATTTTGTCCTTAATTCTTTTTAATTAAAATAAAGATGCTTCAGATATATATCTCTCCAGTTTCGTTTTCCTTTCTGGCTCCAGGCCTCAGCATGAAATAGACCATGCCTGCGGTCAAGGGTCTCAGATGGGAAAGGCCATGTGCTCTGCCTGCCTCCGACATGGCCTGTTAGGAGATCCATTTGTGTTCCAAGACCAGGGACCTGTCACTCCAAAGGAGCCCCTTCAGATGTGGTGCGTTTGTCAGCACTTATCAAATGCAACTGAAATCTCTGCATTAGGCCAGCTTAGCACAGAAGGATCTGTTCCTTCCTCTTCCCAGGTACCTGGTTTTTACAGGGGATCTGAATGGGTGGTTAGAAATTCAAATCATGGAATGCTTCAGACATGAATATGGTTTATAAGAAGCTGCTCATGCCATAAGTAACAGGCAAAGGTCGAGATCATTTATTTTCTTTAAATATTACATTTTATGTAACTGTGCATTCTCCCAGGATAGCCAATCCACAGACTGCCTTGAAACTACAGGGGATGTATATACACCATACATCCACATCCCTACTATTTATTGGGATCAGCTTGCTCCATTTCTACAATCCTGCCTGAATTCTACCTATTAAATATTGTCAGTCCCGGCTGTAACATAATTCTGGCTGAGATTCGCATGCACGATGTAATCTTGACAAGCCATTTGGAATCTCTTCTTAAAAAAATGTAAAAGCCAGCATTCTTTCAGAGGAATGAATCAGTCTGATAAAAATGTCTACAGGGGAAGCCTAATCAGTTCACATGAGAACTTGTCAGTAGAACCTCTACTTGGACTGTAAGATTAAACCATCTTCATAAATTGTCATGGGCGGGAAGTGTGGTTCATTCAGCTAAGATGCTCCTCTCTTATTTCCAGTTAGAAACTCTGGTTTGCGTTTCTTGGATGGGGATGCTGGCAAAAGCCACATCTAGAAAAAGCATCAAAAAGCATCAGTTTTGCTCACTAATAGTGGTTCATTTTTAACTGGCAGATGGGGAGCTCTTTTCTCTCCCACAGCAGTTGGAGAGTTCTGAAAAGAAAAACTTGCGTCTCTTAATTATTTCTTTTTTTTATATATACATCCTTTTTTGGACCTCTTATCCAGATAATCACCTACTGATTATTTTAAAGGTGTGCTAATATTTAGACAAAGCCTCCAACATCTCTCTCAGATTGGAACAGGAAATGCTTTATGTCATTTTAATGTTTATCAACATTAGTGGTGAAATCATGTCATTACAAGGGAAAACATTTTCAGATGATTTTTTGATATTGTCTAAAGCAATTAGTGTGTGAGTTCAGGACAATGCACAATGAAGAACCATCTCAACAGAGGCTTTGCCAAGTAAGTAGCGGCTTCATTCACCCATCATGTTAAATAACAAGAGCTTCCATCAGTGACTTTTTAAAGTAAATTGCTTTCAACATGTTTATCTTTCTTCCCTTCTCACAGTAATCCATACTAACAGGGGAGAATAAGAACAAATGTGCTTCTAGTCCTGGTTCTGCCACCCGCAGGATGAATGACCTTGGGAAAGTCACTCAGCATCCCCCAGCCTTCATTTTACCACCTGCAAAATGGGATGATAACATCATCGACTCACACAGCTGTTCCAAGGATTGGGCACAGCAGCTGGGACACTTGGTGGGTAGCACAATATATAGAGCACCTTAGATGAATAATTATTTGTTCAATGAATGCGTCAATGGATGAATCTACTCCTACCAAAACTATAATGTTCTAGATCAGGGGTTAGCAAACTTTTCCTGCAAATGGCCAGAGAATAAATATTTTAGGCTTTGCGAGCCATACGGTCTCTGTCATAATTACCAAGTCTGGGATGTAGCATGAACCCAGCCACAGACAATAAACAAATGGGTGTGGCTGTGTGCCAATGAAACCTGATTTGCAAAGGCAGGTGGGGTACCGGATTTGGCCTGCACGCCATAGTTTGCAGACCCATGTTCTAAAGCCCTAGACTGCTAATGGCAAACCAGAATAACACTCAAAATAAGGGCTTTGTCATCACTTATAGGAAAACTAGGAGGCAACGAGGAGTTAGTCCCTCCCACTCACTGTGCCCTGTCACACTCTCCCTCACAATGGTCAGGACCCCTATGGTCCCAAAGGTATGCTGCTGTCCTTCCAGCCATCTGGGGACTCACCCTCCTATAAACCAATCTGTTTCACTCAGTTCCTCCTTGGGACCAGGCCTGTGATTAGGCCCTGGCAGGTCAAAGGCCCTCCTGAAATATACTTCTTCTTTTCCTACTTAAACTAATAATGACTCTCTGCTGGAGATGGGAACTTTCTTGTCCACTACAGGCAAAGAAATAGAAAGGATGAGCCATAGATGCTAGATACTAAAAGGATGGGCTGGAGCCTTATTAAGGTAAAATTTCTATGTGCTGAGCACCTACTGTGTTCCAGTCACTGCTGAGAGCCCCCCACCATGGACCCCTGGGTACAGAAAGAGAAAGAGGTGCTCAGAAAGCATGGAAGAATGGCCCAAAGACACAGGCTGGGAGCAGGGACTGGTGCCCAAGCTGCTCTGATCCAAAGACTGACTGACTCAAAAGCCTAAGTTATGAAAAACCATTCTGCTCATGGGTACCATGGCAGTTCTAATCAACTGATATTCACTAAAGCCAAGCTTTTAAAGTTAGCACAGTTTGCAAGCATTTTATTTACTGATGTATTCACTTGTAGGGCTTGTTGTTGTTTTTGCCATTTCTTCCACTATAAATTCAAAAAGAAACTGATCTGTGTACCCAGTATAGTCTCTGGCATATTGTTTATTATCTATTTGTAGAATTAGTTAAGACAGAATAATAATGAGAATATTAGATAGCAATAATTATCTAATAGTTACTTTCTATTAGAATTTCACAGGAGGGATCTCAGTTAGGGCCAGGCATAGGGCTAAGAGTCTGACATACATTAATCTCAACAACCCCTCCAACTCCACAAGTTATTTTTCCCATTTTATTGATGATAAAACTAAGGTTTTGAAAGGTTAACCCTGCTAGTTTGAGGTCAGAAAGTTAAAAAATGGCAGGAGCAATAATTGACCCCAGTTCTGTAAGGCTTTTAACCCAGATTCCTCTTATTCCATCCACTCAGTTCCCCCCAACACAATAATCACCCTTGTCCCAACCCAGACAGTGAGCCCGCTGGCCCAGAGCCATGTTTCTTTCACAACAGAAAGTCATCTTTTCCCTTTTCCTCTGACCATGTTTGTTTGTACTGTCTGGAAATTGCCCTCTTCTATAAAATCAGGATAACTTTCCATTGTCAACATGCATCACAACCTCCTACATGGGGTTTTTGTAAGAATTAACTTCATTTGCAGCTATTAATTAAGTTGTTAAAAGTACAAGTAGCTTTTTCTCCACTTTTACATGGCTTCCCAAATAGTTAATGCTGATTTCTTTCTTGGTGCAAACACAAGGAGCTCATAACTTTTTCAATGGATTATGAAAGTTATTCCCCCAGGGGTTCAGCAAAGCAGTCATCACTGGGCATAGCTTTGACATGACATCAGTGAATTCAGTCCTTCCCACACTAATGGTGGTTCTTAACATTATTGTAATTATTATTACCTTCAATGAAAAGGTTGGCCATGAATGACTTACTACTTCAGTGAGATTCCACAAAGAATCATAGTAGAGTTTGCTGTCTTTTTGCCAAAAGGCACCGTAAGAACAGGAACCAGAGTCCTTGCCCATCCCCCTAGTAAATACGTTAATTAATAAACACACAACATTCAGATATTTTATGATTATGGCTGATTACCAGGTTTTAAATTGACGTCCTTAAAGGTGGATAGGGCTGGCTGATCACTACCATTTTGTTTAGAAAACTGAAAGAAAATCAGGAAAATTTTAATTTTTTAAAAAATTTTTACCCACCAAATGACATTAGAGTAGCATTAGCAGTGCAGCTGCAACCTTCACTAAATGGCCCACCTCTTATCTTGCTTGAGACAGGGAAGCATGGGGGTTGGTTTCAAAGACAATATGGTGAATAATCCCTGGTAAAAGAACTTACCTATTACAACTCCCTTGACACTATCCCAGGTCTGAAGAAAGACCTTTGAAGCCTGGTGAATTGTTCATTGGATTCAGGATCAGTGAGCTTGATCTGCCCTAACTTGCTAGAGTTGACTGTACCAAGTGAAGTCTCCTACTTTAGGCAAATACATCTATAAGTCTGGCCAGTGATCTGTAGCTTGTGGCCTAGTTCTGAGATTGACCAATGAGCTTGCTCCTCTAGGGATTGAGAAAGAGGGATTCCAACAGACTGAGTCAGTTCATGAAAAGGTGGTAGGGACATGCAGGCTATGGCAAGAGTATAATGAAGGTAGAGGAAGTTGAGTGAGAGGGGAGAGAACCCATGAGAAATGGAAGACAAACATCCTGCCCTGGCTGGTGTGGCTCAGAGGATTGAGCGACGGCCTGCAAGCTGAAAGGTTGCTGGTTCGATTTTAGCCAGGGCACATGCCTGGGTTGTGGGCCAGGTCCCCAGTCAATCAATGTTTCTCTTGCACATCCATGTTTCTCTCCCTTTCTTTCTCCCTCCCTCCTTCTCCTCTCTCTAAAAATAAATAAATAAATAAATTGTAAAAAAAAAAAAGATAAACATCTTGATTTTCCACTTTCCAGATCCAGTCTTGAGCAGCTCAGCTACACACTCAGCCCTCAATTCCATGAAGGATTTTAACAAATTCCCAGCAGGAGATGCTCTTTTTTCCCCTGCTCACCCTTCAGTACAGTTTATTTTTGTAGCAGTATCCTGACTTTTCTCTTTCAGAGAATCATAGTTTGCCCATTGTTAGACCCTGGGGGACATGACACAGGCCTAATCAATCAAAATATCCTACTTCTTAGCTACAAAGTATTTGGTTCATGGCTGGGAATGTGGCAGAAGTTGGTGCAATGAGTTTCACTGGAGGACAGTCGCTGAAACTGCTGGGGAGCAGGCTTCTATGCTTCTGGGGGATCTATTTTATTATATAAATATCTGGGGGTGTCAGCAGCTGTTTTTCTATCTTATGGTGAATTTTTTGGTAGAATTCTGCTATAGAATAAATATCTTTAGGGGAAGGCAAAGCCAAGAGATGGTGAGAGACAAGGTTCTAATGATATTTTTTTGCTGTTACACCTTGATTTTTTAGACACAAGAGCCAATAAGTTCTTCTTCTTCCCTTTAAAGACTCGTTTGAGTTGATGCAAGAGTTCTGACTACTGCATATTTCTTTTGGATTCAGATAACGTGTGTAGCTTACTATTCTTGGCGGAATAGAAACCCTCCCTCTCAATCCTGTCCCTTCTTCCCTTCCACTACTTACCTTGTCAGGAAAAAAAGTGTTAAAAGAAGAGCAGACATGTCTACCTTTACCTACCTCGGTGCCTTTGTAAGCTCCGTACTCCTTTTCTAGCCACCTTTTCCACATGTCCTGCTATCTCATTAAATTTTTCAGGTTGAATCAAATAGTCTCATATGTCTTCTGAGAGTATAAAAAGATTATGAGGGCTATATTGTAGGAAGAATAGAAGTGTTTCCCATCACTTCCACTCAAATCCCATTGGCTGGAATTGAGTTGCATGTTGGAGAAATGTAGTCTTCCCTTGTCCCCAGGAAGGAGAAATGGCGTTGGTGAGTGGACAGTTTCTGCTGCACTGATACCCTAGTGGCCCACAGTAGGCACCCAGTCTCTGTTGAATTAATAAACAATGAGGAATACGGAGAGCTGGAGTTTTTGGGTGATTAGAAATTCCTTCTTATACTTCAGGAAAAGAGGAAAACACATGGAGCCTGAAAAGCCATATTCACCCCATTGTTTTCCATGGGTGAGCACCTCCTCTCTCCTGAGAGGAGCCTATTAAATTCCATCTCTGTATCTCATCCCTTCTGCAGAGCAAAAGCTTAATTGATTAATTTTGTTTTCTATTCTGATACTTGCTCTCTAGGTCATTATATTGTACCATCCCCACAACATCCCAAAATGTGTCAGAGAGCTTGGTCAGGTGAGGTGAAGAAAGGAAAGGAGAGGGAAGTTTGCTTATTACATTCATATTGTGTATGAATTTAGAGGCGTTTTACTCTCAGACCCAGCAGTTAAGAAAGAGCTGTGTGTCAATATTTTCCATGACTGGAAAATAAAAGATACTTTTACACTGAAAGTCATATACACACAGGTGCATTTATGCCTCTATTTGCTTAGAGGAAATAATTATGAAATTTTGTTACCACTTGATTTACCTTGGTTTATGTTTTCATGATAAAATACGACATGAAAATTTACTCTTGAAAATTTAAGAGAAATTTTTCTGCAGTGCTGGTCCACCTGTGCTCATGGGTGGGCTCTGTACACATGTCCTGCTGACACTATTATAGTCAGTCAGCAAATCCACAGGTTAAGCAAGAGAGTGTTTTTGTCACAGGTACAAAGCAGGTGTGACTGATATAGTATTTTTTTTACTCTTCCCTCCCATTGGTGAGTATCTTTTAATCATAGATTAAGCCTTTAAGTCTTTTATTTTTTCCCAAAGTGAACCTCTTTTTTAAAGGATTATCTTCTTGTAAAGTTAAAGTTTTGATTTCTCCCTAAATTTTTGTAGGTCAACACAGAGATCAAAATTATATATGTATTGTTACAATAAACTATTTTTCAATAAAATCCAGGTGTTTCGCTTAAAGGAGTATTATCAGACAAAGTTTTATCATGGTAAATAATGGGATTAGCAATCAGACTTAAAATGCAACTTTTTAAATACTTTTAATAAAAAGCCGGGCTAACACATTCTTGAGTATATCTTTGCTATTGATACTTCCTTAATGATCAAGATGATTTTTCAAAATCTTACTCTGCCTTGAGGTAATCATTATGAGCATCAATCATCCTGTGGACACAAAATTCTGGTAAATACAATGTTAGATAAAAGAGAGTCTATAAAGCCTCCTCTAGGGTATAGATCTATTTTCAAGATACTTGCAACTATATCACCACAATGAATTTTATTAAAGTTGGAGGAACTTGCTAGTTCCTTACTAGTGCTACAATCTTGGGCAAGTGACTCAAGCTCTCTGTGCTTCAGTATCTTCCTCTGTAAAACAAGGATAACAATAATTCCTACCTCGTATGGTTGCTGCAAAGATTACACAAGTTAATACACATAAGAAGCATAATAGAGTACTTGGCACAGGGTAAACTTTATTGCTATGATTATCTTCTCATTAATTATCAACATATTACTGGACATGCATATCTTTATGGAAATTTGTGGCTCCCATTTGTAGCAAAATCAGATCGTAGCATCTAATATTGAAAATAAAATATTTAGAGAGAAATTAGTGTTAAATTTTAAATAAAATTGGACTCTGAATTATTAATGCAAAGCAATTTATACTATAAATATTAGGTCTCTGGGTTTCAAGATATGTGGAATAATAAGGAGAGCCAAACTCGCTAATGCCCTCCAGGCTCTGCGATGCTAAGGTAAGCTAAAAAGTGAATGTGGACATATAATAAGAAAGGGGCCTTTGTGGACAGGATGAAGGAGGTCAAAGAGATGCCAAAAGTAGGGCGGGGTGTGAGAGGGCAGCACAGCCCTGCGCGCAGGCTCAAGGCCCAGGCCAGGCAACCTGAGTCACAGTGTCAGAGAGCTGCCAACAGGCTGGTTGATCTTGGCAAGTCATTTAAGTCCCAGTACCTCTATTTTACCATCTACAAATGAGAAGAATAATAATACCTCCTTTTTCTTTAACCTAAAATGAAAAATAAAGAATGGGGAGCACTTTGAAATTTAGGAGTTAAAGTGTATAATGGTTTTATAATAAATGCATTTCTTGTGTAATAAGGGAGACTTTATAAAAGTTACTTATTAAGAAAATAAGTTAGTGTAGTATGTGAACATATAGAGTTGACCTAATGTTAAAGAAAAAGTGAGGGGTTAGTCTTGGAAAACCCCTGTGTTTGAAATGCAAGAGTAGGCACTTACTGTAGCTTGAGTGAAATTCCTAACTTTTCTCAATGCTCAGTTTTTCCATATGTTAAAATTAGGACAATAACACATACCCCATAGGATCACTATCAGCAACAAAAGAAGAAAACAAGATATAAAATGCTCTGACAGTAGGTACATGTATATGTATGTATGTGTATGTGTTAAATAAATACAGTATGTTCTGGAGACAGGGGTACAGATCAAAAGATATTTATATCTATGATCCGGTATCTATGATCCATGTATAGACATCAAGAGGGTAGATGAATCCCTTGAAATGTATTTTGTACATGTGCGTTTTCTAGTGAGAGACTCTCCAGTTATCATGTTCACCAACCAACGGGCCCATGACCTTGAAAAGACTACACATCACTAGTGTAGACAGGGAGGTAGTTAGACTGATGGATACTTTATTTTCGTGTTGCCGTCTACTCCTAATCCAGAGTGCATAGACAGTGGTCATTAGAGCAAGACTCTCCCCAGGGCAAACACATCAGTTTCTCTTGGAGGAAAACTGGAACCTGGAAAATTGCATCCCTTTACCAGGACCAAAATGTCATAGTAAATAGTGCAGAAGAGATATGGAACTTTATAATTAAAAATGAGATTAAATTTTTTGTAAATGAATATATATATATATATATATTATTTTTAATAAAATGAGATTACAATTTTGATAATTTGCTAGCTTTTATAAGTGTTGATTTATTTGGTCCATTTTTTCCTTAACCAGGTTGTACAAGTACATGATATGACATCCTTCACTTTCATCAGCACAGCCATTAAGAGCATGACATTCACAAAAATATCAGAGACTTGTCCCATTTTCCCTGGGATCTGTCATAAGCCTCTAACATCCAGTCATTCAGTTTGAAGCCCATCTCTTTAATGGATAACAAGTTATCCTCATTTGGTAATGAACTTGCATGTGACACAAACTTGATTTCCAACATCGATTTGATAAAAACTTGCATCTTTTGAATAATTTGCTATCTCATTTTATAAGTAATGTATAATGTATTTTAACTGTATTTTGGAAGTTGGGTAATTCACAAAAGACAGATTCACAGAGTTGACTCTCAACATAGTGGGAGGCTCAGCATTAAATGGGGAGTATGTTTAAATTAGACTAATTTGATAGGTGCTCAATTAACTTGTGAATGTTTTAATGTTATGACAACTTTGGCTTTCCTGCAATCTTTGAACAACCACCCTCGGATAGTGAATTTTCAGATAAGGGGAACTGCTAAAAAATTAGTACAGACTGGTACCAGGTTGGTAGAGGGACAAGCTGGCCACCTCAATTCATTCTCCCATACTTTCTTATACGAGCTGGTGAGGGGAAAGAATACATTTCAGGTCATTGTATGTTAAGTATGTGTGAGGATCAGTCCGTGAACTCTAGTCCAGGGGAAAATGAGGTCCACATTCCAAACCAGTTTCACAAACCAATCCCCCTTCCTTAAGTTTAATAACAAGTTGTTTTTACATAGGGGATGGTCTACTCTGCAATTCTGTAAGAGGGAATTTTTGCTTATTGTGTTTCTGGATAACAAGGTGTACCTGTGTCTCTTTCTTGCATATCAGTTTGCAGAAAGTAATTGCCCTGGGATTCTTAATCCAGCCCCTTCACGCATTCCTTTCTGCGTTGTTCCAGTTTGTCATGTCTGAGCTGTCACCTGAGAGCCGATCTTCCTTTGCTGAAGTTCATTCAAGAAGCATCTTTATCCTTCAAGATGCCTGGTATAAAGATGGACTGTTTTGACTGATCTAGCAAAACATACACAGACCATCTTTCCCCAAAGTGCTCTTATGTTACTTCACAAAGAAAATCAGTTTTTAAAATAAAATGGTGGAATTTAGACTCATGACTTGTTTTTTTGGGGGGGGGGGGGAGGGATGTTATTTTGTAAATATAACCTAAAGAATAATGATATTAATATTTGCTCTTTTTAAACAAAAATCTTATGTGTCAGACAGTGTGCTAGGCATTTTATATGCACAATCTATTTTAATCCTTATAACAACCCTCCCTGTACATTTTGTTTTCCCCCAGCAGAACGGAAGTTTCAAAAGGCAGGCGTTTTTGTCTTTTTGATTATTGCTGCATCCCTGGTGTCTACAACAGTGCCTGGAAGAGAATAGACATCCAACCAATATCTGCTGAATAATGAATGAATCCCTGTTTTCAGAGAGGGAAACTGAGGCACTGTGAGGCCACTTACAAGCAATTTGCCTAAGGTCACAGAGGTAAGAAGGGACAAATGATAGTTCAAACAAAATCTAACACTAAAACCTACAGTCTTGAAAGATAGTTTCCCTCCCATCCAAGACACACTCATATAACCACACGTTCACACACACCAATACACGTAGACCCTCACACACATGCACACACACACACAGACACACAAAGAGGCCACTCCAGCTCATCTGCTTCCTCAGCTTAGCATTGGTCAGTTGCTGAAGGAAGCCCCTCCCCTGCCCCAACTTGTCCCCCTTCGACAAAAGCCTTCCGTGGGTTCTTCTGTTGGCAGGTCTCACCAGCAGTTGGTGACCTCCAGCCTAGTTCTCATCCCCCGTTTTACACCCCCTGCCCCCTCAAGACTTGTTAATTATAACCACCACAGTCTACACCCGTCTGGGAGAGAGGCTGTTTGGCAGCAGCTGCGAAAGCTGAACTAAGTTATTTGGGGATTAATCCGCTGCTGAATGTAGTCTTACAAGTATGGCTTTGGGAGAAAAAAGATAAAAGGAGCTAATGCTGTTCATATAAATGTGAACATATATACAACACAGACACAGGCACACCCACAAGTACGTTGACTAAAAGTTAAAATATGATTATCAAAGGATAAGAGGGACTTACAACTGTAATGTAAAACATTAAGAAATACGTCCTGGCTTTGTGTGTTCTGCAGGGATACAAGTGTGCTCTGAGCCAAGGAGAGGGGAAAAAAATGAAAGATAGCAAATTGAAATATCTTTAGGTAGACTTAAATATAGCTTCAGAGATTATAATTCAGATCAAGGCTAGAGCTCCATTTCAACATTCCTTTACTGCTAGTAATATAACAAAGGCCTGCAAATTGGGAGGTACGTCTGCTTGGGAAGGGATGCTTATCTGATCTCAGCCCATCTTTCTTCATGTTTCAATCCCAGAACAGCTGCCCTCCGCTTGGTGAGAGACTCAGCAGTGGCAGCATAAAACTCAACAGGCTGAAAGCCTGGCCCACTGATCCAGCCGAGGCTGCCTCGCCCTGCCGTGTACGGGGAGTGGACGTGGGCTCCTGCTGGCAGGTAGCTGCCATGTCCCACAATTACATAGGGTCCCCTTGTACCCTGATTTGGGGGGGGGGGGCAGCATAGAGAGAGAATGAGTCCCTAAGAAGGTGGTGGCTTGAAAGGGGCATGGCTGTTTTTTCCCAAGACCAGGCATGCTTCTAGAAGCCGGAGATGAGATGGGGGTTACCTTTCCCTCACAGGTTCATTGGTTATTCATTTAATCATTCATTCTTCATTCACTCATTCATTCATTCACTTTCCATTCATTCAAATATCAATAGAACAATGCAATACAATGATCAAATGCACAGATTGGAGGATGGACTTGAGTGGGACTTCCAGCCTCCCTAAAACCGGCTATGAGATTTTTGGGAAGTTACTAAGCCTGACCAAACTAAGCCTGTCCCCACCTGTATAGTAGGAGTAATATAGAGTCCACAACTCACAGGGCTGCTGAGGGCACTGTGAGTTAGTGCAGGCAAGTCTCTTTATACACTGCCTGGCTCACAGTAAATGCTCACCAAATAGCAGACATCAGAATGATGAAGACAGTGACGAGGAAAGCGTTAGAGATGCAACACGCCGCCTTCTGCCTCCTAGGTTCCCTTGAAAAAGTCTCTAGGGAAAATTCCCAGGGACAGTGAGAGACCACTGGAAGTAGAATTTGTCTACCGGAAGGGACAACACTGTCCCCTCCCAGTGTCAAAGACACGGCTGCTGTGGTCCGGGCATCGGGAAGAGGCTGGAGCACAGAGGGCTCAGTGGGCCTCAAGGGAAAAGAAGCTGTTTCTGTCCACATACTCCTTCAGAAGACAGCCTTTGTGGGTCATTGAACAGGAGCAGCAGAGAGGGGATTGAAGGTGAGGTAGGGGAGGGGACACTCACAACGGAGGCACTGAACAATGTCACTCTGTGTCGTTGATGAATAAAGAGGAGCAAAGCCATGAGTGGAGGCTCCCTTTGATCTCAATGTCTCAGAACCTCAGGGGTATCTGCAAGACAAGTAGCCTGAGGAGCACAAGTTCTATGAGGTGTCTTCTCTCAGAAGCATTCCAAGGCCATGCACATAAATACATCTGTGACACGCATCAGACAGTATTTCTCTCTTGGAATCTGGTAGTGCTTGTTAGCACAGTAAAGGCTCTGAGAAGTCCTGCAATAAACAAGCTGTTCAATTTAGTTTGGCTCAAAATTATTCAAAGTAACTTTATAATAAGATCTATGTCCCAATCCTCTCATTTCATGCCTAAATGATTGCAGGTCCAGAATGAAAAAGTAACTTTCTCAAGGTCACACAGTCAGTCCAGGTGCCCCTGAACCTGAATTCTAGCTCCGGTGAACAGCTCTTTGCATTCCTCCTTATTTTCTCCTGGAGCCAGGGTACGGCTGGCATGTGCTGCTGCTCCTCGAAGTAGGTGGTGACAATACTGACACTTCTGTCAAGCAGAAGTCACTCAAGGTGACTGCCTTTTAACACATTACAAAAAACAAATCACAAAAGCCTTCTCTGAAAGGTCTGATGGGGAACAGATTTTAAACCCAAGTCTTCGGAAGATACGCTTGTGGGTAAAGAGGTAGACAGACAGGCATGGGAAAAGCACAGGACTCGCATCCCCAGTCCTGAGTCCAGGCCCAGCTCTCCCGCTGCCCAAGCTGGCCACACGTGTCGACTCTCTGAGCCTCAGTTTCCTCATTGTGAAACAAAAGGATCGTGTTTTCTTTTAGTTTTGGCTCTTTACGTTCCTAACAAAAGGCCTGGTGGCATTCAGGCTGACTGCCTGGCCTTCTGGTAGCCGGCCCACCACTGCAACTCCTACCAGGGCGGTGGCGGTGCTTGTCTGCCTCCTCACTCACACGGCACAGCACTCTCCTGCTCAGCACCCTCCCAAGGCTCCTAATGCTCCTAGGAGGACACTCACGGGCCCTGTGCAAACAGACTGTTCCCCAGCTGTCCGAGTTCTTCTCCCGACAGCCTTCTTCCTCCACCCAGGCCTTCTCTGTGCTGCTGGCTCCTTCTCAGCCCAGGGGTCAGGTTCCCACATCGGCCCTTGAGACCATTCTATCTGAGGCAGCATCCTCACCCTTGGGCTTTCCCACCACATCACCACATTTGCTTCTAGCATCATCTCGCATTTATTCATTTATTTACCTGTTTAATTTCTGATCCCTCCCAAGAGATGGTAAAATCCTTGAGGAGAGAGTATGTTTGTTGCTCTATTTTTATTGCTCATTTACCTGCCACAAAGACAAGCAAAAAAGTAAATTTCAATTAAATAAATGAATAAATGAATGAATGATGGACTGCTTAAAAAAGTAAATTTCAATTAAACGAATGAATGAATGAATGAATGATGGACTGCTTTGCTAAGAAAAAGCCTGCTTATCCCTTTAAGACCCAGGTTGATAAAGCTCTTCAAATTATCTAGGCAGAACTGAAAAGCCACCCTCCTTACATTCCCAAAGCCTTTGTCTGTGCCTCTCAGGGGACATCAAGTACCGCTCCGTCCCTCGTTGCTTTGAGGACAGGGACCTATGGTTACTCTCTGTAAGTCCTAGGACTTCACTGGAGACTGGCCCTCTCTGCAAGTCCAGTGCTGAGAGATTTAATGAATTCCTCTTCTAGAACGAAAATGCCTCCACAGTTACACAATCAGGGACTTGCAGCCTTTCCAAACAAGATCGGCCATGGAAGTCTTTTTAAAGATTACATTTAAATGGTTTATATCTTTGTGGCCGTGTGCACCCACCCCAACAAAAAAGATCATCTAGAAGGAGCATTTAGTGGAACCCTTGAATCCTGGGTTCTAGTCCCGGTCCTTGTGGAGGATCTTGAGCTGGTAGTTTCACTTCCCTGAACCTTCGCTATCTCTTCAGCATCTTGAGTAGGCTTAAAAACGTGGAATGTGAATATCCTTTGAGCCCTTACTTGTTTTGACTTCGTGGCTCTGTCCTCCATATTCTCTCTCTAACAGCCAATTACATACCTAAGGTCTGAGAACCGGTATGTCTGATAAGTGTAGCCCAGCAAGTATTTGGCCAAGGAAATCTTATGCTAAGAAAAACAGGAGATCATCCTTTGCACTGTAATTGGTGTTTTAATTCAGACTCAATCTGTCATGTACCAAGTGAAGTGCTTTTCATATCTGTTAAAGATTTAAGACTTTTCACAGATTGCAAAAAAAGTCCGAATTACAGCAGCTCCCAACCCTATTGCATTTCATTTTCCCCAGCCTTGCAGATTAGCTTCAAAGTCCACTTGGTTGGCAAACGTTTCTGCTGGCCTGGAAAAGCTCTTCAGTTTTTCCCCATCAATACCTACCAGGACTGTAATGCCACAGCTATGAGTAGTGGGATAAGCCATTTTCCATTCCTGTGAACATTTCAGGGCTTGAAGTCTGCCTTCTTTCAGATTCTGTGGGCCTTTGCTAATTTGTATGACAGCTTCAATGTAAATAGGACACATCTGCATGGGTTAAAAAAATAGCCACTCGTTGTGAAGGGCAGTGTACTGTGTTTATTTATCATCTACAACTGTAAATCGGGTTCTGTTTCTGGTCTAGAACAGATGATGGTTTGTGACAACCTCTGAGACATTTTGGAATAGTTTTAGTTGACTATTGACTTTAAAAATAATTTTACACTCATTTTATTTTCCATGGTTCTTTTTCAACTACCTAGCTGGGAGAAGACAATGAGCACATGTAAAGGGCCATATTTATAGTATGTGTATCTCATGTATCTCGTAAGGCATACACACCTGACAGATGTCAGCTGTCTGCTGGTGACCACACTCCTATTCCTACTACCAGCAACCCCTATTTGCTGGGCAAGTGCCAGGCAAAAGCTGCATAGACCTTCTCTCCTTTAGTTCTCTCAGTGACACAAGGAAGTACATGTCATCATTTGCTTTGGGAAATGAGGAAGCCAAGCTACAGAGAGAGTTAAGCACACTGACTAAGACGTAAACATCAAAGTTGGTATCTGAACCCACAGCCAATATTCTTAATCACCTATAGTATCTCGCAGGAGCCTTACACTTAGCTACTGAGCAGCATTGCCAGTAGCATTGCACACAAGCCTAAAAGTAAATCCTGGATGGTGGACGAAGTCATTCATTTCAGAAAAGTAACTCAGATATAGAAGTGATATCTAGTTTTACTTAGACAGCCAATTATCTCTCTTGAATTTTGTTACACTTTACACACACACAAAGACATTTCATATATACATGTATCCAAAATCACTATTTCTATAATAATTTTTATGACTTCCTCCATTCTTCACTTTAATTCTGTTGAATTCAAGAGGTAAGATAGTAAAAGATTACTCCTACCAGAAATAATAACAGCAATCAGCTAGTAACATTTTTGTTTGCTTACAATGGGCTGGCACTTTGGGAAGCACTCTAAGTCACCTCAAAAATTGTAACAAATTATTGTAATCTATCAAAAGAGCACCACTAAGCATGACAAAGATTATACTGATGTGGAGAGATGTCCAAAGTTCAGGAAGTGTAAAGGGGATAGTTTATATAGTACAAACTCATTTTTTGTGAAATATGTGTGTGTGTGTGTGAGAGAGCCTATGTCTGGAAGAATCTATGAAGGACAAAGTGGGGTGGGATTTGGGGGTACTGAAGAGGAAACTTTCATTTTTCACTGCATATATCTCTAGCCTTGTCTTTTTATGAGCATATATTTTTACTTTAAAAAGTAATAAAGATGACATTTAACAGCACTCCCAGCCAGCTGACACAGACAGCCCGTTGCCACTGGTGAGCTCTTTGTGGTGATTCCTACCATTGAGGCCACTGCTGCTTTCCTGAATCACCTGCCCACTCACTCCTGCCCTGGCTTTGAATGCCGGCTCCATCTCAGGGTCTACGGGCTGGCTCAACCAGCTGAAAGACACAAAGCATCATTCTGTGTCATTTTCAGTCATCCAGGTCTCCCTCCTCATCCTGGCCTCACTCACCCTCTGCCTGCAGCAAGGACCAAGTAGCTGGGAACTGTGTGCCCCAGTCAACGGTGCTGGACTTGGCTCTCTGGATGAGGAAGGCTTGTGACAACACAGCTGGTCAAGAGGAGACCAAGAGGAACACCCAGGTCTCAGCTCCTCAGCTGAGCAACCCTCCAAGCTCAATTCTGCCTTTGCCCCCAGCCTATCCTGCTGAGCCAGCCACACTAGTGCAAAAATTCACATGCTGGGTTTCTCAGAAGGTGCACTGCCTGGCCTGGCTGCAGGACACACATCGGGTGCTGGGTGGCAGCACCTGCCAATCAAACAGCTTCTCTGTGTGAGCCTTTCTCCCACCCTACCCCGAGCTTTGAGAATGTGGTTTTCAATCTGACTTTCATGTTTCAGGGCTGAAGTTTCAAGGACGCATCTGGACAAAATATGCTTTCCATATAGGCCAACAATTTATTTATTTATTGCTTATGACATTGTACTTGGCAGCTAAGGAGATATAAAACAATTTGAACCACTCTGCAGAAAACGGTTGCAGAGTTGCCACTGGAGACCCCTGTGGAAGATAATGGAGGAGAACGGAATCTCGTAGATCTTTCTGTAATTGACAGGCAGATCCTCGAGAGGCAAGCGCGGTGAGCAGGCATTCCTGTCAGGAGCTCACATCTCTTTCCAGCCTCAACTCCTGCTTTGGCACAAGCAGGAGACCAGGGCCATGTATTGGAAGCCTCAACTGATGGGACAAATGAAGTCAATGGCAAGGGCTTCACCACCCATCCCCAGTTGCTAGAGTAGATGGGACGTTTTGAAGCATCTCCAGGACACCTGTTAGTCCAGTGGCTGGCACTGACTGCTTCCTTCTGCCTCTTTCACACTGGCGCTCTTGGGTCCCACCTACCTCAGCTGCTAATGCTGATCTGCCTTTCCCCGAGGGCTGCTCTGGCCCCACAGCCAGCCTGCACAGGCTTGTGGCAAGTGAGGAGTGTGAAGGTACTGATGCTCCTGGAGCCACCCTCCGTTGATGACTGACAGAAGGGTGTGTGTACATACCCCAGTCCCTCACCCTCAAGCAGGTGACTCTGAAGCATGCATCTAATGCTGATGGCTACTTGCAAGAGTAAGATCCAGTCACTAGTCACCCACAGTGATGACTTGAGAACACCCCCTACTGGCTGCCTTCCCAACTCTGTCCCACTCCCCACTGCCCTATCGATGTCTGCTGGGATCCCATCCCAAATTAACTGCTTGTACTGCATCCTTGTTGTGGAATCTGCTCCTAGGGAAACCCAAACTCAGACCCCCTACCCACCAAATTCTGCCCAGCTTTTAAGGTAGAGATGATAAATTAAAGCCCCAAGAGTTTCTGTTACAAGGGTGGGTTGTTTGGCCTGCAGAATCTTTAAAAGAACTCAAATTAATTGCTCTGATGTAAAAATGGGATGTTTCACAAAGGAATCTAGATTCTTGGCTTTTCATGAAAAATGCAGAGATATGGCCAGACTGGGTCTGCATTCTCTATGACACATGACTCTGGAGCTGACTTGTGATGTCTCTTTACTCAGGCTGACTCTCCAGTCCAGTAGGTCCCACCTGGCCCATTTCCTTTATTGACAATTTCAGTTTGCATGCTGTGGAGAGCTGGGTGGCCAGCCTACCTGTAATGCCAGGTGGGTGTTCCCTTTCTCCAAGTCTCCCTGCCCTCCTGAGGGCCTGTGTCACTGTCCTGGACACATGGGCCTGGATTGTATACACAAAAGTACGTGAACGGAGGTGCATACTCTGCCAGAGAATGCAATGATGTCAGCGATGAGTCACTAACAGCTAATAAGTGCAATTAGGTCAGGTGCCTGCTAAACCCTTTGCAGTCATTCTTTTCCATTTTAGTCTTCATAGCCACTCAGGTAGATCCTGTTATCATGCTCATGTTTTAACTGAGGAAACTGAGACTTAGAGAGTTGGAAAACTTGTCTACACAGCTGAGTAATGGTGAAGCTGGGACTCAAGTTGAAGTTAATTTAATCCCAAAGTGCATACTCTTCTTTCTGTCTGTTCAGCCCCTCTTGTCCAGGGCATAGGTACGTGCATGGAAGAATGTGATTTATTTATCTATCTATCTATCTATCTATCTATCTATCTATCTATCTATCATCTATCTATCTATCTATCTATCTATCTATCTATCTATCTATCTTTCTTTCTTTCTTTCTTTCTTTTTGTCCCTAGACTAGCAACCTCACCTGAAACTTCTTAGAAATGCTAATTCTCAGGCCAACCCATCCCTAGACCTATTAACAAACTTGGAAGGTGTTTCTTTGTTGTTGTTTTTTTTGTGTGTGTTTTATTGATTATGTTGTTACAGTAGTCCCAATTTTTTTCCCTTTGCTCCCCTCTGCCCAGTACCCCCCTTCCCTCCAGCAATCCCACCCCCCTTAGTTCATGTCTATGGGCTGTGCATTTAAGTTCTCTGGCTTCACCTTTTTCTATATTACTCTTAACTTCCCCCTGTCTATTTTGCACCAGCCAATTATGCTTCTTAATCCTTGTACCATTTCCCCATTTCTCCCCTCCCCCCCAGCTGATAACCCTCCAAATGATCCCCATGCCTATGAATCTGTTCCTATTCTCATTGGCTTCGTTGGATTTTGTTTTTATTTTTTAGATTCAGTTGTTGATAGTTGTGAGTTTGTTGTCATTTTAATGTTCATAGTGTTGATCTTCTTTTTCTTAAGTAAGTCCCTTTGACATTTCATATAATAATGGCTTGGTGATAATGAACTCCTCTAGCTTTACCTTGTCTGGGAAGCACTTTATCTGCCTTTTCATTCTAAATGACAGCTGTGCTGGATAGAGTAATCTTAGTTGTAGGTCCTTGCTATTCATCACATTGAATACTTCCTGTCAATCCCTTCTTGCCTGCAAAGTTCCTTTTGAGAAATCAGCTGACAGTCTTATAGGCACCTCTTTGTAGGTAACTCTCTGCTTTTCTCTTGCTGCTTTTAAGATTCTCTCTTTATCTTGAATCTTTGACATTTTAATGATGATGTGTCCTGGTGTGGTCCTTTTTGGGTCTAGATCGTTTGGGACTCTCTGTGCTTCCTCAACTTGTATATCTATTTCCTTTGCCAAATTTGGGAAGCTTTCCTCCATTATTTTCTCATGTAAGTTTACCATTTCTTGCTCTTCCTCTTCTCTTTCTGGCACCCCTATGGTTTGAATGTCAGCATGTTTAAAGTTGTCCCAGAGGTTCCTAAGCCTCTCCTCATTTTTTTCAATTCTTGTTTCCTCATTCTGTACTGGTTGACTGTTTTTTCCTTTCTTATGTTCCAAATCATTGATTTGAAACCTCGTTTTCTTCCCTTCACCATTGGTTTTGTGTGGATTTTCCTTCGTTTCATTTAACCTAGCCTTCACCTCTTCCCTTATGTGTTTGCCATACTTAAGCATATCTGTCAAGCCTGTGAGCCTCTTTATCACCAGTGTTTTGGACTCTATGTCTGTTAGTTTGGCTATCTCCTCATCTGTTAGGCTGGCTATCTCCTCGTCACTTAGTTCTCCCACTGGAACCTTGATCCATTCCCTCTTTGGGGTCATACTTTTCTGTCTCCTCATCTTGACAGGATCCAAGAATGTCCTTTAAATGGCCTTTGTCATTGTTCAGACCTGGACTCCAGTATGGGAAGTTCTGAAACCCACCTTGTCAGTGCAAAGTGGAAATCCATCTTCAAAATAGAAGCTCCTAAAGTTACCAGCTCCTGGAATTTGTGATTATTTTACATGGAGAACTCTATTAGGTGTTTGGACCCAAAGGCTTGCTAGCTTTTGACCGACCCAGGCTCTCATAGGCACACTTACAAGGAAGCCAAATTGGGCACTGATTGCCAGTTTGTTCATTTACAATGACATTAGGCCATCACTGCAGACTATCTATGTGTGGCAAACAGTCCTCTCCCTACAGAGAAGCAGTGGTTTAAAAACATTTTAAAGAGAGAATAGTAAGAGTCATGGTGAAGAGGAGCATGGCATCCACAGAACTGAAGGCATTGACTTAAGTGGGCATTTAAAGGACATCAGGCTAAGAAGCCCAGTGAGCTAACCCACAGTGAAGATGGTGGCTTTCATGGGAAGAGAAACTGCTGGGTTCCGTGGCCACCACCTCCTCATTCATCTTTCCATGGGGATAATCTGGCCATCAGAAAGCCCTATGTGTATGACTCCCATGTGACAGCACTAGGACGGGCATCCCCAAGGTCCTCCTCCTGGGCTTCCAGTGGTTGGCTGACAGCTCTCCTGACACACCCATTACTTCTTGACTGCCAATACATTCAGGCAGCTAGATCTAGCCTGGTTAGCTGGGAGCTATTCTGCATCTTTAGAGCAACTTGGTAAACTCTGCTCTGATCTATTCCTTGTTGCCTTCACGGGTGTGCAATCTGTTTCCCTTACTTACAAGTCCTTGGGGCTGGAAGGGAATAACCTTACCTGCCTTGCAACACCCAGTGTGGTTTCTTTATGTCTCTCTGACCAAAGTGTGAACACCAAGTTGGAAGAAGGCAAGAAAGCAGGGTAGTAAGAATACAGGCTTTGAAACCATAGTAAACCATAACTCATAGCCTACATCTTTGGTGACTAGCTAATTTTTATTCTTCTTATTATATTGGATATATTTATCGACCTTTCTGGGCCTAGGTTTCCTCCTCTGTAAAAGGCAGGCAATTCAAAGGTCTGCTCAAAAGATCAAATAAGTAACATGTGTAAAGTGTTGAGGAGTGTCTGATAATGGGACATGTCCAGTGAGTGGAACAATAATTACAATAATTACAGCTGTGACTATATCATGCCTTGTGCATTCCCTGCAGCTCTGAGGTATAGCTCCCACCATAGATCTCAGAAACTTGATAAACTGTCTTGAATCACAGGGATTTTTCTCTGCCTGCCTCTCTTTTCTCATGCAAGTCTGCTTTCCTCTTCTGTTTTACTTCCTCCTCAGGCAGTCCTCTCCTCATGCTGTGGCTCATGGCACCCCAAACATCACCATCCCAGCTTCCAATTCCACAGAACAAGCATTTCTTTTTCCAAATCATCCTTGCCCAGTCTCAGAACTGAGATTCATTGGTCTAGCTGGGTCATGTGCCCATCCCTCAACCAATCACTGTGGTCCAAGGGATGACTCCCTCTGAGTGATCAAGTCTGGGGTTGGCATAGGGAATTCTAATTGGCTGGCTTGAGTCAGGTACTCATATCTGACACAGTGCTGGGCAAACAGGTCAACTGCTCCAGGACTGCAAAAACTGAAGGGAATTCACCAAAGAAAATCTGGCTGCTGGTATCAGAAGACAGAGAAAGAGAGAGTATGTGCAGAACAAAGCACATAATCCTAGGCACTGAATGCATTTCATATACTTGCTCATGAAAAATCTCCCTTACTTGCTGCAGAGCTATAATAATAAGAAGAGGACTGAAGGAGCATCACTATGTAAGTGGATTTGAGTTGCTCTGACCTGTCAGCCTATGTCACGGCTTAGCCATGGGGTCATAGCAGCCACAGATGTTTAACCAAGCAAATGCTCCTAAGCCTCAGGCTCGCCTGCTCTTCCCAGAATCCAGTCCCAGCTGACTAGCAGCCTTGACATGATATGTCAAGGCCAAGAGTCAAGACACCTGTTAAGAAATCACAGAGCCTGAGGGTACATGAGGTGAACAAATCTGCACTGACCCTTCTCCAGGCCCACAGAGCAACCTGCACTCACCACCTTTAATAGGAAAGGCATTCTTCTCTTCAGAAAACAAGGGCACAGGAAAGAAAGAGAACATTTGAAACTGTATCATTTCCTGTTTTCTTAAGGGGTTGGGGCTTTGTTTTCTCGAAAGCTTTTATTCTTCTGTCAGCATATTCCAAACAATCCAGCGGAGTCATCTGCTCTGAAAACCCCAAGACACCCATCTACAAAGGCGCTTTTGGCCGCCTCATGCAGCAGGAGGAAGATGTGCTTCCTGGCTGATCCCTTATTTCTCAGGCCTTCCACAAATTACACATTTTAATCCCATCTCACCTCTGCAGACCACAGCTTGGGTCTGTCAGCCAGAATGATATTTGGATGACGATTTAGCCAAGGCAGGCCTGGCTGTCATCCTAGACTCCCTTTCTGCCCTCCATCCCACCACCAAATTGCTTTGAGTCTCTTTCCCAGATACCCATGGAATCCAGCTGCTTTTCTCCATCCCTAATCCCACACTTCCTTTATATGCACCACATTCTCCAGCTTCCCAGTGGGCTCCCTCCATTCATTTTGTACTCTCCCACTAGAGAGTTCCTTCTAAGGCACCCACACTTGATCATGTTTCTGCTCACTTTTTTTTTTCATTGCTTTCCAAGTTCACCTAAAATAAAGTTCCATCTCCATAAAATAGTAGGAAGCCTTTCTGACATCAGTTTCTACTGATACCTTCAACCTAATCCTTTATCATTCTGCCACTTTGCCATCTACACTCCAGATGAATTTATGGACAATCGTGTTTCCAGATCAGACCTACATTATGACATCCCCTCCATCTGGGTCAGCCCTGCTCTACCTTGTATTTATCTAGTTAACTCCTACTTATCTTTTAGGCCAAGTTTAGAGCCACTATCTCTGGATTCTGAATCTGGGTTTGGCATTTCTCCCACATGTTTTCATGGCACCCAGTACCTTCTCCATCACAGCATTAAGCCTGCCTATCCATTCTTCTTTCTCTAGCTGGAAGATTCATCAACATGGAACTCATCTTCTTCATTACTGTATTTTCAGCTTCAAATGCAAACTCTGGCCCGTGAGAAGCTCAGTTCATATTTGTTTAATGTTTGAATATGTGAATGAATAAATGCAAGAAGGAGCTTGTTGCATGCTCAGACTTCCCATTGGCTAAGTTTGAGGTCACACTTTCTGTAGAGACAACTGAGATCAAATTAGCACATTGCTCTCCCCAGATAAATTGTCAGTTATGCACCACACTAGTTCCACTTGATACTCCTTCTGGCTCCTTCTGTTTACGTTCAAGGTATAAAAATGTCTCCATCACAACTTACACCTCTGGAATTGAGTGTCTGGTGCAGGGAAGAGAGTGCAATCTTTGACACAATCTAGAGCAAATAGAATCTCCAAGGATTTGAAGAGAAATATAAGAACATGCACTATAATTTTGCTTGAAGAGCCTAGGGGTGGGGGAGAGGAGTCTCTTGTTTCCTTGACCATACAGCTTGAATTTTTTTCCCCTCCTTGCTCAGCATCTGATGGTATAGAATTCCAAGGGCACTGAAAAAAGGTCAAGGGGCTTTGTGGGACAAAAAGCATTCTTGGATGTGAATATTCAGCAAGAGTTTAAATATCAGTGATTTAACCTCATATTTTATTGGGGAGGGAGTCACAGTGGTGCACTGTGAAACAGTGTTGATGTGCATAGACTTGGGTGTGATGTCCCATAGATGCGGGTTTGAGTCCCCACCTGCCATTTATAAACCCTGTGACCCCTGTCCACATACCTAACCTCTCTGAGGCTTTGTCTCTCATCTATAAAATATAGATTATAATAAAAGCACCAGTCCTTATAGGGCTATCATGAAGAATAAGGTAGGGAACATACATAAAGCACCTAACATAGCACATTGTAAGAATTTAGAAAATGTGAGCTCTTTTTCATATTATAATATTGATCCCTACCCTACTTCAGATGCTATGAAGTAAGAAATGGACCAGCCTGCCCTATGGGTACATATCTGCTGTCCAACACATAGATTTGTTCAACCTCTAATTAGTTTTCTATTGTTGTCACGACAAATTACCACATATTTAACAACTTACAAAAATCCATTCATGATCTCTCTGTTCTGGGTCTTCCAAGACCAAAATCAATGTGTTGTCAGGGCTGATGAATCTACTTTGTAGCTCATACAAATCACTGGCAATTACAGTTCCACGTAGCTGCAGGACTTTCCTTGTTGACCCATTGGCTAGGAGTCATTCTCAGCTTCTACAAGTCTCTTGCATTCTCTGGTTCATGCACCCATCCTCCATCTTCAAGAGCCTCTCCTTAACTTAGCATCCCTCTGATCTCTCCTTCTACCTCATCACTCCTCCCTCTTTCCTTTTCCTTCACATGTTTCTGACTCTTCTGCTTTCCTCTTCTCCTCATAGGGGTCCATTTCATTACATTGGGCCTACCTGCATAATCCAGGACACATCTCTATTTCAAGATCAGCTGATTAGTAACCTAATCCCATCTGCAAAGTACCTTCATTCCATGTCTGGATTAGTGTTTGACTAACTAGGAATGGGAGTCTTGGGGAGACGTCTTTGAAACTCTGCCCACCATACCATGCTAGTGACACTTTAAAATCTCCAGCAAAATTCACATCAGCACAGCACACTCATTAGGTTTTTAGTTTTGACTACTTTATGGAGTTGGCTTAGCTGGGAAGAAAAACATGAAAATGTTATTTCCCAAAACAATGGTCCATCTTCTTTCCTGACAGACTAATGTTCTTTTCAATATGGAGGTGTTAATCCATTTATCAGGGAAACTCCCTTTTTTCTTCTCTTTTCCACTTTCTGCTCAATGAAGTCCATACCATTTTAAGGCATTTAAATATTGTAACTCTACAGTTTTTATTTACGAGGTTCAACTCCAGCTTTCAAAATGTCAGCTAGCAGTTCCAAACATGGAAGGCTCTCAGTCAACCCTGAATTTTTCTGACACGACAGCATGGGCTGAGAAACTTGAGGTGCAGGTTGGAGTGAATTTGCCAATTGGCAACGGATCCTGTTCTCATCGGTTTATCAAATCCATTCAGAAAAACTGACACATGTGCCCAAAGACATATACACAAAATTGTTTACTGCAGTCTTATTTGTCAAGGCAAAAAAATGGCAAATAATCTAGATATCCACCAACTGTGAGTAGCTAAATAAAAGTTGGCAGGGGAATTCCACAGAATACTCTAGCTATTAGGGAAGAAAATGAGGTAGATTTATGTATACAAAAATGGAAGGTTTACAAGATATATGGTTAAGTGAAAAATGCAAAGCTCAGAAGCATCTATATAATAAGATCCAATTTGTGTTACAAATGAAATTTGTAAATGTACATATATTTGTAAATGCACATGAAGAGCACATCTACCAATTAATTGGTGTTTACTGCTTCTGGGGAGAAGTGTGGATCTGGGGAGCAGAGAGGAAAAGGCACATTTGGGTTTTAAGTTGTTTACTTCGGCAGAGGTTAAACCTTTAATCATGAGAACTGAATCATGAATTTTTAAAAATTGGGTAAAATATGCCAGGTTTTACATACCACTGAGGGGTAGGAGACATATAGTACTTCTAAAATCAAGACTTTCAGAAATTTAAGCCTGCCAATGTACTATAGTAACTCATGAACATTTCAGCTGAAAATGCCATGCTTACTCATTGCTATTGTAGAACTAAGAATAAAACAGGCTAGCTAAGAGAAGGCTATTCGTCCTCTAGTTTCTGAATGACTGTGGCTTTCCATAGATCTGGTACATAGTAGGCACTCATTAAAAACTTATAGAATAAAACTATAGGTACTACTTAATTTGGGGAAGTATGGTGTCTGCTTTTGATTAATTAAATCGAGCATGGTGAAATCATGGTAGACAGACATAAAGATGCATTCAATCTCAAGAATGGATGGGTAGAAGGGAAATGGTCTCCATTAGAGAATACAGGCAAGGAAGATTTAGAATATAGCGATCCTGCTATACTTTAAAAAAGAACAAAACAAACAAGGAAACCTCTGAAAAAACTGATCCAAAAACTTGATTCTAAGCCTGTGCAGCTCCCCTGGGATAAAGCTCTTATAAGGTGCCTATCAGAGTAGCCAGTGAGGGAGAAAGGGGCTCAGAGGAGGAGGAAGTTCTCCACAGCTCTGCCTCTCCATCTGTGGAATTCGGGGGCTGGAAAAAATGATTGTGAGATTGCCTTCCAGTGCCAACCTTCTGGCCATCTGTAAGTGGCTGCTCAGGTGGCTCAGTGGCCTCAAAGAAGCTGGAATCAGTTCTCTTAGCTTCAAAGAAACAGAAAGCCTTGGGTTTGCATGTCAAATGCCAGAGTAAACCTAAGCCCCTGGTCCCCACCTCCTCTGCAAATCACCTGTCAGGGACTGAGCTGCAAGAGAGGTCATGGTGGCCCCTCCATTTCCAAGGGCAGATTGGGAAGAGAGGCAGAGTGTGGCGAACTGCCATCCCAAGGCCCTTGGCATAAAAGTCTGCATTGTTTTTAGTTCTTACTATTAAAGCTGTAACTTCACTTTGGAGTTACCAGTATTACCTAAGTGATTAAGCCAATAAAGCAAACATGAGGACCCTGGGCCTGGGAACGCAGGGAACCCCACTCGCAGAGCTGTATATACACTCTTTGCTGTTTATTTCTGCCAATAACTGAGAAACTTTGTAGTGTGACTATCCTGTGAACCACGAGCTTATTTTTAAATTGTACCAGATGTGCATCTATTAACTCAGCCTTATGTTTTCATCCGATCTTCGTGTTTTGATGACATACACTCTTGCCACTCAAAGCGTGGTCCACACTCCAGCAGCATTAACATTGCCTGGGAACAGGGTTGCCGGGCAAAATATAGAAAATTTAAATTCTACTAGGTATCCAGCTTTTGTTTTTTCTTCTTTCTCTAAATCTAGCAATCCTACCTGGGAGCATGGCAAAAATGCAGAATCTCATGCTCCACCCAGACCTGAGGACTCAGAACCACATTAAATAATATTCTGGGTAGTTGTAGAAATCCAAGAGGTGCTAGTCTCCTTGACTCCTGTGATTTTAACACTTTACCTGGAGGTCCCGCTGGCAAATTCTGATCTCACACCTCCAACAAATTCAGATGAAGAGTAACCCATCAACAACAACGTTGGTTTGTATGTCTCTCTCATGGAAGAGTTTCATAATGGGTTCTATTTGCAAGTGGGTGCATTATTCAACCTGAGCACATGGCCTCCCACTTTCAACCACTGATCAGCCAGAGCTGGTCCTAGGAGCTGAATCCCCAACACTGGGGGGAGGAGACGCCAGGCTGTGTTAATTGCTTGCTGGGTGGTGGGGAGGAGGGGCGGGGTTACCATCTCGCCTTTGATCAGAAGGGAGAAGTAATGGTTTTACTTACATCCTGCTTGGTCTCCTCACAGGCCCAGAGCCTGGGGATCCATTTCAGGCTCTCTCTTTCTTCCTAGTATTCTGTTACTGACTACATACTGCAGCCCAGGGCTTGGGGGGGAAACCAAATGCTCTTTGTGGTACACCCACATGACAGGCTTCAAAATGGAAACAATATTTAAGTTAAACCTGGAAGATCAAGTTTGCTAAGATCCTGCAACACAAGGAGCTTTTGAAAATACAGCAGCATGTCTGAGTTTGATGGGCAGAGGCGAGCAGGAATGGAGAAGTGAGGCCCTGCTAACAGCCCAGATCCCTGCATGGAAATCAACATTCCCCTTTATTCCTTGTAAATAAGAAGGACAATAATAATACACCTAGACAGAACCTGAAGGATTTCAAGGTGTCTTTACAATCATACTCTTCTTCAGTTTGCAGAATAATTATTTTAGATGCGGTAAAGGTATAGAAAGTGGTCATCATTAGACCCATATAACAAAGAAGGTCCAACCAAGTACACAAATTTTAAAAGTTAAAAAAAAAAAAAATCAAGACACTTCCCTGGGGTGGCTCCTAAAACAGTGTGCTTTCCCCTGCTCATAGGAGTTCATTGATTTGGTCACCCAAAACTACTCAGACCTCAGTACTCTCACACGAGGCCTTCAGAGGTAGAAGAAACCTTAAAAATATTCACAGAATCCTGTTACTAGTTCAACTGTGTCTCCTCAAATTTCATGTTGAAGTCCCCACCCCCAGTAGCTCAGAACGTAACTTATTTGAAAAGAGTCTTTCAGATGTAATCAGTTAAGATTAGGTCCTACTGGAACCCTGACCCAATGTGAATGGCATCCTTATGAAAAAGGAGCAATCTGGGCACTGACACAGCCACTCAGGAAGAACGTCATATGAAGACGAAGGAAGAGATTGGGGTCCTGCAACCATGAGCCAAGTAAAGCCAAGATTTCCAGCAAACCAACAGAATCTGGGTGAAAGGTGCAGAACAAGTTCTCTGTCAACAGCCCTGACATGGCACCAACCCTGCTGACCCCTTGATTTCTAGCCTCCAGAGCTGTGGGACAATCAGTTTCTGTTATTGAAGCTGTGCAGTTCGTGGTACTTTGCTATGGCGGCCCTAACAAGCTAATAACAAACCTTAAGGTGGGAAGTGCCACCATGTTACTCACTAATGCTGACGCCAGGCATGTTGTGTGCCTCATCTCATAGCCCCGTCACATCCAGTCTTGGAGGTAGGGACTAGAAATGAGGAAGCTGAGCTATTCAGCTGAGATGATACAGTCAGCAGGTGGCCAAGCAGGACTGACACTTGGGCAGTCGGAATCTATATCCTGTTTTTTTCACCATGAAACATCACAACCTCAAGTGGAGTGGCCAGGGCAGCTGCCTAGCACCTACCAGGCCCTTTCCATAAGTATGTCAGGCACTTGGAGGAATTCATAACACCACCATGAGGTAGAAACAAATATTGTATATACTTTGTTGTATATATTTTGTAGAGGAGGAAGCCAAGGCAAAGAGGTTACATGATTGGCCCAAGGTCACATAGTCCATCAGGGGTGGAACTGAGGTTTGAACCAGGTCTGTGAACTCTAGCAGAAAGCCAGAGAGCACATGTTTTCTGGGTTCTCAGTTGTAGATGTGTGTCCCTTTACTGATCAGAGTCCTTCTCTATGTCACCATGCCAG
This sequence comes from Furipterus horrens, assembly GCF_987537825.1. Lineage (NCBI taxonomy): Eukaryota > Metazoa > Chordata > Mammalia > Chiroptera > Furipteridae > Furipterus > Furipterus horrens. The sequence goes on along the minus strand of NW_028327177.1, from coordinate 95,241,445 downwards.
CATCATCTTTCTGTAACTCCACCCACCACACATACCCATCTTTCAATATCTGAATGCACATGCGAACATTTTCAGAAAGTTCATTTCCTCCCTGCCTCTACAAGAAAGCTCTGCTTCCTCCAAGTAGTGCAGAAGGTGGATTCATGGCTGTAAAGTCTGTGAAATTGCTTCAGTCTGTGGGTCAAACTCTGATAATGTTCTAAGTCAATTCCAGGAATTCTCCTGGGCCACACATTTAGAGCACATCTGGAGTAGAACAGTAGTGCTCAAATGAGGGCAATTTTGTCCTCCAGGGCACATTCACAATCTCTGGAGTCATTTTTGGTTGTCACGCCTGGTGTGCAGGGACACACAACTGAGGCCAGGGACACTGCTGAACACCCTGCAATGCACATTTGCAAAGCACAGAAGTATCCAGCCCCAAATGTCAGCAATGTGGAGGCTGAGAAATCCTAATATAGGGCATGCCCTGCCGAGGCAAACTGCCCATGTACAAGTTCCAGCTCATGGCTCACCAGTTCCACAATCTGGGGCAATTTTCTTAAACTCTCCAGGGTACAGTGCTCTAATTTTCAAAATGAGACTAATAATTGTCCCCCCACTGTGCCGGGCACACTGTAAGCACTCAGGATAGTCACCCTTATTATTTCCAAAGCCGGAAGTTAGGCACCTGACTGTGAGGCTTCCGTGGCTGCTGCTCTGTTGTACTTACTGTTCTGCAATTTTAGCTGAGGTGGACGTTCTTGGATTTATGAATGGCTGACTTAGGCACTTACTGTAGGCACAAAAGGCAAGGTGCAATGTACAAGGGAACTCTTTGGCTTCAAAGTAAACTCATACAAAATAAATAATTTAGGTCATCCCTCTGTAAAATCTTTTTTAAAGTATTCAGAAATTCCTTTAGGAATCTTTCAAAGGTCTCCATTTATCTATGCCACTAGCATTTACAGAACTTTCACAACATACCAAACACTGTATGGCTTAATGGAATGGAATTAATCCCGAAAACCACCCCAGGAGATGGGCAGTGACTTCCTTCCTTACTTTTAAACAAAATCGCTTTTCCTGAAGTGTCAGGACCCAAGATCAATCGATTTCTTATTAAGTTTTCATTTAATATTATCATTTTTCCTATTATATTACAACTATTATCTTCCAGTAGGTTCCCCAAACCTCTCCACTAGCATAGGAAATTTAGCAACATGACAGGCTTCGTGGGTTAGCTTGGGCACCTAACACACTGTTTAACATATACAATATGTACTATATAATATGAACAATATGTAATCAATTATATATATAATCACTCTTTGATTTCCCACCCCTGAGTCAGCAGACTTATGAATTCTTGGAACTTAACCTACTGGGGGAGAGATTTCATCATGGGGTTTAAGGAGTTGGGTCTGAAAAACCCCTCCCTCTATGGTGGCCAATGGAGGCCACATGACATTGAAAACAGAGCATGGGACATAGTGGTGATGGAAGAACTGGGCTCCAGCCTGGGCCCTCCACCTTTAGCTATGTGACCTCACAGGCATGGCATTGCCCCTTCTCTGTAAAATGGGACACCTGAGACCCACTTGTGGGAGTGGAACAAGGGTACCTGGAGTTACATGAAGAAGGAGACATTTGATAATAGCTGCTCTCCATCTCTTGAGTAAATTTTGCTTGTTATGACTTGGAGTCCATGGTGACCAGGCTTATGAGACTCCACTGGTCACAATGCTACAGTTAAATGTCATGTGGCTATCTTCTTTTAGTTCCTTTGTGTGTTACCCCTCTTTGCTTCTGACCCTTGCCCTGAATTGCTCATGCTAATCTATTGCTATACAGAATCAGTGGTAATATAGATCATGCAATGTAAAAGTCATTCTGTGCTAAAGTGCAGAGTCATTGAATTTTCCTTATAATCTTATATTGACAGATAATTAAGAATATATCTTACTTGGGTCAAATAACTCAAGGAGAGCAGACACCATTTTTGTCTAGTTTCTGTTGAATTATACATAGTAGGTACTATACAAATATTTGTTGAAATAATTGCTAAACAGGTGAGCATTATTAAGTGCTACATAATAAGGTCTATGGCGTTTTTCCCTCCCAGTGTCTTCTTTCATTTCTTTTCAAATAATCTAAATAATTTGTAGGCAGGAGCACTAGAGCTTAGCTTTTAATCTCATCAACAAAGAACCTTCCAAAGAGGAGACATTCCTTCGGCCTTGGTTGTTGGCATTTCAGATGTAATTACATTTTTCAGCCTAAAATTTCCCAACAAGATTAAGAGTCACACACAAAGTGTCCTTAACTCTTTACTCAGAAGTTTGCACAAGGAGCTCTGCCCACTTTTCATGGGATTTCTGAAGGATGCCAGCTGCTGGCAACCATGAAACCTAAAACACAAAGGACTTGTAATTGCCTGGAACAACCCTGCTTGCACAATTCCTTGCAAGCCTCTCTAAGCATGAGCCGAAGCCTGCAAGCACACACATGCTGTTCTGCAGGGAAAAGATGCAACATTGCCTTCCCACCAAGCTGTTTCTAACATTTCCTTTATCTATTCTGGATCAGACAAGATAAGAGTGTATAAACATGTAAGAAAAAGAGCAGCGTTAGCATTTTCTTTGTAATTTCACTTGCTTTATGGCCTCTATTGAGTTTCTCCTGACTTCACAGCATGGCGATATTTCTGATAATGGGCTAAAAAGTTTTAAGCTTCTTCGAGTACCTAATTCCAACTGGCTATTAATTGTACTGGCTTATTGAGACTGTGTATCAAGAGCTTTTGAATCTGTGGGTATATTTTTTTGTTGCCTATACTGTTTGCCTGATCCTAGGAAGGTTATGTCCAACCCATTCCAGAGAGGAGGCTTTTTGTCCAAAGTATGAAGATCCCTAGAGAAACTGATTCCATTTATTTCTTTGAGGATGTGAGTCATAAAGCAGCAGTTACAGTGGCCAGACTGGTGCTCAGTGCCTGCTCTGATTCAGGAGATAGCCACTGAATAAGCATTGAGTTCTTTCTGATGCACAGTAGATACTTGATAAATCATTACAGAAATACTGGTGCAGCATTATAAGGGGTGATCAGTGAAGAAGGGATCAAAAGAGGTGATAGTGGGGAAAAAATAAAGACAACAGGTGCTTCCTATGTACCAGCACTAGGCTAGCATTTTAAATCATTCTCTTCTTTGGTCTACATATTATTTCCCCCATTTTTCAGATAAGATGCTGAGGTTCAGAGAGGCTATATAATGTGCCTAAAGTCCCACAGCTACTAAGGAACAGACTGGGAGGCAGAGCTCCCGTCTCCATTCCATGAACTCCCACATGAAAGATAGACATTTTATTCATGAAAAAAGAAAGGACAAGAGGAGGAATATGAAGTAAAAGAAGGTGTGAGGAGAAGGAAGGGGAGAAGCGATCCATGGAGCAAAATCTGAAATGGAGAAGAGGAAAATGATGGAGTCCTGTTTGGCATCTTCATGATTCTTGGAAAACAGGTCCATCTTTGCTTACCATGAGAGGGGGCTAAGTGGGGAGCTTGAAGACTGAAGCAGAGATCTGAAAGGGTCACCTTGGAGAATGCACTATGACTCAATACAGACAATCAATAAGTCCTAGAGAGAGGCTTTGGAGTCAGGTACACCTGGGTTCAAATTCCAGCTCCAACACTCCTGAGCTGTGTGACTTCAGACAAGGAACTACCCCTCTCTGTGCCTAAGTTTCCTCATTTGGAAAACAGGACCATAGTAATACCTACCGCAGAGGGAGGTGTGAAGACTGAACAGGATGATCAATGTGACAGCACTTAGGGTGAGGGTGGTAAATGATGAACCACGGGGTCACATCCATCAGCCATTCGCTTTTGTATAATCTGCAAGCTAAAATTAGTTTTTACCTTTTTAAAGAATTGGAAAAAATCAAACGAAGAATATTTTGTGACACATGAAAACTATATGGAATTCAAGTTTCTTTGTCCATCAATATAATTCATATTGGAGCACGCCCAGACCCATGTGTTCCTTCGCTGTCTTTTGCCACTTCTGCACGGCAGTGGTATGGAGTGGCCGTGACCCAGGCAGGGTGGGGAACGCTCACAGCTCACTGCACTGAGCACACTGCAAACGGTTGTAGGGGAGTCAAACCTCAACAGCATGCCGAGTGGCACGTGCATCACCTTTCAGTGGCATAGACATTTTCAAAGAGGAAACACAGAAAATACCACTTCAGATCAATATTAACAGATGAACATTTGCAATAGATTTTGATGACAGAAAACAATAACTGGGAACCCCAATTAAATGGAATCTTATTTTCTCCCCAAAGAACCCTATTCTTCTCATTAGTAGATATGTGTTACCAAAAAAAGGCACTCATTATATTTTTAATTCCATCAACAAAAGTGTATTCTTCCTTATTATAGGAATACTTATATAATATTCTTCATTTTGCCTTTTGGCCCACAGAACCTAAAATATTTACTGTCTGGCCATTACAGAAAAAATGTACTGACCTTGACTTAGGACAGTGGCCAGCATGGGGTAAACAGCACAGGAAAGGATGTGCTGGCTCTCACTGTACTGATCTCACAGCCCTGACACCATTTCCCTCATGAAAGCAACACAGCAAAAGGCCCTCTTCCTCTTTGTGTGTCTTATTAGATACTGCATACGAATGCCCATCGAGTTCCAGGTAAATACTGGGAGTGCAAAGCTGCCCAATGTAGGAAGGAAAGTGAAAGCTTCATGCTGGAGCTGGACTGCGTGCCTTCTCTTTTTCAGGCCCATTCATCCTTCTATGGCACAGGGTCCTGTGGGCTCCCGGTTAACTACCCCACACAATGGTGGTAGCTCTACCTGTCAGGGCAGAGAGCTTATCCTGAAGACCAAAGACAAGGCATGCTGCAGCAAAGCTCTCCCCACACACACCTGTGGGCACTAATTCCGTGTGAGGGTCTGCGGAGAAAAGGGCCTATGAGCAATAAAGTCATCAAAGGTGCTGAGAAGACCTGCAATGAAGAAACCTACTTCATTCTCTTTAATCCAGGTTTGCTCAAGCTCATTTGAACACAGAATACTTTTATTATAATTTTTAAAAATAGTGTCTTAATATCCAATACCATCAGCTCTCTGAGGAACAACTTTAGCAAATTACTACAACAGAGGAAGGAGTAGTTGACAGAGTCAGATGTTTCAAGTTCATGTTCTACCTCCCAGATCCTATCTCTACACCCCAGAAAAAAATCTCAATGGTTGGAACTTCACTTTTTCATTTTGTAAAACAGGCATAGTGCTACCTGCCTGCCACCCTCCAGGAGGTAACGCGGTCTCAGACGTGAGTGAGACAGAAGTGGGAGAAGTGGCAATGTCAGCCCTTGGCACTTAGAGGATGTTTCCGATGATGAGTGGACTGGGCACAGAGCTTCTTGGCTGAAGGCTTCCCCTCAGCTGCCCCTGTCCTCAGTGTTTGCTGGAAAAGTAGCTAAGGGGGTGTGGAGAGAGCCCGCCCTTCCCTGTGTCCAGTCTCTGCACATGGTAAGAGGCACACCAAGGAGAGACGCCCAATTACTAAAAGTGTCCTGAAGGCCTCCAAGGGTGGGAATCCTGAGGCTCAAACCAGGTATTCACCCTTACTCACAAAGTATGGAAATGGCTTAACTGTCTGCCTCTGAAACACACCAAGTGCACTTGTAATTTAAAAAATAATAACATGGAGAAAATTCCTCCGGCCTGTCTCAGCTTGCACCCTCACCCACAGTCACTGCCTTATCTGACATATCACATTTCTCTGAGTCCCAAGCCTGTTGTGTAAGGAGGGACAGGAGTGCTCTGTGGCTCTGAACACTTCCTCATTCCCCCTTTGGTTTCCACATTCCGTCAGAGGGAAGGACAAACCCTCTGCCGCCAACAGTATTGATAGCCTGGGAGGCTAAACTGTGTTTCAAATATGCTAGTGGCAAAGCTGTTAGCTGCACAAGCCATTTCTCTCCCAGAAGAAAGCAGAACTGCTTCCATTTCCCAGTGTCTCACCTGCCTCCAGACAAAGAGGGGTGCAAAGGATTCCTCTAACGTGATTTCACTGTATTCCCAAGCTAGTGCTCCAGCACCAGGGGTACAGGTGCAAAAAAAAAAAAAAAAAAAATCAATAAAACATAAATGCAACCAACAACAGCAGCACATAGCCCTACCAGGAGAACCGTGTCGGAATCCAACACCATGAGCAATGGGACACCCCTTTTTAATCAAGGAGGGTGTTTTGTTTTTGTACAGGGATTTGTACAGGAACTCATCTCGAATAATGCAATTATATCAGAGATCAAGGTGCACTGAAAGAAGAATGACACTGGGGATCAACAGGGCTGCTAATTCTACCACAGCTGACTCAGGGCAGCCACAGGCAGCAGGGCTTCCTTGCTGACACCTGAGCGTGGAACAAAGCAGCCTCATATCACTGCCAAGAATAGTCGCACAACGTTCATTACTCCCTCTCCCCAGAGGGCTGTCGTGTGCCCACCCCAGCCTGCAGGGCTCTCTGACAGCCCAATACAGAGCAGAAATCAAAATCATACACAGATGTGTCAACATGGAGAGACAATCATGTGGCATTGAGTAAATAACCACAATAACAGCCTTTAAAGGCGTAATCCAGCACGTGTGAGTGGTGGAACCAGAATCTGAACTGGGTCTGTGTGACTCCAGAGCCAGGGTGCTTACCAACCGCTCAGCACCAAAGACTATGCAAAGTTGGATTCTGTCCCCATCAGGTATATATTTACATGCCCATCTCTGTATGGGAAAATGGGCTTTAGAATAGCACTTTCTCTGAATAAGGATTATAAGAAACATTTTTCCCCCAGTCCTTATTAACTTTCTAAGTTTTCTACAGTGAACATACAAGTAATAAATGGGGAAAATTAAGCAGTGGCTGTAAAAAGTCAGGTTTCCCAATGAAAGTGATGTTTGTAATTTTTATTTCAGAGTCTCATCCTATGTTTTCCTCTGAAGGACGAAGGTGCAATGTATACAGAGGGTCTTTAGCCACATGTGGGTATTTTGCCTTTCATTCTGGGTCTAACAGGTTTCACTTAGAAGTGATCTTCTCTCAAAGATTTTATAACAACCTTTCTTCTATTTCCTTCCAGAAGTTCTGTTTCCACTGCCCAGTATGTGCACAGTGACTGAGGCACTAAGGAAATACTTGTGGATGCACAGAATTCTCAGCTGCCCCAGCTTTGTGACCATAGATGCAGACAATGTAATAGGGGAGGAGCCAGCTTACTAGGATACACAGTGGGGTTGCAAGGAGCCAGGCTGGACCTCATGCTGTGGGAAGCTCCTGAAGGCTAAAAGAAACAACAGGCTGGGTTTCCCCTATGCTGATAAGCATCCCAGAGACTCTTTCTCCGTGGGAACAGCTCTGTGAACTGTAAGGCAAATGTGACCAACTGCAGGGTCTGCACTGGAGAATGGGGCCAGCTCAGAACAGCATCCGGAAGGAAGGATGGAAATTCTCAGTTGCTGTATGCTGTTATTCCCAGCATTTGCATTATATTTTCTGGAAAACACAGCTAGAGGAAATGTACATCCTTAGCCCAAAGTCTGTAATTGGCATGTTCCTGGGAAAGGTGCCTGTGGCCAGCCAGGCAAAACAGAGATTGTAGAACCTATTTCATGGGATCATCTGGTAGCCAAGAGGGCCAGTGGTCTTACTGCAGAGATGATGTTACCCTGCGGAAGGCATATAAGAGAAGGACCTGAGGATAGAGTTAAGACACATCTGGGCATTACCATGGGCCTCCAGCCCATTGGTATCTCAATGGCAGAAAGGAATACAGCCATTCTAGTTGGTGGTGGCCATAAATATATACTCTTATTTTGGATTTTGTTTTCTGGTATTTCCATTATATTGGGGGTGCTACGGAGATGGCTGGAAACAGATAGAGCTGGAGTTCTTCTTTCTGAAACACCAAGAAAGTTCTGGCTCAGCTTGTTCACACTGCCTACCAATTGGATGGCTTCCCAAAGCAGGCGTTTGAGGAGTGTCTACTCTCAGTCTACTGGTCTAGGAAGGAGCCTTCTCGAATCCACATTTACGTATCTCAACAGTAATTTCTTATGCTCTACCTAAAAATATCATCTGGTCATGTATTTGAATGATGACTTACTAGGAATTGAGAATCAACATCTGACATTGAATGGTATGCTGACATCACTTAGTGGTTGTTTCTTTAAAAAGCCTTTCATCTTTCTGGTAACTTGGGTGATCCTCTGGAAAAGAGAGTGCATGACATTGTGATGTCCTAAGTGTAAGACACAGTTTATGGGCAGGATTGTCACATAGGGTGATGCGTGTCTCTCTGCCACCTGCTAACATCCAGACAGTGCTAACTGCCATTGGTGCTTGCTTCTCCCTGCTCTCGCCAATGGCTGGATTTCCCCAAGTTCACTCAGCTTATTATTTTTCTTTTAGCACTCAGTTTTCCATACTCCTCCCATTCATTGATATCTGATTAATTCTCACCAGATGTGGGTGTCTGGACTTCTCCAAGATTTGTTATCCACCCCCCACCCCACCCCCAACCATGTTCCTAACCTTCTTCAGGCCATTTGTGTGATTTTTCTGACCTCTCTAGTGTTTCCAACACCTCCCAAATTAGTGTCATCTGTGACTTTCCTTCACATGTTCTTTGCTCCCCTTTACAGATCATTAGTAAAGAGGTTAAACAGGACCAGACGAGCACAACAGTCTAGAGCAAACGACAAAGGGGTGGGAGAGGCTCGACTGCTCCCTGTGCGCCAGCCCTGGCACAGGAGGGATGTAATGTAATGCAACAACACTCCGCTAGACTCCTCCCACCTCTGGTCCATGTTCATTTATCACCGCTGTTTGTTTATGAGTTCTCAGCCAGATTTCAGGTCCTGAGAGTGTGGCCATATCCAAGCCAACATGCATTGCTTTGCCAGGTAACTCTTACAAGCTCCAGAAAGCATCCACAAGAATTTATTTACTGCTCTTTACTCAGCTTAAAAGCTTCTACTCCCGCACCCGAGGCCATCATACTTGAGAGCAGAAAGAGGTGGACTGAAACGTTATTAATATTATTACTCTTTTCTCTCTTCCAATTCATCAGCTCACAGTTGTCTGTTAAATATTAATTGGCTTTTCACATTACTCACTAGATTTTTCTTTCAGCTGAAAGAAACCCTCTGCTAGAAACATAGACTAATCCACAGTCTCCAGCAATCAAACCTTTCTTTGCTATTCCCAGGTGTCATTAAAATCAAAGGTAACTGAAGGGGTATGTTTTTAGGGTAAACATGCTTTAAGAGCTGCTAGAAATTGTGTAACTGGCTTATGTAGCTATGGTCATAGAAATACATTTCTCCCTTTAATTTTACTTCTTTCTGTCTTTTCCCTTATACTCTTCACCCCCCAGATTCACCCACCCCAGAGTTATCAACTACTTCCTCCAGCTGCCATATACAGTCTGCTCTTCTGAGTTCAACAGTAACAATAATAGTGATGTTCTACTGAGCCCCTCACCATGCAGCAAGCATTTTATTTAATCCTCACCATGTCCCTGGGAGGTGTCCTGATATCACTTAGTGGTAGAAGGTATGCAAAACCTTCTACCAATGAGAAAGTGGAGAAGCAAATTGGGAAGGGCAGTAACCCAAGCCCACCCAGCCAAACAATGCTGGATCTGGCCCATCTGACCCCAAAGACCACACTGTGTGCCCCCTGCACAGTGTCATCCAGTCTCTAATAGATGAGTGAGTAGTTCTTCATCTTTTCTGAGTCATGGGACCCCTATACATATCTGCTAAGGATCAGAGGTACTCTCTTTCCCTGGGGGATGCGCACATACCCACATCAAAGTCTGGTAACTATGTCAAGGGGTTTGCAGAACCTTGGGGTACCTGGACACCAGCTTGAATCTGTATACTGCAAAGCTGTGTACTACTCTAAATTCCTCAAGGGTGGAATTGTACTTTGCTCACTGCCTCAGCTTCAGTACTAAGATGATGAACTTTTTTTGAATGAATTATTTATTGGAAGCACTTTGGGCAGTACATTCAAGCTGTAGATCTGAACAATAGGTCACAAGCCTGATGAGAAGATATAAATATATAGATTTCTTCCAGAGGAGCAGAGCCCCACCTCCCCCCAATAAAAGAAGGCAATGGGGGAAGACAATAGAGCACAAACATCTCACTTTGCCCAGCAGTTAATTTTGCATTTGATGGTTCTGAAACATCTCATGGCTATATGCAGTGACTTCTCATCTTAACTCCTTAAAACAAATGAATGAAGCCTCCTTTGAAGAAAATAACAGTTGACCCTCGAACAACGCAGGTTTTAACTGCACAGGTCCACCTACATAAGCCACAGCTGGGAATCTGTGGATGCAGAAGGCTGACTACATGCATTGGTCTGTGCCATTTTATATAAGAGACTTTGGCATCCTCAGATTTGCATATCCACCGGGGGTCCTGGAGCCAATCTCTACAGATACCAAGGGACAAGTGTAAAGTTTCTGGAGGGTCAAAAGTCGTGTGCAGATTTTTGCCTGTGTGGGGGGTCAGCTTCCATAATCCCTTCATTGCTCAAGGACCCAATGTATACTCAGAATTTCCAGATGGATAGTGATTAATTAAAAACAGCCAAAACCTCATGAGGCCACCTCTTAACTGACATAATTCTTGATTCTTAGGGAGTTTAAGGGGTGCAAATGTCAATGGCACATTCCTTCTCTCTCTGGGTCCTTTCCAATCTTCTACAACTTCAGGAATATGATTTTTTCCACAGACCACTCTGCCCCACACATCTCCATATTCTATGACTGCTGATTTTTCTTTGCAATCTTTGCTATTCAAAGTTCTCTCCTTTTCTTGAAGAGTCAGGGGAGCTTCATATTCTTGAAATTAGACTTTAGTTATGTTGTAAACTTGACCGCCTATATGTCACTGCAGTGAAAGGCAAGAGGTTCCCCCTGTTCATATGCAGGCAAATGGAAAAGAGGACAAGTCAGAAGTCTGCCTGTCCTTTGGTCTGTCCAACTGGACATCAAGGGAAAACAGAACTCTGGATTCCTACCCAGCCCTACACCATTCAACAATGGCCTGTCCCACCTTTGACACCCATGGTAGAAATATGGAGTCATTCTTGATTTAGTCTTTTCTCTTACCTCCCCATACAAATCTTATTGGCTCCACTTCCTAGCCTCATCTCCAAATTATCCATTTGCCGGCATCTGATAGCCTGGGTCAGCACCATCCATTCTCTCACAACTGATGGAGCAGCCCCTACTTCTGCTTTTCCTGCCATGACAATTCATCTTCTACAAAACAGCCAAGGTTGTTCTACAACATAAATCAAATCATGTCTTGTCCCTGCTTAAAAGCCAATAATCTGCTTTTCATCTTTTAATTTTTCTTGGGCTAAAACTGAAACTCTGCTTTGGCTAAATGATCTGGCTTCTTCTCATTCCTTCAGTTTCATCTACTGCCTTATTCTTTATCCAGAGTTGTGGTCTTTGAGCTCCTTCAGCTCACAAAGCTTTTTCTCAGCTCCAGCCCTTCGCACACCTACCTGGGACCACTTCCCGGGGTCTACATCCTGCCATAGATACCTTCAGGCTCTCCTTTCAAGGCTTGGGATAAAACTCATTTCTTTGGAGAGATGCTCACTGAACGTTCTTTTGGAAATAGGGTGTTTTTTGTTGTTGTTAATCTCAATATCTGTTTTCCATCAAAGCAATGATCAAAATATGTAAGGTTTTCATTCATATTTTTAAATTCTATGTGTTTTTTTCCTCAACTAGATTGTAAGATTGATGGAGTAGCAGTCACGTCTATCTTCTCAGCACCTAACCAAGAATTTAACCATTTGATGAAAGAATGGATGAGTAGGTAAAAATGATCAAATCAATGGATAAATGAATGAAAGAAAAGTCTTCGTAGCCAATGGAACAAGGGGATGCATCAGATCCTCAGTCATAGGAGATATAGATTGAATTAAAAACCCTACTTGTTACTCCATACTGGAGGTGCAAATGAAAACCTCCACTTTGCAGAGAAAGTAGGACACTGGATGAGAAGACTAAGAGCCCAGGGTTCCTTCCACAATTTCTTTCCCAGGCCCTAGAGTCCTCTTGCCCCAGGACAAGGGCAGACCAAGTGTCTAGACCCTGTCTATTCAGGGAATGCAAGGAAATGATATACTCTCAAGCCACAATAAAACAGACTCCTTCTTCTTGAGGGGAGGTAACCAGGGAGTTCCTCCAGGCTTCGAGCTCTACTCCTATGTGTAAAAAACCCTTCCTAGGGCTACGTGCTCCGTGACTCATGCTTGCACTCTGTAACATGGTCCATGTGCTGGTGGCACAGGGCTCCAATTTTTCATTTTGAACAGGATGTATCTGCTGGCATCACAGCCCTGTGCCAAAACTTTTTAATGCCCACATCTGTATTTTTATGAATCAGGTCTGAAAAATTTGCATGTGTTTTCAATATAAAAAGACTTATTCCTTTCTAGTGGTTTAAGAAATAAAAATGATCGTGTGCTCTATGTCTGCCCAATTACCAGAGTTCACAGTAAAAGCTGGAACATTCAAATGTCAAGGCTGACATGGCACCAGATCTCACAAGGTGACTTGATTTGGTCCCTCACTGCCCTATCTCATTCAATGTTCACAAACCTAAGGACCTCTTGGGGGTCCAAGGGAAGCACCTTCATTCAATGGAAATGTAGCGTTATTTGCTGAAACAAATGATTGCTACATCAAGTGAATTTCCCCAAAAGAAAATAATGGAGAATTAAGTAGCTGCTTTCTTGCATTTTGCAAAGCAAGATAGAAAATGTGGTAAGGGCTCCAGGAGCACATTTTCACAATCAAAAGGCATGGTGGGGGGTGGGGGCGAGAGGACAGTGTTTGAATATGCATTTCAGGAATGCCCAGGAGGGCAACGACATGTTGGAAATGTGATCCCATTGACTCTCTGCAAGAAAATCGCGACAATAAGGCAGGCCAAAGGTAAAATCTAGCCTTGAGAAAATAGGAGTGGGGGTGAGCTTATAGGGAGAGGAAGGGGGAGAATTTGGGGGGGAACAGAGTATATGGTGGATCTAAGCAGCATTGACTACATAATTTGTAGTGCCCAGTGCAAAATGAAATCACGGGCCCTCTTGTTCAGTGACAGCAGAGCATTATTAAACCAAGAGTGGAGCCTTTCTAAGCTCAGGGTTCTCTGGGCTCCACAGGTCACGTGCTGGTAATGCCGGGCTGGGGTGTGAGGTTTATGGTGGGGGGAGGAAGGCTAGCTCTAGGGGCTGTCAAAACTCTTTAGAAAAGCAAAGTTTCCTCGGTTCACTTTACTCACAGAAAACACCACCCTTGAATGACCACAGTGAGAGAAATAAATCGTGCCTGGGCTAGTACCTAGAAGTGGCAAAAAAGGGAGGAGCTGTCAGGGTTGTTACACTAATTCCAATTTGTTGTCATTTTTGGAGAGACTTTTCCTAACTTATGATTCATTTTAGCACTGAAATACCAGGTTCCAGACAGGGCCTTCTGATATTATTATAAGCCTATTACTGATGCTTATTAAAATAACTTCTTATAATGTTTCCTTTATGAGGGCCATAAATCAAAATATTCAAAACAGTTAATTTTTAATGTGCCACTATTATCCATCTTTAGTTATAAATTTAACATCTCCTTAGGCCCCACAGATTGTAATGTGACTCAAAACATGCAACGACTGTTCAAAAAGTAGAAGGTTCCCCAGTATCTCATTATTTAAGTCTCCAAGATATGGTTTTAAAAGCCTGAAGATATCTGAGTAAACTTGTTTAAAGGAGTCATAAAGAAAGATAAGTAGTTTTCCTCAGGAGCCTATAAAATTTATTACAACATATTAAAGTAAGATTATATATTGACTAATTTTCAGAAGACATTTGTTTTCTGGGGTACATAGTGTTTGGGGAAATTCATGAGCAAAGCAAGGTTTTCTATGAGCGTTGGCACTGATTCCATCCTGAGAATGACAAGGCTCCTATCTCAGGAAATGGCAGGGTGGATGTCAGGAATCTTATGAAAGAGCAATAAAGATATTTATGATTCAGGAGGAGACCCAAACACAACCCAGAGCCCTAGCATTTATGGTGCAGAAGAAGCAGCTTCATAGAATAGCCCCAAATAGGACACACACTCCTTGAGACAACCCCCAGACACCTATTCTATGCATGTGTGGGCAGATTTGACATGCTTGTTTTTTGTCTTTTGTTTTTTAACATTAGAGCACCTTTTCTTTCCATTTAATATTATTTTAGGTCAAATCATTCTTTTATTAGGTTTTCAAGACACAGGGAGAGTCTTTCAGACAGAACCTTAAGAATTTCTCTGGCTTCCCCACTTCTTCATACTGATAAGCTTGCCTTTGGAGTCACTTTCCACATGAAAGATATAATCCCAGTGCCATTTTTTCACTTTACCCAGGAAAGAGAGAAGAGAGGAAATACTCTCTTCCAGGAAGAAGTTTCTACCAGCAGCAAATGGATCAGGAGGTGTTGCATCTTTACCACACAGAAAGATAGTGAATCTGAAAAATTGTATCTGAAAATCAACCTCCCCCCTTCTCCTCACCACCCCATGTATTTCCTGCAGGACCGGCACAAGCAATCTGATTTATTGGTGGAACCTACAACAGGTTCAAACAAAGCAGTGAAACACACCAGTGAAACGGTCACCCATGGGGAAAACACACCAATGATTGTTTTCAAATTCACTCGCAGCCCCAGTGCCATGAAATAAGAAGGCAAGAGTTGAGGAAGAGTACACCTGTTGGTATCCCAGAGAAGTGCCTCTCTAACCACAGGCCTGGTGATTCTCCAGCACTGGGGCATTTCATGCTTGTCCCAGAAAAAAAACTGCATATTCAGTATTTTTTGACCATAAAGAAATCACATGGCACACAATCTACTACATTCCTGCCATATTCCATGTAACCATAGGTATAATCAGCTACAGGGAGCTGTGACTTGGTGTTCAACAGCCTGCAGTGTCCTGGAGAGATGTGAGCCCCAGTAGCAAAAGTCACTGGAATTCAATGTTCTGTTTATAACTGTGGCAATTATATGCACCACTGTTCCATTATAATGCAGATAGGACAGAAATAAAGGGTGGGTTCTTAGTAGCTAAAAACCCACCTTTAAAAGAGCAAAACATTCTGAAAAACGCAATGCGTGAAATTCATAATGCAAACCTCTATAGGACCACAACTGTAAAAAATTGTAAAAAAGCAACAGATACAATGCTAGTAATGAGACCTGCCAATATTAATATTTCTATTCTAATTTATTCAAAGAGGTACAGTTACCCATTCACCATTACTATGCCTTGATCTTGTGTTTTCTTTAGAACTACCATAGAAGAGATAGTACAATCCATTAAATAGGCTTCTTAGAGATGACAGTTTCAGCTCCATACAAATATATCATTTTATTTTCCTTATTCATTGCCAAACATCTGGCACAGCCAGAAAGATGTGAGAGTCACACCACACTGGATATCTGGCGAAAGCAAACAGTGAGCTGATAACCACAACGGGAGAATTGTGACAATTTCTGAGTCCACAATCATGCCTTTAAAAGTGTGCATAAATCCTAGCGAGAACATAGTTTACATCTTAAATAACACAGAAACATTTGAGTCGTGTTCAGCCCCACCCCACCATGGCAGGCAAAGCAACAATATGTGGTCCCAGAGTAGCAGGGGAGAGGGTGTAGGTGGGAAGGAGAGGGCTCTTAGGGATGGTCACAGAACACAGGAGCAAACACAGGGCACAGTCACAAACATCAGCGAACACAATTGATCATGCGCACAATACAACACCAGAGTGCAATCTTTTAAAGAAAAAAATGATATAAAAGATGGTTTCTCACCCCTCATAACAACACTGGAACTTTGGTTTACAGGCCCGGCTATGCCCATATGCCCTCCTCGTCATCCTGTGGCCGGCCCAGGGAGGGAAGTGCACGGAGAGGAGGGAACACCGGAATGAAAGGAGAGAAGGTTAGTTACACCATGATGCACTGCAAAGACACACTGATCTTCACTTTGATTTTTAATCTTAAAGCACGAGAAAAAAAAATTCATAGTACGTTAAGTTCCACATCACCGACTTGTCAAATATATAACTTAATTTTGTATCTATGGCAACCCCCACACAAAAACATTCCACCCACCCAGCTCTGACTCTGTGTCAAGATTGGATTAGAAGATTAAAATTAGTCTACATTAGCAGATGATTATTTTTTTGGAAAGCATGCAATCTGAATTGTATATGCCTAAGGAGTAGATTAAACCTTTTAAGTAAGCAGAGAAGTAATTATAGTAATCAAATACCCTTAATTTCTCTTAAGCTTAAAGTATCAATAAAGGCTGAAGATAAAAATTTTTAAAAAGAGATCTACTTCTGTAGCATGCGATAATTCACACTGGTTATTTCACAAAGGCTCAAACATGCTGTGATCTTCTCGATTTGTCAAGTTCTATTTTGCTCTCAGAACAGAGGAGGATGTGCGTGCCATGCGATGATTATACATTTGCAATCAAATAAGTTTCAAAGAAAAGAGAGTACACTTTCAATTCAGTAGAACACTCATGGAAAGGAAATTTTGTTTAACTTAAAATTGTATTCAACTGTGGATAAACTGAAACTTATTTGGTCTGAATTCTTGTTTTTGAAAACATTTCCAGAATGGCTCTGGCGACTTTCCCCACTTAGTGAAGTGGCAGATAGGCAGGGAAATTCAAACTCTAAGAGAGAAGTGTATTCAAAATAGGACCACCACCACCACCACAAGGTTCCATTTTGAATGAGAATCCTCACGTTTTACTACAAGAATAGACAAAATGTTGAGGACTGAGTGGTTCATGTCCTGGGTGCCCTCATCATTTGGGAACTGTGTCTCTTAATAAATCCCTGATGAAACTATTGCCATGACATGCTTCTTTGTTTTAAAGACCAGGACTAGAAAAGAAAATACCTTGGAACATTGTCTCACTATTGGATCTTTATTGCTTAAGTTGTTGCACTGTTAGGTTGAATCATATGAAAATGCCAATATTTGGCCATTTTTGATCTAGAAAAAGAGCAGTTTCATACAGTTCAATCTAATCTTGCCAATAGGCAAAGGTAATTTTCATCTGCTCAAAGATTTAGATCTGTAGTCTTAAACTAAATTTTCAGATAATTTGTTTCTTTTCTATTCCTCTGTATTTTATTTTCTGCACTTAAAAATGTTATTTTGAGAAGAGGTTCAGAGAGTTCATCAGACTGCCAAAAGGGTCTCTGGATCACAGAGGGTTAAAGAAGATCCAACTGATATGAATCAATCAGGAGATTTGTACACAGTCAAAACTGGACAACATGGTAAGAATTTGTACTGGAAAGTTTAGACAGAAATATTCTGGAAAAAAATAAGTCACCCTAATATTTTTGGGTGGGTCTTCTCATGTAAAATTTACCTGTGTTTGCCACAATACAGTCGAGTAGTTGCTCCTAACCAACAATCTTCTCTTTTCTTTAAACAACTTGAGAAACATGTATTTTTACATTCAACAAACTTCCTTTCGGTTCTTAGAGAAACACAAAGCTGATGTCCCTTTTTATGCTGATAAAGAGGAAAAGTCCATAGCATCCACAAATGGGTTTCAAGGCGTCTAGCAGCCCCTTGGAATTCAATGCAGAACGTTGAGGGGGTTGTAAAAGAATATTTCTCTGGATAGAGGCTTTCATCATAGGGTTCTTGACCCCCAGAGTTACTGCTATAGGAAAACTCCAGGCACAGAGAGATGCTATGACTTGCCAAAATCACAAAACAAAACAACACTTTCCCCATAATGCAGCCTACAGCCTCCTGACTGCCTCTAAAAGACTATAAAATCACTTCCCCTGCAGAACAGTTTATTTCATTTTGCATTTAAAACCCAACAGCATGTATACATTCAGTTTGTTTCAAATCCATTCATGCAGGGTTTTAAACTTCAAAAAAGAAGAAAGAAACAAGGAAAGCTACTGCCACCAAATTCAACCACTATTTTCTTAACAGTGAAATGTGGTCTAATGCAAATCACTTTTAGCAAATTAAATACATTAAAAAGTGGTAATTAATTATGATTGAAAGAGACAGGAGTTGTAACTTGAAAATACACACTGCCAATATCACTACTGTGCCTCGTCCACCATAGGAATAAAAAGGAGCTCCCAGATGTCGAGGGTTATTAAAAACCAGATGTTGAGACCGACATCCTGTATGCTGGTGAATGAAGTAAAGGAATATGACAGTCCAATATAAACGCTGCTAACATTTAACATGGCAGAAACGTGGATAAACTCCTTTAGTGAACTTGTAATATTATGCATATTTTTCAAGGTTTTAATTTCTAAAGTTTGAAGTTTTTACAAGAAAATAGAAGGGGAAGTGGTGGCCATTTCTGTTCTCTCTAATCTTCAAAGCTTATACATGAATTGACCCTAATCACCAAGTGATCTGGGTCAGAGTGAGTGTCTGCTTGGGGAATAAAAACCAAAAATGCAGGAGCTAATCAGAACGTATTTCCAAACGTTCACAGCTGTTTGATTCCTGCCTGCACCTCTGGATGCAAATATTAATTTATTCAGCAATCTTAGCATACAGAAATGAAAATTTGGGATCAAAAATAAGAAACAGATAGATATCACTTGGTCACTAACTTTCTGCCAAGTCATTTAAAAATACTTGGAGTTTTACAAAGTATCTGTCAGGCCTGGGAGAGTCTGTTTCCTCTCCTTGTTTTTCTGTTTTCAAATCAACTCTGCACTGGCTTTCCTGGATGCTGCCTGTTGTTCCTTCCCTTGCGTGTCCTTCGTGAGTGATGGCTATGCCAGGAGTTGCCAAAGTAAGTAGGAAAGTAAGTCTCTAGTCCATCAGTCATCCAAGTGTTTTTGTCCAAAAGCATCTGGGGATTGGAACATCCAAAGTGGGCTGAAGCTCACAGCTCAGTGACCACAACACAGCAAATTTTGAAGGGAGAAGAGACTTAACTAGCAAATAACCTCAGGGTGCATCTAGGGCTCCAGAGATGATACAAGGCCTTGATGGTAAGTCTGCAGTCCCAGATGCTGAGCTCTAATGGGATTCTCTAAATACTGAGATAATACAAAATTCCTTGCCAGATGGGCCACTCACAGGGCCATGCTGATGAGAAGATCTAAGGGCCAAGGACAGAGTCACCGCTGACAAGTCAGGAGACTCACTGTTGTGGGGCATTTATTAGCTCCAGCAAAGAAACTCTGAGAAGGAACGCTATCATATGACATGATGAATGGCCTGGAGTAAACCTTTAATTGGTCTCTATTTTCAAGTATTAGGTAAAACAGCAGGCAAGCCCCAGCCCATCACTGGATATTAAAAAAATAAAATAAAACAAATAACAAAAACTCGCAGTTCTCTTTGATTTGCCAGGCAGCTTTTTTTCTTGAAATCAGAGGACGAGGTTCCTAATGGGGGCCTTACTATCACACCTGTCCTATCTGGAAATGAGAGTAAAATTATGGAAGTGTCACCTTCAAATCAGCCCACTGCCTCTGTGAGAACTCAGCTGCCATCTCTGTCAGGAGGAGATGAGAAGGGATGCAAGGAGATTGTCCTGGTTATAACAGAGATGGTCACCAGACCCACCCCTCCCCCTACTTCAGTTCAGGGCTCCTCCGACACTTTCAGAAATCTTCAGGCCCCAGGACTCTGCAAATTTTGGTTGCACAAGTTACAAAAGCAGGACCATAGCATGGGATTCCGATGTGCCCTGCAGGTGGGCTGCACCAAAGCAACTCCTCTGGGCATATCCCCCTGAAGGCTTGGCCAGGGCTGGGAAAGACAGATGCATACATAAAGGGGAACAATGGGCATGAGCCTGGAGAGCAGGGGCCCTGAGCCTCTACAGGGCACCAGTAAGTTTTCTCTCAGGGTCAAGACCTCCCATTCATGTCTTTCACCTCTCCTGCCTCCTGGAATGCTTAGCCCTTGGATGGATGTCTTTGTTCAGGTGATGAGGTCAGGGATGGCCATGAACTCTTACAAGATTTGTATTTATTACAGCCTGTGGGACCCATTTGCAGACAAGTTCCCCCAAATAATAGGGAAGTCCTATCTGGCTTCAAATACCCAGTTGGTGCTCTGTTTAAATATGTATGTTAGCTTATTTCTGACCTGGGCTAGACATGAGGAAGGAGGTATCAGCACCTGCTTCAGAAGCCAGCTGTCTGTGCTTCTTCACTGAGTCTCACCAGAGCCCCATGACACAGGTGTCGCAGGCTCTTTGTGCAGATGTGGAAAGGAAGGCTCAGGGAGAAAGTTCAGGAAGCTCGCCAGAGGACACCTGGCCAGAAGCTGTGGAGCAGAGTCAAATTCCAGGCTGCCTGACCACAAAGGTTCATCCTTTCTGATATGGGCACTGTGAGGCCTCAAAAAGAAGAGCTCATTTTGAACTCAGAAGGCATTTGCTGGTTCTGTTGAGCTCTGCTTTGAGTACTTTGGATTTTGCATGCCTTCTCCCAACCTGTTAAAAATCTTGGAGTTGGATGGTACAACTTAGTTGGGTCTCCTTGGATCTTGGAAGACAGAGAAGCTCCCACGCAAGAGCATGGGTCCCTTAAATGGGAATGTCATCAGCACTCAAAGTCCTAGGTCCCTGAAGAAAAGGCAGCACCTTCAGTCCCTTCATATCACCACTCACTGTCTGATCTGGGGACTTAACAAGTATTTCCAAAGGAGGAAGGATACAGGGCTTGGTTCTTACTTTCTGCGTGACCCGACTCCTCTTGTTACAGGGTGGAAAAAGGGGTCCTCAAAATTCCTCACTGGCCGTGGTTTGGGGAATGGGGGATGGCAGTCAGTGGAACACAGCCATTTTTCCTAAGAGATGCCTTTGCCTATCTATGGTGGGTAGCTAGTGTCTTAGTTATGCAAATGACCATGGCTTTCCAAGGCACCAAGAAGATGGGATGGTTAGAGTTAGGAGTGACATAGAGCTTATGGGGCCTGAGCAAGGTTCTGCTAATGGCCAGAACCTGTTACCCTGCCCACTGCATCACAGGTCACAGTCAGGGATTTAAAAACAAGGCAGCAGCCATTAAGGAAGAAAAGCCATGTGGTTTTGAAAAGGGAGAAAGCCACGCAGTTTTCAAGGAGGTAGGGGAGAGAGCCACGCATTTTGAAAGCATGGGGGGTGGAGGGGAGAACCATGTGGTTTTGAAAGAAAAAGAAAGCCATGCAGTGTGAGGAAAGGAAGGAGCTGCTAAGCAGTTTGTAGGAATAACTTGGCCATGTGGCCTGGGCTAGTAAGAAAGTCGGAACTTGGGACATGCGGAGAGGACTCTTAAAACTTGGACTTCACCATGATCCAGTGCAACACAGCACATGTTTTCCTGGACTATTATAAGGAGGCTGATGACATCGTACCCCAGATCCTGAAGGAGAGAGCTGACAGATAAGGGATGGGGAACTTCTGGGCATGTTTTTGGCTTCTAGCCTTCTGGGGAGCAAGGGAAGTGCTGGGTCCTGTGGGAGAACAGGGCTCTGAGCAGGAGTGCTCACAGCCCCACCCAGGTTGGAATATTGTAAATAAAAACCTGTCTTCCTCAACACTGATTGTCGGGTTTTACACTAAGGCGCCACATGAAAGAACCCCCTTCTTTTCGGTAACAGTTTGAGAGGGGATCTGCCTGGATTCCAGAGTTCCTTAGGGTCAGCCAGATCGTGCCTCTGTTTCTCCAAAGCATGGCTCCCTCTCCTTTGTCATTGCACCAGCTATATCCTGGGATTCTTCTAACCCCGGGTGGTGAAAGCTGAAGTCACCAGTAGAGGGAAAGCAGGATGGGAGACATCCGTATTTTATAAGACCCACTGGGTTGGTTCTTCTCAAGAAGTTCACCTCACAGGGACACTCTGAGGAAGTCCTTTTTGCTAAGCCACGAAGAACACTAGAGAGGCTTGGGGGGCTTTCTCCGTCACTTCTAAAATTTTTGGACCATCAGTGTGGGTCGACTTATAGAAATGAGTTCTCGATTTCCTTCAAGCAAAGCAATTCTGACAAACCAGTGTTTGGTCCATGGCTCCAGCTCTCTCAGCTGAAAGATGTAAGATACCCAACTGAAGATAGAAATGCTGGAAGGCTCGACGGTGGCCAACAATATTGTGTCAGAGCCCAAAGTCAACATCTGCTAGAGCTGAGGCATTGCCAGAGAACCATAAGAAGGGGGGGGGGGGGAGATGGAGACAGGCTTTATTTTTGCTCCCTCACCCATCAGTCATTAACACTTGGGTTTTTTAAACACAGTGAAAATTGTATTTTTAATATGAATCTAGTTCTGTCATTTCCCAGCTAGTGGGCAACCATATCCTCTGGCCCCTTGACTCTTTATTCCCTTAGCTGCCTCAAAAAGAATATGGGATCATACTGTAGCCCTGACACTTCATAAGGATGCCATGTGCATTAAATTGGAGAATGTCAACTAAACTACACTGTAGATGTCACAAGCATATACAAATAGAACTGGACACACTACTCCTGTTGTGAGCATTTGATAGTTTGTTACTATTACAAACAAATTATTTGATTTTGCACTAAGGCCTAAGGTAAAAGGGTGTGTGTGAAAATAATCCGATGTTGTATAAAACCATCCTTAGACATTTTAGCATCTCTGGGCTGTTCAAAGCTAGAGTTTATTCAGATCATTAATATTTAGAAGCTGAAACGATTTTTAGAATGCTATTGTTCTGCAGGCAAGGCAGTCTTCCAAATCTGTGTGTGTGCAGCATACGTTTAAAGGAAGTTTCTGATTCTCTTTCCTCTGTGGTTCCGTTATCTTCAGAGTGCGGCAAGTGCCTGGAGTGTGTAAGTCAAACAGACCCTTATTGCATCAATTCCAGAAAAAAAAGAGAGGCAATGGTGTTTAGCAATAGAAAATGGATTGCCCTGCTTTGAGACATTTCAGGGTTGGCCACCTCCTTTCAAGAGGGGAGACACAGTGCTGCCTCGTAGACGAATGTGACTGGATTAAAGCAGCAAGTTGAAAAGGAATCAAGCTTCCGATGTTGCCAAAATGAGTTACACCTACAAGCTGGGGAGTACAGGCTGTGTCTGAAAACCCCTGTTGATTCAAAAGATACTGCAACAAATCCCTTAATGAAACCCTAATACTACAAACAAGGTTTAAAACTAAGAGGAATCAGTAAAAGGGCAGGAGGAAACTTTACCCCAAATAGAGTAAGACTGGAATTCTCAATAGGCTCAAACCTCCTTTAAGGAGAAAAAGGAGAAAGCCTTTTTTTTTTTTTTTTTTTTTTTTAAACAGGGGGATCCTGATGCATTAAGCAGCTCTGCCTTTTTCCCATTCATGAGGACTCTACCTGGCAGGGTTTATCAAATCCCACTCAGATTAAAGAGCTCTGGCAGTAGCTGCTCATCTGCAAAGCCAGTTTCCCAAAGGCTGTGTGTCACTCGCTGCCTCCTGGCCTCTTCTGTGGTTTGTAATGGTTGGGTGAGCATGTAAATGCTACAGAGGAAGGAGTGGTTAAACACCTCCCACAACAGCAGTTCAGACATCTGTCCTCATTTCCTTCTTCACCTGTGGCCTCACCGAGAGCCAGGACCAGGTCATCCCAGAGTTCCTGCTCGTAAACACAAGCAAACAGATAGCTGCCACCTTTATTTCTCAGTGGTGAGAAAATGCACACACATTCTGGCTCATGTTTTAGTAGCTTTGAGGATGCTCAGTAGTCTTCAAGGGATAAAGGAAAAAGTGACATCTGAGTTACCTTTCTATTTCAAGTACTTAAAAAAATTATCTGTTGCATTTTAAACACAGCATCTTCCATCTACTCTATGATAAAAGAAACCTCGGAAAAGAGGCAAGTAATCATGAAAGAAAAAAAACAAAAAAAAACTTGTAGCAATGTGTGGCGATAGATGTTAACTAAACTTATTCAAGTGATCCCTTCACCAAATCATGTTGTATAACTAAAACCAAATATAACATCAATTATGTCTCAATTTTAAAAAATTAATCAATTGATATTTTAAAAAGGAAAGGAAACAGGCAAGCAGTTCACAAGATTGATTTCATAAGGTAGCCTGGGATAGCTTCAGCTCAGATTCTGACCAGAGGACCCGAGTGGGCGTAGCTGGCATCTCTGAACCTCCCTCCCATCCAAAAGCATCAGCCCAGCAAGAGGTTTCCTCATGGGTTTTTGAATTTGAAGGCTTCATCCCCACAGGAAGCCAAAACCCAAGGATTCTTCCCAGAAGTGAGTCAGGAAGTGAGATTTGTGATGCAAAAAACTCTGTTGTTTCTGTTGTTTTCTTAACAGGGCAAGCTTTAGACATACTAGCTTGGATGGGAAAGTGATATTAAAAGCCCAACACATGTAATTTTTCTAATTAGGTTAATACATGGGTGCTAAAATTTTCTGTTTTTTTTTTTTTCAGTTGTTCTGTAATGATAGTTTAGTAAGCTCTGATACGTGGTAAGTTTTCTTTTATGTAGGAAACATGGAAATGTATTTACACACACACGCACATATATATGTATATATAATGTATATTCAAACATGCACTCAGGGGAAGTTAGGGAGAGAAATTTCTAGTTAAACATGATCTTGAGAAATTCTTCCATATGTGGAAAAGTCCTCAGTTCATCTGACATATAGCGATACATACATATACACACTCAGGACACTATGTATACATTTATCCCACATTCATTTAACCTCAAAACATAAAATAAATTTTTTTCCTCCCTAAGCAAAAGCTAGAAATAACAACTTTATATACAGAATCCATCTTCTGGGGGCAATGGAGCAAGTTAAACCCCTCGTCTGTTTGTTAGAATTCACAGGGCTGCACTTTGGCTGATCTGTGGATGGGAGTGCACAGAAAGCAGGGCATCAATCACAAAGCCCTGTCCAGCGCCTCACCCAGAGGCTGAGGGCACATGCAGAACCTGAGGGCCTCGAGGTGCCTTACTGAGAAGTAATAGGGCCCTAAGTGGGGCTGCTGCGGCCCCTTCATTTTCCTAGTGGACAGAGAGACTCCATCAACTCCTTGTTGACCAAACACAAAATGCAGGCCCCTGAGAGGAGAAGAAAAGCAGGGAGGCAGTTTACCACACAGATCTGGGGCCAGAAAATACACGTGGCTTGCAAATATTGTCATGTGTCTCCAGGACCACCTCAAAGAGGACCTGATTGCAGGGGTGGCTGGAAATCTCCCTCTTATGGGAATCCTCTGCAGGACACTGACTAATTCTACCTGAGAGCAGGCATCCAAGGCTCAGATGTCTGCAATGTGGACAAGGGTGGGAGGGTGAGAGGGTAAGAACCTTGTGTTTATTTTCGGAGCTAACTCTACCTTACGGTGCTTTTGCCTGTAGAGAGAGGGGAGAGGGGGAGAGGGAACAACCAAGCCTTTTTGAAGCAGAGCCTAGGTACAGTCAGCATGTGTGGGGTCACTGAGACCATGTTGTTATATCTTAAAATACAGTCTGTATATTTGCCCCATGTTCTCTCGCTTGAAAGAAGGCCAAATCTAGGTCTGACCAAGTTATTAGATAGCTTATAGCAGAATGACATGTATCCCAAACAGAATTCTACGAGGATTTTCAACAGGAAATGGAAATGGACATCCAGTGCTCTGAAAGATGTCCAGTGCTACAGACTCACATCCCAGCTGAAAGCCAGTGTGTGCCGGGACCACACAGTAGCCGGGAGCTGCAGAGGAAGGACCACTCTGCATATCTACACCTGGGTGTCAGAAATTGCCAAGTGGAGTGGGTAACATATTAGACTAGGGCAATCAATTTTCTAAGAATAAAATAGCATAGTGGTTGCCCTAAAGTTAAGGATGCAAAATGGAAAACCCAGTTTCTGCTATTACCTGCAAGTACTCCCAAAGCCCTAGCTGAACTGATGGCAGCCCCTGGCCAAGTGAAGCATCCTTAACTTGGTTCTGGGGGACAGGCTTGTATCAGGTCCTTATGTGTGCAGAAGCTCAAGGGTGAGTGAACAAAGGAATGTGCGTCCTGGCAACCCACTGCTAAGGTCCTTCTGTAACCCACGGCCACTCCCCCTGCCCTCTCTGTGCCATGCTCTCCACTCCTTGAGAATCTCACTCTGGTGATAACACCGCAGTGGGAAAGTTGGAGGAAGCCACATATTGTTTGGCACAAGGACAATGGGAATAGAGAAGAATAAAGGGGAACAGGTGAAATGGAGGGGTGGAGAATAGAAGAAATAAAGTCACAAAACAGAAAAATGGAAATAAAGAAAATGAAAGCTGAGGCATATGGAAAGAGAACTAAGGAGATAACATTTTAATTCAACTTTGAAAAAAATAAAAAATCAGATTAAATTCACTACAATTTGATGGGGAAGAGAAAAGCACATTTGCTTTAGAGGAAAACTGGATATTACGTATAGCCATGCAACCATATTCAATACATCTGGTTGCACAAATGCGAGGGGGAACCCCAAAATACCATAATTTATTTATAAAAAATTGTGTATCTACTCTTACATGTTTAAACTTCAGTCACTTTCAAAGTACTCTCCATTTGATGTAATACACCTGTCAAGACATTTTTTTCCCCACTGCTCAAAACCGTTTTTGAACTTGTTGATCTTGATGCCTTTTAGTGCTTCTGCCATTTTTTGTTTCATTTCTTCCACATCGGCAAAACACTCAGGGTGAGATCAGGTGAATAGAAAGGGTGGGGCATGAGGGGGTCGTGTCATTTTTGGTCAAAAACTGCTGAACATTCAGCATGGTATAGAAAGGTGTGCTCATAAATCACCCATCATGAAATGGGCAAATGCATTGAAAGGGTCTTCAAAATAAATTCACTGAAGCTGAACGCAGCCTCACATACCACCAGCTGGGACACTGATACAAGAGGGGTTCCTAGAACACTCACCTAGCAGGGGAACCTTGTACTATAAAGGGCCCACCCTCCAGGAGACGATTCCAGTTTTTTGGGGTCCTCCCTCGTACATCCATTCTAATGTCCAAGGAGGTTTGCCACCAATGGACAGCACTCAGAGACTCAGGTTTGAGTCTCAGGCTTGTTGATTTTCAGAGGTATGACTCTGAAAAATTAACAGCCTCTCTGAGCTCCAATTTCTTTATCTGAAGATCTTTTCCTTTACCATGGAGATACTTCCATCTGCCCTTCCTAGCTCCCAGAGGTGCTGTGAAAACAACTCCCTCAGACATTTACGGAGTGCCTAATAGAGGCCAGACAGGTGTGAATGTGCTTTGCAATATGAAGTGAAGAGTATGGATAACATATAAAATTCGACCAAATCTTTCCATTTTCAGTTTAGTAAATATTATGCCTCCATTCTCCTGGATTCTGTGGCTCTTCTTTAGAAGTGGTACTTCTATAAGTAAAATATGAAATTTAACTTTTAAATAGGATCCAAAAGTCTTTAAGGTAGTGAAAATTTCTTGAGCTTCCCAACTCCTGTGAGGGAGCATTTCCATTTGAAGGAAGGAGAAAGAGGAGAGTTAAGCTCTGGGCTTGGAAAGTGGCCACATATCCTGGGGTTTCCAGCCAAAAAATGTTTAGATTCTTTGCCATTTAGGCCCCTACACATTAGAATCAGAGTGGCAGATGCTTTAAAAAATGAAAGTGAATGGTCTGCCAAAAAATAGAAAATAAAAAAGCAGTGAGGTCCAAGCCCTCAAGGGTGCAACACCCAACCCAAAACCCAGGCACAAAAGTGTGAGTCCTGGACGCCAACAGGCAGCTTGACCGAGGCCTGGCATTTTGAGCTGACTTGAATGTGCTTACTCTGATAGTGTGCTTTTCTTACCTATGGGGTTAGTTCATACCTGGGAGCCACTGGAAGGAGATTAACAAAATACAACTTTTCCTGGAACAATAAAAATCACATGATGCCTGGAAAAGGAAAGTAAAAAGGTTTGACACCATAGATAAGGTGAGGAAAGATACTGCTTAACGAAAATAACAGGTATGCAACAACAACAGGTACAGAGGGCATTTCGGAGGAGCTGGGTTCCCACTTAGCTTTTCTAAAATATGTCTCGGTGACGTCACTAAAAATAAAACCACTGCTGTGTCTCCAGCATATTCTATCTGATCTTTGGTCTTTGTTGTTTCTCAAAGCTCACCAGCAGTGCGTGTCATGGGACATACTCGTTGTCTGCCCTTGTGCCACGTCTTAGTTTAAAGGATTTCCTAGAGGCATTACTGGGATTTGTCTGAATGTTCTATTTGGACATATTCAGGGATGATGGCCATTCTGGGGGTCACAGGGCACCAACTATTAACTGCTCCTTTTAGGCTGTTGGATTGCCTCACCTCTTGATTTCTCTTACGTGTTCTCTTAATCCTCCCTTGCCCTCACCACACTCATTTTCAATCCTTGAGGGGCTTCATATTCATGATTATCCTTGCTTTCCAGGGTCCTCATCCTTACAATGGCATTCTTAGTTCAGATCTATTGGGTTTTGGGTGGGATAACACATTCTCAGATGTTATCTCCCTTTATAAAGGTATCCCATGAAATTAATGAAAGGGGCACTCTCATTTTCTGCTATGTAAAGCAAAAGGGAAATTGCTTCAAAACTCCACCTTAAGATGAAAAAAACTGCTGGAAACTAGATCAGCCATGTTTTAAACTGGGTAGTCTCTTTCTTCACCTGATACTCTGAGAACAGTATTTCTCAGAGCACAGATGTTACTAGAAAAGAAAAGAAAAAAAAGATTCTATGATCAAATAAATCTGGGAAATGCTGGATTAAATAAAATTGGAGAGCTTTCTTTCTTATATGACTTTTTCAATCCTTTGATCTGCTAATTGCACCAAGACTCTCCAAGATTGAGTTATAATATGCAGCACTTTCCCAAAATTCTTTGCCCACTGAATCTTTGTTTCAAGACTATCCTCTTGGGACTAATGTTCCAAAAGTTACTTTGGGAAATGTTAGTCTAGACTTATAACCCTTGGATTCAGTTTCTCCAGAGGAGAAAGCAAAATCATAGTGAAGGAGAGAGGGACAGGGAAGAAGTGGAAAAAGAATCAGATTCTGCAAGCCTGGCAATACTTAAATTGAATTTCCTAAGGAAAAATGAGTTTCTCTGGAAAAGTAGCAATAGGGTGGATTTTTAAATATTTCTTCATTTTCATGTTCTGATCTCTAATTAAATCTCAGAAGACAATGCCAACATTTGTAGCCCTCTTCCAGAAGACACTGTTGGTCCACCATCAGGGTCACATGGAAGTCAGGGCTGGAAGACTGATGGCAGGGAACTGGGAATCCTGAAAGAGATGTCTCCCCTTCAAGTCAGTTCAGTTAACATGGGTAAATGATGGACATTTAGTTCAAATATTATTCACATCATCTGTTATTTAGACTCCAATGTTGTCACTTACTGATATAAGGCTGTCACTTTCTCCTGAGAAGTAACCCACTCCATGCTTACATAATTATGTGCAGAATTTGTAATCAATTGGGAAAGACTTCCCAGCCTTTCATATATTGATATGAGTTGTTGAGGATTATGTATCTCATGTCTCCGTTACGGGGGAGAGCATTCTTTCTCCAGACCAAGGACAGCTAGTGCAAAAGGGCCTCACTGTCTCTAGAGTCAGCCTACTCATACCAGGGCTCCTTGTTTAACTCTCCTTCTCTTGCTGAAAGAGTGCAACAAAGGAGCCTTATGGATTTGCTGATTCCAATTTAAAAGCACAAAAGTATCCTCCTGGCCAAGAGTAGGTCACCTTCAGAGTGCACCCACTTCAGAGTGACTTCCTAAGTCATGGGCCCCTCATTAAGTTATAACTACCTCTTATCTGTCATGTTTTGGTGGACATGATCCAGACAAGAATTACATGAGACATCAGATGACCTGAGTTTTTGTCCCAGGACTAGACAGCAAATTCTTTGAAGGCAGGAGTTCTGTCTTGTGCGTCTTGCTCTTCCCCAAGCTTAGCATAGTGACTGGCATGGAATATATGCTCCAAGTATTAGTTGAATGAGCAAATAACCAGCAGCAGGATTCTGGTCAACTTCACCCCCATCGTCTCAGGGCCTGGATTTCTCATCTGTAGAGGATGGGACTATCTGCCTCTATGTTCATGGGTTGCTTAGAGTGGTCATTGAAATGAAGGATGTGAAAGTGAAAGGGCATCACCATCTTCCTAACAGTAGCAAGGAGAAAGGTGTATCAGAGGTCCTGATGACATATCTTAGCCAGACACTCCTCAAGGAATGCTAACTCTTCTGGAAAGGGCACCACCCCTGAGCCATGATTTCTGCCCCGTGACAACCTCTCGTGTCGGTGGAGAAACATAAGAGGGTCAACCAAGCAGGCAAGTATTCCACTTTATGATTAAAGACCTTTGGGAAAGTAGCAAGAGATAAGCTTTTGTAAGAAATATCATTCACAAGGCAGAGAAATTTGATCTGGTGCCCTGTTGGTAGGAGGACATATTAGCATATTTGTCTCTGTGATAAAACAAGCCTGTCTGTGGTCTCAACACATCCTTGTGTGATCCACTCCCCCAGTTGGGCTCCAAATCCTTCTTTCTGCTTCTACAGTTCCTGTCTCTCTGGGGGGAAGCGTGGAGTGACCTTCTAGCAGCACCAATAAAACCTCACACTCACCCCTGATGGGAGAAGGTTAAGGAGCAAAGGGTAGGGACCAAGAGTGAGAATGAGGAGATCTGGTTAGCAGGATGCCAGTTGTACTGTGACGTGTGTGTGTGTGTGTGTGTGTGTGTGGCAGGGGGGAGTGGGAGTTGGGGGGAAGAATGTTAGTTGTGAGGAATGAGAATTGAATAAATAAAACCAAATCAAACTAAAACCACAGTCATACAAGATAATTACATAAAATTAATATTTCTGTACACTTCGATGATCCCAAAACTGAGAACCATTGTTAGCTAATAACATGACCTGATGCCTTTCTGTACTTGGCCTCAGAAACTGAGAGGTCCTGTGTGTGACCACCTTCTGCAGCTTGAGGTCTCTGAGGGCAAAAGCTGCCCGGCACAAGGGTAGGTCCAAGCTGAGGGTGGGGATAGGGGACCTCCTGGTTGGAACATCCTCACTGCTTGCTCCAAGAAGCCCTTTTTATATTGTATGCTATACAAATGGCTCCCTCTGGAGTTGTACTCCTGCTAAACCATCTTGGAGACCTAGAATATTAACTTCTTTGGGATGCTAGTGATATAAGTGGAAAATGAAGCAGAGCCATCTGAAAAATTAAAAAAAAAAAACCTTTAGGAGCATATTAAGCATCCCTTCCTCCAACAAAAAAATTTAAACCCTCTTCACACAGGTTAATTCCAATAAGTTCTTCCCTCAAATATTCAGAAATGTATAACAAAGGCACTCACACTTATTCAGATGATTGTATTCTATTACCTATGCCCCACAAAGAAAAGGTTATAGTATAATCAAGGTAGAAATATTGCTGATATTGACTATATCATCCTACTAGTTTGCATTTAATAGTTTTCATGAAACTCTCCTTCAAGAGTTTTAATACTAAATGTTGTAAATAGTTTTATATTTGGTGGGTGAATGCAAAATAGTTAAACATCACAGGAAATTCTTGTTTCTGTCAACCCATCTTTTCACTTGCTTTACTTAGTCAAAGGAGAAGATAGGGTCCAAATCAAAGAAACCAGACCCCTTGACTTCACTGGCTAAAATACAAGCAAAACTGATTTCTTTTCATGTTGTTTTACCCCACTGTTAATTTGCATCACTAAGGAATTTTCTAGAAAAGTGCTCAGCAAACTCAAAACTTCTCTGGTTGCCAAGCTCACGGAAACAAAGTGCTTTCCCTTAAAATTCTGAAAATGACATTCCAAAGTAACCCACCATTAGATACCAAGCCAGCAATAGACTACATATCTACGAAAGAAGAAAGGAGGGGAGGAAAGAAAATGCATAACATAAACAAGAACAGACAAAACCTTAAAAAGGAAGGAGAAAGGAAAACATTTAGATTCCTTGAGTGATGGAAATAAATACCAAAGCTATTAGTTTCAGTTCAAAGAACGTATCACTTTATGCTGTTTATTATTTCTTGAGGATTATTTATTTTATCTTAAAATATCCAAAGGGTAAAAGGGGTCCTGGAGGTAAGCGGCAATGAAACTGACCTGGTCGGGAGAGGGCCTGTGATTGGAATGTTGCGACCTCCCAGGAGATCGGTGGTGGTGGTGATGGTGGTGGTGGTGGTAATGGTGGTGGTCCTCGTCGTAGTTGTCCGCCATCAGCTTCATTCTGTTCTGGGTCTGTACACAACAAAAACCAGGGGAGAATCCATCAGAAGCTAGAAGACCAGCCAAAGAGACTCAGGGCATCATTATAGCACCTAGAGGGCTCCCTTTGTTCCTAATCCAGAAGTTTTTATTTTTAGTCAGACTGACACTTAATGAGGAATGCGCCATGCTTTGGTGAAAGAGCCTTTGGCACATCCTTAAAGCTACTATGTTCTTGGATTTACATTTGTGGATATAAGTGTACTTCTCCCACATGGTTTAAAAGGGGAAAAGAATGGACAATTCCTATGGTGCGTATCAAACAATCGCAGGGATCCAGAGTAAGCTTAGGATCACAAATTGCCAACAATCACATCCTACACTCTAGAGCAAGCAAGAGAAGGAAGCCCTAAATGAGTAGGTGGAAAGGACTGGATGGAGACAGAGAGCCACAGACGAACAACAGTCTTGCAAGACAAAGCAGAGAAATCTCCTTGGAAGCTGACAAATGCAAAAGTGTTCGTGGAGATGGTTTGCTGCTATGATGACTTCTGGCAAAAGAGCACACTAAGGACATTTTAACTGAGAAAGTTTTGGGGGGAAATTGAGCAAAAGAAGCAGAGTCAATGGAGAAGAGCTGACCGCTCTAATTTACTCCCCACTATGCTTGTCACAGGACACAACTAGGTGTCATAGTTAAAACACTAGGGACATAGAAATGTTTTATTGTATTGTTTGCTACGCAGGGCAATTAACATAAAAGTGATGAATTGACCTAATAGGATCACAGAATCTAGAAAAATGCCTAAAGACCACGGAAAAGGAAGATAAAAGTATCAAGCTCAGAAAGCCTAAATATGGGTTTAGAGACAAGACTGTCTGGATTTAAGTGCTACTCTGCCTCTTTCCTGATTATTTGAGTTAACTGTTACTTTTTTTAAAAATTTCATTGATTATGCTATTACAGTTGTCCCAACTTTTCGCCCTTTGCTCTCCTCCTCCCAGCACCCCACCTCCCTCAGGCAATCCACCCACCATTGTTCATGTCCACAGGTCATGCGTATATATGCAAATAAGTTCTTTGGTTAACTATTCTTAAGCCTCAATTTCCTCACCTCCGAAATGGGAGCAATAGTGCCTCCCTCCCGGTAATGAACTTCAAGCATCAGTTCAGGACCTGGCACATAATTGCTTGCAATAAAAGTCAAATGCTGTTGTTACTATTACTGCTGTTGTTGTTTAAGGCACTTTTCCTTCTTGACATGTGTTTTCTTTGCCTGAGACACCTCCTCCATCCACCTTGCCTCACCTCTAACTTCTGTGTCTGGCTAACTCACAGCCTTTTCCTGACCCTTACCCTTGAGGCCAGGTAATGTGTGCCTTCTGCTTACCAGCACTCTGTAACCATGGATTTATCTGTCCATCTGCCCATAGATTTGAAGTTGTTTCTTTCCTCTGCCTCTCCCCAGCATCTAGCACAGGGTCTAGCAAGTGTAGATACACTATGTACATTGATGCAATGAGTGAAGGAAAGAAGGGGCCCTGATTTTGAGGGTGCTGCCATTCTAGGGGCAAGCTGCATGTTTGTTTTCAGCCAGAGAAGGTCACTGAGAGTAGAGGATCCCATGAATTGCCATCACAAGCTCACTGGTAGGTGGAGATGACAATGAGCCATCAGTACATTAAAAGAGTTGGAAGTCAGAGGCTGGCAAAATCTCCAAAGCAGTTGGAATTTTATTGTGTGATATAAATAATACTCTGATAATAATTCTGGACCTTGCATAGTGCATTCTTATAGTATTTTTCATGCACAATCTAACTTATCCTCAAAACTTTCCTGGGAGGAATTATTACTATCTCCATTTGTAGCTAGAAAGTCAAGACATAGATTTCAGCCCCCAGAGCCTCTTTCTTGACAGAGAACATGGAGGTTTTCTGGGTCTTCCAATTCTTAATTGCCAGGCTTCTCTCTTTGCCACCCTGCTAGCAAAAATAGCAAACAGCTGAACAGGTACAAATAGCTTTCCCACACATGCTTCGATTCTGTTAAGTTTTGGAAACACCTCACACCCCAATTCTACCTGCCAAAGGATGTCTCATGATTCACTCATTTCATTTTTGAAATGTGTACAATATTTGAATGGCCCCAGAGTAGATGTTAAAAAAAAGCATTATATAAGTGAAATCAATAAAATTAGAGGGAATGATCCACCTAACAAATTAAAAATCCCAGGCAACCTTTGGCAGCTGATCATATTTCTATCCTTCACTTGGCCACTTAAAGTATCAGAAGACCCAACGGACAAGTTATGTCTTGTGAGAAACAGAAGGTCAGTGGAGCTATTGCCGTTCAAGTACCGAGATTTCCCTTATACGGCCTGACCTTGTGCAGGAGATTCTGAAATTCAGTGTTCATATGTAAAATTCCAGTATTGTTAGGAGCTTGCACTTTTGAACTTGTGAACTAATAAAACTGGAACTGTGTCTTCTAATAGAATTCGGAGGGCCTAAAGGGAGCTGTAAGATCTGCTATGGTCAATAAGGAAGGGACTTGCCCAAGAATGAACGATAGAGCCTAAATGAACAAATAATAACTGCTATTGTAAATATCATAATGTCCTTATCCTTTGGGGAAGCTCCCGTGATTTTATGAGATTATTTTCTTACCAGCGACAAGCCTAAAGTTCCCTACCTTTGAACTGTATCCCATAAAAGAATGTACAAGCTAAACAAGATGCTATATGCAGTCCTAAATGTGTCTGCTGAAATGAGGTGTTGGAGAGTAGGCATGTCATGGGATAAAGACTGTAAATGAATGATGTCATCTTTCCAATTTGGTGCTGAAATATAAATAAACCACGTTGTTCATGTGAATACCAGATCTGGGGGAAATGTACACAGAGCAATTGTGAGCGGAAGAGGCTTCTTTTGATTAGTCTGGGCTGGAAGAGAAGAGCGTGAAACAGAGATGAAAAATGAGAGTTTGGCCTGATACTCTAGACTACTTTTATTTATCTTGCTTGTAACATATCCCCTAAACTGTGACCGATTTCTTACAGGCTGGTTGCTAGTTTTTCCTCCTATAAGAGCTTGACCAATCCTGCTTGCTTAATTCTCAGATTGAAAATAAATCTCCGTTAATTATTTTTCATCTACACCACATATACTCATCACCACCCAACTGTATTGGTTTCTTAATACACCAAGAATGGTCTGGAAGGATAGGAAGCCATGAATAAGACCCCCTAAAGGTTGATGGAAAAAATAAAGAACTGCAGATTATTTTAACAAGCTTTTGTAAAGAATACCATTTGTTCAAATCACATCAGACACATTTACTGGGTGATTCCATGCAGTATGGTTCATATCCTTGTAGCCATTAGACAACACGAGGTGCCTACCACAAAGCCTTAAACAGCAAATCTTCTAGGCAGTCATAGCAGAATTCCCAGGAAAACTAATATAGGGTTGGAGAGGGATAGCTTTCCACTGCACTGCACTTGGGAACTCAGACTCATTTAGCAATTTACTGAAGCCCATTTTTATTTCCTTTTCAGTGTCTACCAAATGGATGACCTGACACTTTCGCTTTTGGCTGTGTTATATTTGTTTTACGATATTATGTCATGACTGCTGAGACAAATCTAATCAGATTTAATTTTCTCCTTCCTTTTTCTTCCAGGTACCACCTTATTTCTCTAGGGTAATCGGACCCTCACAGTTCTGCTGTACTCTTGCCTTCCATTGAATACAATCTGTAGCTGGAGTGACATCAGACCTAGTTACTCCCTGGCTTCCAGTTCCTCAGAGGCTCCCCACCACCCTCAGGAAAAGAGCCCCATTTCTACCACAGCCTATGAGGCTCTCAGGAGGCCACTGTTGTTCACTTCCCAGCCTCACCTCTCTTCCCTTCCTCCCCTGACCTGGACATGCTGTCTCTATTCCTGTCATGCCCTTCATCTACTTTTACCTGAGTTATACCCATTAGTTCTTCTGGTCTTAGCTTCAACCCTGTTACTTCCGGAAATGCATTCCCTAAGCCTGTCTCAAAAGGGAGTAAGTTTCTTCCATTGCCTTTCCCAGAATCCGGAACCCTCCTTTAACCCCCATCTCATCACTGAGCTTCCCTCAGTGGATGGTAAGTAACTATGCACTTTCTTGTCTTTCTCCACCCCTAGGTTGAAAATCTCTTGAGGGAAATGCTATGTCTGAATTACCCTTGTACTCACCACTAGCATATATATATGAAGGTATGAAGGAATGAATGGAAAGGGTATAGGCTACTTTGGAACAAATGAAAAGAAAAATACACAATTAGCATCTAGGATGGGCCAGTTGAGTATGTAACTCTCTGTGTGATAGTTTAACTTTTTCTGTTGTAGATTTGTTTGTTAATACTGTTGTTCTTGGAAGTGGGGAGAGCAGGATAGATGTATAGCTTTGGGCTGTTGGAAAAGTAAAATTCATCTTCTTCAAGAAATAGTCCATTCTTTAGTGAAATGGATCCAGTGAGACACTTCATCGTGTCTCTGGTCACTTGTCTCATTAATCATCAGGGGTATTGGGCTCTTATGTGGTTCATTTCCTTATTATCCTATAGCCTTCAGAAGAGCAGGGATCTTTAGAATACTTTTGTTAGCACCAAAAGTGAGTCACAGAAAACCAAAACTTGCTCCATTAATTAAAATCCGTGATGAGCACCATCTGTGAAAAGGTGCCATATAGTCCATCTCTCTTGACATCTCTGAAGAGTTTATCCAAGGAGCTCTTGAAACAAAATTAAAGTCCTTGATTGACTACTAATAGACTTAATAGCTTAATGGGAACATGTAGCTATAAAAGTATAATATTAAAACTGCCTTTAAAATATTTTAGCAAGGTGGCAATAACAAACTATGCTTTGATCAGTGATATGGAGCAAGTTAACAATAAAACCTTCATGAATATGGTTTAAATAAGAAAAAATATCATAAGATTTGTTGCTATGGCATATGGAGATAATACCATACAATAGCAATTACACTTTATTCTATCAGGTTATCTTTTCTCCCTCTTTCTTTCCAGGAAAATCCAAAGTAGTCCAGTACTACTCTACCAATCTTATTTTTGCTAAATCAGAGCAAGGTCAACAGTTCTTGACTCTAAGTAAAAGATGGAGAAACCAGATAACAAGTGGACAGCAAGGAAGGGAAGGATTTCCTGAACATCCACCCACCAGGCCTACCTGGAAATGAATCACAATGGACACTTGTGTGGGTCTGGGTTCCAAAGCTTGGGTCACACTTGGAGGGCAAAAGTGAAACAGGAGGATAAAGAAGTTAGTAGGAGAATATGCCACATTGGGGAACTTCATGGGAATAAGTAAGAATCAATGATGGAAAGGCTTTTACTGTGGATACTGCACAGAAATTCATCAACATGCACTAAGCTTCTGTAACTACAAAGACAAGTGCCATTTGTGCCTGACTAAGCACGTGGCCAGTATGCTTTCACTGCCTCTTTGCTTTTGACACAGCCGTTCTCATGAGGAAACGAAGCCCATGATTGCTCAGCTTGTGAGTTAAACAACAGGTTTCTGACTCCACAGCCCTACAGTCGTGACAAAGTGAAGATGAATAAGACATGAATAATTAGAGGACTGACGATAACACAACATGGGAAGGAAAATAAGAAACAAGAGATTGGTTTACATGAATGTCCAGAGGCAGAGAAATCCCCTCCAGCTCCATGGGTCAGATTTCCCTTGAACTAAGATTTGAAAAATTGGCATGGATATGGGTGTAAGGAAAAGGGATCTGGGGAGGTTCCATGGTAAACTCACCCTCTAATCACCTTCAGAGAAAACAGGTCAATATGGGAAACAGAACCCCAATACATGAGGGGTGTGTGTGTGTGTGTGTGTGTGCATATGCATGCTGCTTTCTTCATTCCTTTATTGGATGTGGAAAGAGCAGAAAACATATCTGAGACAATTCACTTTTTTATTTTTCAAAAGCACTTATCAACTTGGGTCATTTTAGAAGGAATTTAAGACAGCCATAACCATATACTTATATGCTCACACTTGTCATACTATGACATTTCTGGGAAAATGCGCCAATCTCTTGACATTTATGTTTTTACAAGTATCTACACAATTCACTGCTATTGCATCTGTCCTGCCTCGAAAATTCATCTGATCTCTCCCAGTGTAATCAGCTAATCAGTCCTACAGCTAAACAGCACATTGATGAAACTCTCCCTCCCAGCTTTGGTGAAGGCACCTCCCTCAGTCCTTATTTATAGACAGAAAATTAGTAGGTCACCATGGAGGGTTTGGATGCTATTTTTGTACCTACTCTTTAAGTACGCTTATTTTATTTTAATTGTTATAGATAATGTCAGCGCGTTTCCACCTCCTCTTGTGTATCTACCCTGGAGGTCACCTGCAGCTTGAATGGAGAGTATTCAATGTGCTGCTGTCCTCCCCGCCTCAAGCCTCTGCATCTCTCTTTGCCTGAGGTCTTTCTTTGGCCACAGGTACTGGCTTGGCAAGGGAACAAGGCAGACCAGAAATGTTGGGGAGCTCAGGCCTTTCAAACAACTGTCAATCTATGAGGGAGGAAGCTAATGAATAAATAACCAGCATGCTCGAACCTTAGTAGGACAACACTATGGAGTGTTCCAGAAGGTCTCAGGAGGTCCTCAGCGGGGTGTAAGTCTTGTTTCTGACTATGACAGAAAATGGCCCATAATGCACCTTTATCCCCCTTTTCCCTTCCCTGTCTCACTTCTCTATTTTTTCACTATGCTTCTTGAGATCACCTCCCAAATAAACCACCTGCTCCAAATTGTCTCTGAGTCTGTTTTGTGGGAATCCCAGCTCAAACCTTTGTTGAATGATGAACAAGCCTGTGCCTAACTGTGGCAGAAGACACATTCCTGTAGTACCAAACTCTTGATGCTCAGCTCTCAAGATTTCTCATCACCTAGGGAGACAGATCTCTCATCTCTGTAGGGAAGTAACATAGGCCTGGCATTAATTCTTTTTCTGCCAAATATTCACTCTGAGGCTCAGAAAAAAATCACTTTCCCCTGAGCCTCTGTTCCTGGAACGTAGGTAAATGGGAGAGGCATGGGGTAGATGCTGGTGCACTGTTCTTTCTTATTTCACATTTTGTGCAGTTTTTCTTTTTCTTTTTCTGATAAAATCACAGGAGGGAGCCTGTTCTGGTAAACAACTTCTTGCTGTCACTTTAGGAACCTGAGGAATCCACAAAGGGTTAAGGACAATGACTGTCACCAGGAGCATCATCGCTTCTGGTATGCTACCAGCCAACACAAACTGTCTGGGGAGAGTTATTGGTAGAGAGAGTTCTGTGTACTCGGCTGATAATGTGGAGATCAGGATCCCTAACAGTGGCAGAAGGACTCCTGGCATTGGGAGAGGGCGCAAGCTGCAGACCTCATCGATAATAACCAACGCTCACCTGGCCCTAGCTGCTGCCAAGTGCAGCCTTTGATCCTGTCATTTCAAGGGGACAGTCACACCAACCCTGTGATGTAGGCTGTAGGGGGCTGTATTCAAAATCTTTAATAGCTGCTATAACAGGGGCAGAAACTCCTAAGAACTAAGAATGACTCAAATATATATGACCTGAATATCAGCCCTGGCAGAGGCTGTTATTATCCCCACTTTAGTGATGAAGAAACTGAGGCTTAGAAAGACAAAGAAGCTTACCAAAGGTCACACAAGTAGCAGATTTGGGACTACCGTTTCAAGGCTTCCTACGTAACCACAGTACCCTACTGCTCAGATCCTTCATATATATTTTTTTTTTAAAAAAGCAATTAAACTTGATCTGGAAATGGGACCCAACTCTCTGGACATTGACCCCAATGACAGCTGAGAAGAGAAGCAACTCACTTTGATTTTAAAGTTCTATGTGAAAAGGAGGGAACTCAGACACATTATAAAATTGTGATCAAGCCCCAAGGGAGTCTACGTTGGTGAATTATCCTAAAATAAACTCAAAAGTATTATCCACCGCCCACACTAAGTTTTAATGCTTCAACCAGCAAGATCATTTCAAACCTAGGCTCACACATTAGCAACTGCGGACAACCAAGGACTCTCTAACATCCTGAGCCCTTCCTTTGGAGGTGGTATGGGCTAGGGGATGGGGAAGGCCCTAGAAGTTTCCACCACAAAGTTACTTAGTTAAGCGCAGGTCTGTTTAATTAAGTAGTGGGCAGCACATGCTATACTTAGCTTTTAAACACTTGTAAAGCCCTCTTCATTCATTTATCTTACTTGTCACTGACAAGCTCTTCAAGGACTGTAACAGTATGCAGAACATGAAGAGCCTGGGTAAACAACACATATTTTATGTGGAGTCTAAACTGTTTCAACTCAGAGAGTCAATAGAGGGTCTCTGAAAAAAACTCCCAGACTCTCCTAATAACTAAGGATGCATTCTGTGCCTAGTTTATTATGGGTGTCTTTAGAAAGTGAGCTTCAAAAGGGGGAAGGCAGGAAGAAAGAAAGAAGGGAGAGAGGGAGGAAAAGAAGAAAAAAAAAAAAAGGAGAGAGGAGGTGAGAAAGGAAAAGAGGCTATTTGTAGGCATTGGAATCTAGACTCTAAAATGGTGCTGACAAGGGGGGTAAAGTTCTTCATTCATTCAATTCATACATTCAACAAGTATTTATTATCATTGGCCTAAGCAGAAATGGCATCACCCAATCATCTCCTCAACTAAGGAATTTAAAACAAAAACACCTCAGGGTATGGCCTAACAGAATTGGCCAATCTACTGGAAACTGATAGTGTGGACGAACTTTCTAGGGAGAATTTAACATGAATGGGCCTCTCAGCAGCACCCCAGAAAGGGACAGAGAGAGTCTTACACGGTAAGGGCTAAGAAAAGAAGTGTCCATATAACTGGAGATACATAAAATGAGTCACAGAGAGTAAACAGCATTTTAATAGTTATGGATTGACTATGAAATGTATTTGAATAGATTAGAACAAGCATATCAGAGAATTCATAGAAATGATGTAACAGGGCATGGAAAATGTTGTGAAGGTGGTTCTCAAAACGACTGAAGCTTGAGACACCCTCATCAGAAGGAAAGAACTAAGCACCTGAGAGTAGATTGTGTTGTAAACGGCAGACACTAAAAATTCAGAGCAGCCAGGAGAGGAGGAAAGCATCTCCAAGAATTGTCTGAGTACATAAGGACATTCTCCCTCAGAGGTTTTCCCCTCAGCACAGAAACGGAGCCAATGAAATCTGGGTCTGCTCCCAGTTCTGAAGCTGAGTGGAAGGGCATAAACCCAAGACCTCCTCTGCACCTCACCTCCTTCGAAACAAAACAAATGGCAACAAAAAGGGGAGAGGAAGGCGGGTGTGAGCAATGCAAAACATGTGGTGGGGCTGCTGGCCATGCTAAACGCAGCTCAGCTGCAGCAGGAGCCCCAGGGAGTGGGGTGGTGAGACCATGAGGATTGGCAGGGTGGAGCTGCCTGGCAGCCGGGGGAGTGAGAGGCAGACAGAAGGAGAGACAGCGAGGTGCCTTGGACTGAGAACAAACCCCTCTCCCCAGCTGCTTTCACACTTGGGTAAAACAACTGGAGAAAATGTAAACACGCTCATTAGTAGTTTTCCAATCAGTTGAAAAACAAATGGAAAGGGAGAAATAGCAATGGAGGGTCCCAAATACCAAAATCTACGAAACATTCCCCCCGATGGTTATCTTCTCTTTGGGTTGCTCACGGCAACATCCATCCTCTCTCTGTTTGGATTTCAGTGCTCTCACTCGCTTTATATGGGATAATCTGAACCTGCCCACCTAGGACCAATTTAGTTATACATGGAAGGAGAGTCTGAGTCACATATTCCACTCTGGGTACAAGGTCTCCATGGACACTCCTGGAGACACACAACAAGACAGACGTTATCATTCATTTACAGGCCCCCTCCCATGCTCCTCCAAGCTGATATCCCCCCAGCACACAGAAATGAATCTCATGTATACCACTATCCCTTCTCCTGGGACAACCTAACCCCAAAGAAGAGGCAAAGTAGAACTTCTGGGTTTGGGGATCTGACAGAAATCCAATTTTCAAAAAGGATGAAATTATATTCTAATTTCACCTGAAAATGCCCAGTGTGTTGAATGACACTGCTTTCCCCCCCAAACACATCAGATTAAATTTATCAAAGGATACATATTTAAAATCAATTTCTCTAGTCACCTGTTTAAGGTGGAATCCTGAAAGCCTCATTTTCTGTGGCCCTGAAGTGGAAATAGGGTTAAATACAAACTATCCAAATGTATTTAAACTTGAATCTACTCAAGAACAGATAAAAAAATGTCTAACTAATGTTTCTTCACAGCACTAGGTGATGCTGAAGTGATTATCTCAAAGTCTCCAGAGAATTTCAGGAGCTATCTCAAATCTCTCTCTAACAAATACGGATTCACCAGATTCATGCAATGTTAGCTCTAGGCCACACTGTAAATCAATTATTACAAGTTCACTATTTACGAGAGGAGAGACTGAGGCTTTACGCTGCTGAAGGTGAGTCACAAACTCAGGAGAAAGCCCCAGAATACTTGACTGTCAGTCAGTGCGGGCCCTTCCCCTGCTCCAGGCCATCTGCCTATTTGATTTGTACATGCAGACAAGTCCACCAGGCCCATGACCAGGAATGCCACAGACCCACCTCCTGTCTTTCGTTTTACATTCCAAAGTACTATGGTATTAATTTCCATTCTTGCAGCCTGAACAGCATCAAACACCTAATCATTTTGGTCTCAATGCCTACAGATAGATCACGGAATTTTCCATTTTCTTTGAGATATGAGCTTTAGTTCTCTAGCAGAACTACTGATTTAGCTTTACAATTTCTTCTTTTTTATAACATTATAATTTTTTTATTATATAAAGCACACATACTAGCTATGAAAAATTAAATAATACAAAAGACTTTATAAAAAGAAAAGTAAAATTCCCTTTCCCCCACCCCAATATCCACTCCCACTATTAAGGTTTTGGGCCAGTCTTTCTAGAAAATTTGTATGCACAATGCAAGCACAGACACATGCATATACCCTTTAAAAATAAAGGGTCTAATATGTCTTGGACATCCTTCCATGTCAAGATCATGTTCAGCTACCTCACTTTTAATGGATACATACTATTCCATTCTATGCATATATTCTCTTTATCACCAATCTTCTGTTGATATACTAACATAGTAGGCAGGAATCTTAGTTTATTTTGTTCCAAGATGTTATCTCAAGCAATCAAACCACTGGCACGTAGTAAATGTCTGTTGAATAAATGAATGAATGAATGAATGAATGATGGCCATTTAAGTCATGTCCAGTTTTTTTATTATTTCGACAATGCTTCAAAGAATACTTTCCCAAAGGAATAGCTTTGCCTGTCCTCATGTACTCGTTTTCAACAAAGATGGATGCTTAAACATATAATAGCTGTCACCATAATGTGCTAAGTAAAAAAATTTGGGAGGGATTCCTGGAATAGAGTATACATATTTTAAACTGAAAGATATTACCAAATTTCTTTTCAAAATGCTGGCCAACTTTCAGTATGCACCTCTTGGCTTATACTGTGCCAACATGGAGACTACTCAATTCTTTAATCTTAAAAAATCCGATACATGGAAAATTGAATCCCATTCACATTCCCCCAGTTATAACTTGGAACTGAGCATCTTTTCATTCATTTATTGGCCATTTCTACTTCACTATCTGTGAGCCTCCCTTTACGTCCTTTGTCCCTTCTGGGAGGGGGAAGGTTTGGGGGACTTTCTTACTGCTTGTGAGAATAATTGTTTATATAAAGAAAGTTAGTGGGAGTTGCTTTCAGAAGAAGAACCTAAGTAAAAGTGGGCAGAGAGCAAGTAAAAGCAGGCTAAGCGGGAAAGAGAAATGTGCGGACAGGGAAAATTTGAGGATGCCGCGATCAAAGGAACACATTAACATCTGAAAGGTTCACTTGAGCAGGAGAGAGAAAGGGGGAAGCCTGAGCTAGTGGGTGTGCTGGGAGGCAGAGGCAGCCGCTTCCTTTCCTGCCAAAGCCCTAGCAGGCGGTGGTTATAGGTGAAGCATTAGCAGGACTCCTATTGCTAGCAGTTAAAATGAGGTTTTACTTCTGTGCAAAATATTTTCTTTTTTTTTTTTCAAAGTCTGGGTCATCCATGGGAGGGTATCAGACATGTAAATGCCACTCATCATGCATGTTTTGGTGGAAAGAATCTAGTGTAACCTTCTTACCCAAACAGGAATTCTCCTGCAGCAGTGCTGGAGGATGCATTATCAGCAGAGATGGGAAACTCAGTTGCATAAGAGACAATGTATTAAATGACTTAAATGAGATGTCCTCCATGCCTGACATATTTTGAGCTTTTGGCTGCAGTTTCAGTCTACTTGCCCTAATTTTGCCTCT
Organism: Furipterus horrens; assembly: GCF_987537825.1. Taxonomy (NCBI): domain Eukaryota; kingdom Metazoa; phylum Chordata; class Mammalia; order Chiroptera; family Furipteridae; genus Furipterus; species Furipterus horrens. The sequence goes on along the minus strand of NW_028327177.1, from coordinate 95,196,638 downwards.
TTGGGGGGTACCCAGGGTTTTAGACATTTAAATACAGTTATACCCATGACCTCTAACTTATCTAGCCTAAGCATTCTGTGTTCTCTCTACTGGTCAGTCCCTTCTCTGTACCCTACCACATATAGGGCCATTAGAATGTGTCAGGGCTTCTCTCTCTCTCTCTTTTTTTAAATATCTTTTATTGATTATACTGTTACAGTTGTCCCAATTTCTTTTCCCTCTGCTCCCCTCCACCCAGTGACCCCCCTCCCTCCAGTTGCCCCCCCCTTAGTCCATGTCCATTGGTTGTGCATATAGTTCTTCTCAACCTCTTCCTGTCTACGCTATTCCCTCCTACTATGCTTCTTAATTCCTGTACCATCTCCCTCCTTTTTCCCCTTCCCCTCCCTGCTGACCTCCCCCCAATATGTTCCTCTAACCCATAATTCTTTTTCCACTCTCGCTGCCTAGTCTTTGTTTCGATTCTCTAGCTTCTGTTGTTGGTTGTTGTGATGCAGTTTTCATTTTAATGTTCATAATTTTGATCCTTCTTCTAATAAACCAGTCCCTTTAACATCTCATATAACAGAGGTTTGGATCTAATGAACTCCTTCAGTTTTACTTTGTCCTGGAAGCACTTTCTCTGCCCTTCTATTCTGAATGACAGCTTCACTGGACAGAGTAATCGTGGCTATAGGTTTTTTGATTTTCATTACTTGGAATATTTCTTGCCAGTCCCTTCTTGCCTGCATGGTCTCCTTTGAGAAATCAGCTGATAGTCTAATTGGGACCCCTTTGTACATAATTCTTTTCTTTTCTCTTGCTGCTTTTAAGATTCTCTATCTTTAATTTTTTACCATTTGATTATAATGTGTCTTGGAGTGGTTCTCCCTGGGCCCAGTTTTTCTGGAACTCTCTGTGCTTCCTGGACCTGTAAGTCTATTTCCTTCCCCAAGTTTGAGAAGTTCTGCTTCATTATATTTTCACATAATTTTTCAATTTCTAGTTCTTCTTCTTCGCCCTCTGGCAATCCTATTATTCAAATGTTCATTTGCTTATAGCTGTCCCAGAGGTTTCTGAGGCTCTCCTCGTGTTCCTCCCTTTTTGTTTCCTCTTTCTGCACTGGTTGACTGTTTGTTCCTTCCCTGTTCCGATTTGTTGATTTGATCTCTGGTTTTCATTTCCTCACCACTTGTCACGAATATGTTTTCGTACATTTCAGTGTGACTAGCTTTCATTCCTTCCCCATCTTGTTCCAAATCTTTTGTTAATTCTGTAACCCACCTTATGAGTATAGCTCTGAACTGAGCCTCAGAACTACTTCTTGTTTGCTCATCGGTTAGGTCCCTCATCTGCTGCCTGGTGAGCTGCATCACTGGGATTTCAATCATGGTCTGTTTCATCCTGACAGCTTTTCTGTTTACCTTTGTTTCCTGGGCGGGCTGGTTCGGGGCAGCGCCCTGTGCACTCGTCACTATCCAGCAACCTGCGACCGAGAGGCTCCTTCCCCACAGCCTCACCATCCAAGGCAATGGGGGGGTCTGTCTTCCCAGTGTTGGAATCGCGAGCTGCCAGGTCTTGACTGCAGCCGGGATTGCTCCCCTGGTGTTCCTCGAAGTCCCGCTGCTATTGTGGACAGCCCAGTCCTACCTTTCCATCCTGATTCTGATTTCACCCCTCCTACTTGTCCAGATGAGCACTGCTGGTTTATAACTTCATGCATTGGGCTTCCTTGTAGTTTTATTTTCTGGAACTTCTGGTTATTTCTGGTTTTGAGGTAGTTGTATTCCTACTTAGTTGTAGAGGGAGACAGAGTGTGTCAGTCTAAGCCTCCGTCTTGGCCGGAAGTGTTGGCTTTTCTTGGAGAATTCCCTGAATAGGGTCTGAACACAATTTTTTACCTGCACTAAACACTATTTTAAAATAATTAATATACTCCTACATTACACTGATTTCTCAACATCTGCTGTGTCATTATGACTCGTTTTTAGAGTTTCAATTAATTAAATGCATATCCTAGTGGCCAGTTTCCCTGCTGTACACACACACACACACACCAGGATTTTAAGTATAAGTTCATTCTTTTCCTTACTACATATTTGCTTTGGACTTATCCTAACTAAATTTGGGTCTACAGTTCCATCCTGCTGAGATATTTCTCAATTCTAGTTATGTCTTCCATCACATTAGATAACCTTCTCAACTAAGAAGCATCACATTTTCAAAAATTATGCTTTCAAAGGCTGTATATACAGTTGACCTTCGAACAACATGGGTTTGAACTGCATGGGTTCATTTATATGCTGACTTTTGTCAATACATATACACACATTCCTCTGTATCCCCAGGTTTTATATGCACAGATTCAACCAACTGAAAACGTATTTTCTATTCACAGCTGGGAATCCCAGGATGCAGGGAATTGACTATATGCATTGCTTTACACCATTTTATATAATGGACTGCAGCATCAGTCTTGGTATTTCAGGGGGTGGGGGTCCTGGAACCAATTCTCTGTGGATCCCAAGAGCCAACTGTAGCTAAGTTTTTGAGGAGCCAAAAGTTATACCCAAATTTTTCACTGCCCTGGAGTTGGCACCCCTAACCTCTGCATTGTTCAAAGGTCGACTGTAATTAGGTCTGTGTACATTTTGGAAGGACAGAGCATAGCCTGGCAACCTCCCTATAGAGACGATAGGATTCCCTAATCAGCCTGCCTAGGATGGAGTTATCCAATCGACTATAAACCCATCTAGCTGAACGATCATTCAGTCCTTATTTTGCTATCTGGTAACAAACAAACAAACAAACACACAAACAAACAAATAAATAAGAGTCTGTTGTGTCAAATGCTTAGCTGAAATCCTGGTGCCCTGTGTCTATGGCATTCTCTTGATCTGCCTTAGAAACTTGGCAGAAACCAAAGTGAGTTAGGCATGACTTAATTTTAGTGAACAAATAAAGAATCTCAGTGATTGTTGACTTCATTGCAGCTTCATAAATGCATTTGTCTTTTAGACATTTAGAGGTAAATTTCCAGAGGCAGGAAAAATTCAGAAAATCTTAGAAAATGGAAAGTCAATTTCCCTATTCTTTAGGCCAGCGGTTCTTAACCTGTGGGTTGTGACCCCTTTGGGGGTCGAACGACCCTTTCACAGGGGTTGCCTAAGACCATCGGAAAACACACATATAATTACATATTGTTTTTGTGATTAATCACTATGCTTCAATTATGTTCAATTTGTAACCATGAAAGTAAATTTTAAAAAAAGAAAAAGAATATACATCCTGTATATCAGATATTTATATTACGATTCATAACAGTAGCAAAATTACAGTTATGAAGTAGCAACAAAAATAATTTTATGGTTGGGGGTCACCACAACATGAGGAACTGTATTAAAGGGTCACGGCATTAGGAAGGTTGAGAACCACTGCTTTAGGGACTTTCATCCTGTTGACAGGATTGTAAGTTGGAATAAATTTTCTCAAGGGCAATTTGGCACCATGTACTAAAATTCAAACTATGCACACCCTGGGGTCTAACAATCTCTTCCTGAAAAGAAAGCTGGACAGGTACACAGGAATGAAAAATATACAGGGATGTTCACTGGGATGCTCATCACAGTAGCAGGTAATGAGAAGTAAATCAAGGGTCCATACATCTGGATTTTGTTTAATGAATTAATGAATATCCATTATCCATACAAGAGAATCCTTAGAAACCATTCAAGAGTTAATAGATATTCGTATTGATCAGAAGGAAAAAGTATCATACATGTAGTTGAATTCCTGGAAGTAGCAGATGATAGTAAGCCATGTTCATATTAAAAAATATATAAATATTTACATATAAACATATGCACATATGAATATATGTGGATACATACATACATATACAGACACATACATGAATAAATGAGAAAGGTCCAAAAGATGAACACAAAATATTGATGGTTATTTCTGAGTGCTTAGATTTCATGGAGTTTATGTTCTCCTTTATCCCTTTCTATATTTCTTGTGCAGTCAATAAGAAAATAATTAACAAAACAATAAAAATGTTCTTGGCTCCATATACTAAAAATCCTGAGATATAGATTATTTTTCAAATTAGAAGGAAATGGTGTTGAAATCATTTGCAGTTCAGGGAAGAGACTCCTGAGACTGACACTGGAGTAGTTAGACTCTTTCTGCCTTTTATTTTGAACTTCAGCAGCCCAGGATTAAATGAAGCCCCAATTTACTGGCCACACGGCTCCTCCTTTCAGCCTGATTCTTTAAAATTCTGATTACTCTGAACAAGCAGCATCAACAGTCTCCCTCTAGTACAGCAAGCTAACACTGTAACTTCTTCCTCCAGCAGAGGCAGTTAACAAACCTGGCCCCTTCTAAATACACAAAAGCAATGAGAGCCATTGCTGTGGCTGTGCACTACAGCCGGATGGAAAAGGAAAGTTTCCCCAAGTCCCTGTCAGGCTACAAACCAATACGAATCCTCCCCCAGGAGTCCCAGGCCCTCAGCTGGATCAAGTCACTGTCCGAGTTTTGCATCACGGGCCAAGACTGGGAGTATCTCTTTGCTGGGTCTTTTCAAGTTGAGAGAGTTAATAGTACAGCTTCAAGTTCAGGAAATATCTTGTAATAATACAGTGTTTGCAGTAATGTATGGGCTAAAGTAATGCAAAAAATATTTGTCTCATTCCCACACACTGAATTTGGTAATTATATAGGAGTTTGGACATTAGGGACCCAGACATAAAGGAGTGGGTTAAAAAGCATAATTATGGCATGTGCCTGGAGACATTTCAGGCCTACTCTACAAAGTAAGAAAATAGCACCCAAAATCAAATGGTAGTGTCTTTCTCTCCCTCTCTGAGAAATAAACCATTGAAAGAATAATGCACCATGATAATTACTTAGTAATAGACATGAATTGGAAACTGGTAGCAAAATAAGGCCTTTAGCTCTGGAATTGTAATGTTGATAGCCCAAGGACTTCTCAGGTCCTGAAGCTTTACAGGACACTTATTTGAAATATGGGATACAGAGGAAAGACTTCAAATTTCCATGTCTCACAGACTGTATAGTTGAAGGAAGTGGTTATTTTATCCTTGGTATGGCAGAGGTGAGGAGGACATTAATGAAAGGCCCAACTAATTAGTGACCAACTACTCTTAAGTATGTAGAAAACAAAAATGTGCCCTGGGAGATGCCCACGATTCATCCAACCTAAGGCAAGCTCTCATGGGCAGAAATGTCCTAGTAATCTAACCTCTGAAGCCATCTTATCATTAATTAAAAATGCTGTTTCTAACTTGCCTCATGTTGACAGTGTTTGCAGCATACTCTTCCATAACACACAGTGGCTCCCTATTGTCTTATGCATTAGAGAGAAACAGTCCAGTCACCAAGCAAGGCCAACCTCTCCCTTTCATTTTGAACAAACTACCTCCTTTCAGCTCCTACATAAAAACTCTCCCCAAATATGGTCTGTCTATATTCCCATGTACACACAGATTTATCTCTATCCTAGACGGAAATGATTCCTCCCTACAAGACCAGGTTCTACAGACTCCATCATAGCTGAGTTCAAAATGTGCCCCATTAAGATAATTCCCATAACTGAAACTGTCCTGGAGAGTGAAGAAAACTAGAAGTGGGATCAGAGGGCCTAGGTCAAATGGTCCAAGTTAGGTCACTTAATAGCTGTTTAACTACCCACACAAAGTTATTCAACCACGTTGGTTCTGTGCAAAGGGGATCAGCAGGCTGGTGGATATCAAGGGAGGTACTCTAGGTATCTGAGCACAGTCTGTGGCTTCTGAGTCTTTTTAATAGCCCTGGAAGGTCTGAAGCAAGATTTGGATCCTCTTTGTACTCAATAGACTCTGTTGACCAACTGTCTCTCTAACCTGATATCATTGTATGCCCTGTGCTGACAGGCTTATCTCTAATACCACCCTTGCTCCTGTTACGTGGTCCTGTACCAGCCCCCAGTTACACCTCATGTGATCACAATTGCAGCCCAAAGCCATCCCCAATCTTCCTATTTATTTTAAGTTGACAGATCTTGAATTTGCAGGCTGTCTATGCAGAGAAAGCGGGCATTTGGTGACATAAAGATTTCCACTTTGGGAGGTTGCTCACCTCCTTCTTCAGATCAATGCCTTCAAAATTCTGGCCTGTCATTCAGATCCATTGACTTCTGGTGTCTCTCTGAGATTCTGCATATGTAGGTGGAAAGGCTGGCCCTGGAGTTGGTATTTAATAAAGGTGGGGACGAAGCTCACCAGGCCATGTCAAAAGAGAGCCAGGTTTAGCTGCAGCTAATATGACTATTTTAAAAATTAAGACACCTATAAATTGTTTTTGAGGATTTTGCCTTGAGATAGTCAGAAACATTACAGAGCACTGGGAGTTAAAATAATAATCTCTTATCATTTTTATAATTCTTTCCTTTTATTTTCCACTCTAATCTGTGGCGTTCCTTCTTTATCTGTAAATAGGTGGACATAGCACTGAGCCTTCCGGAGTTCCAAGCTTGGTATCAAGCTTAGAAAAGCTACAGTGTTTCTCAGCACCTCTCCTCAGTATGCCACTGCTGAAGGCTAATCAGGAAAGGATTCCCTCTTGCTCTTTTTGAAGTTTTCTCACTTCTTCCTTATCACTGGGAACCTTTTATGCCCATAAAGATCTTGATATTGTTGGGAATGAAAACCAGCCTGAGCATATTCTAATTCTGTCCCTGAATAACTGCAGTTTTTGTTCAGTTTGTTCTAGAAGCTCTTTCTTTGATTGAGATTTCAGCAGTGTAAAAGATCTGAGAAACATCCTAACATCCTGGCAAACTGTCAGCAGAATATTGCTTTAACTGGAGAAGGAGGCACTTGCTTTCCCAGAACTCTCCTTTGCTTTCTCTGAGATTGACTGAGAACAAAATACAATAATTAAAAAACCAAACAAATAGACGGATCAACAAACAAACATTAGGAGTTACACCCAAGACTTCACTTAGATGATTCAAGGTAAGGAGAATAATCTACAAATCAATCAACAGGCCGAGCAGAGTGGGGAGATGCTGTGCTATTTCCTTGATCCGTATCTGGATTCCCAGAGTTCACGGAACATTCCAAAAGTAATTTGGCTTTTGTGCACAGTGCACAGGGACTAACGTTTTTCAACAGAATTTCATAAGGCGATGTGGGGATAATTTTGGGTCCTGCTCTCAGCAGAAGCTGAAAATTGGGTGTGGCACAGAGGAGAGAACTGGCCTTTTTCACATAACCATCCCTCTGAAAAACCACTCCAGAGATGAAAAATCGCCTGCCCTACGCTGAGAAGTAATGGTGGATTTGCCCAAGAGGATTCCTGTTCGTAAAAATCTGCAAAGCAGATTTGTTAAAGCAAACCTGCAGTTATGAACCGAACAAGAATCTCACTTAAGTAATTTTGCAGCTTTAATGCCAACTGATTAATAACCCCCTAACCTGATCAGACTTGTCAAACTTGACAAGATTCAAGTCCCCTAAAAGTGATTATTAAACATGCATGACTGACAACCAAACTATGTGAGATGCTGAAAAAAGAATAACGAACAGGACAACAGCTTTCAACCCAAGCAATTTAAAGTACTCGACAATGGTTTTCAACATAAAACTGTTCGGCAGCAGAAAGGGAGAACCTATAGTCAAGTATGTTTTTGGACCAAATTTGAGGAAGTAAAATGACAGGATGTGCCCAAGGTCATGTATACGTGGGTGGGTGAACTGGTAAAGGAATGTGCAATGCCTGACTTGTAGCAACACCTAGCTCCTTCCGCTTGGAGGAAGGAGGACCTAGACAGAGAAGGATGCTCTGTGAATTCTTGTGGCTGTACCTGCACCCTCACAGACTCTTTCATGCTCGGTGGAGTTATTATTAAACTAAAGCACCACACAGCACTCTAAAAATTTTCCTCAGAGAGAAATTCTAGCTTTCATCCTCCTCAATTCTCTTGGTCTTATTCAGAACATTAAGATTTGTTGTGCAGCCTGTTTTATTTTTTAAGTGGGAAGATATTTTAAAAATCAAATATTCTGGTTTGTTTCAAAGAATATGTTCTCAGCTAAAATCTGATGCTTTCTTCCTGTGGGGGTGAGCCACAGTTGGCCACGATTCACCAAAGTTTCCACCAGCTAACAATAAAAAATGATGTCCTATTCTCAAGAAATAAAAGAAAAATTAAAGAAAAATTGTGCATTTCCTTTCCAGTCCCCAAAGACAATCTGAAGAACTGACTCAACATGCCAAATTAAGCCATGAGAATTTATCCATATCTAATAGGGATTAGGAAATGTTACAGCACTGAACATGGCCTTGACATCATTTATATTCCAATTTCTAAGATGCTGGATTCAGTGTGGTCCCATTCCAGCCCTGACACAGGAGGAGAAGTAGAGCAGCAGCCCTGTGATGTCCTCTGAGAGTCCCAATCATGTGTAGGACAAGCAGGAGGGCTCTTCACATGACAGAAGAAGGTTTCTTGATACAGAAACAGTACCCTCACCACCAGAACGTGGTGACTGAGCTTGAAGAACTAACCACTCAAGGGAGATGCCAGCGTTTCTCCCCTCGAGCCCTAGAGATAACTGTTCTGGAAGCAGAAGAGCTGGTGATGGAAGCCGCTCTGCCTCTTGCCAAAGCTGGGTGTCCACCTGCAACTTGAAATGCTTTGGAAACAATTCTAAGTTACATATTTGGAGTGAGGAAGATTAAGACTCCTGAACTTTGGGCTAGCCAGCCCTGACTGGGTCTCCTCCACTCCATTTCTCATCCATACTTGCCAAGAGCACAAAGAGACAACTGGGACCTTTGTGCATAGTATCTGCTATTAAGATAAATCAGCAACACTTAAGTGTCTTTGGTTCATAAAAAATAGCCCCCTGGAGATAGCTCTTCCCCCTCCAAAATATCAGCCTTTTGTTTCCCTTTCTCACCAAGGGTTGCATCACTAGAAAGCCCAGGAACATAGAGGCGCTCCCTGGAAGCCCAACCTCATCTGGGAAGCCTCAGAAGACTCTGGCCCCAGCAGACCCCCCAGGAGCCCCCACCAGCAAGACTGGGGCTGGGAGGTCTGGACACTCCTTTCCTGGAATGAAGAATTCTGAACCCATACTGAACTGCGTTCTTTCAAGGCAATGTTTGTACCTTCTTCACTATTTATTTTTCTCCCAGGATGAATCAGGGTCTGGCTCCCAGAGAAGCAGAAGAGGGGGGCCTGTTTATGAACATTGCCACTCAAGTTCTTTCTTCTTTGGTCAAGGGAACAAGTCATGTGGAGCAGGTTTGTGTCAATGGAGTGTCACCAGAGAGAGTTGGGACCATCATTTCTCAAAGCACAGTGCTACCCTGTGGGGAAGAATGAGATAGCCCTGTCTTGGCACCTCAGAACTGAGATCGACACCCTGCACATTTGTGCAGCCCTCAGGGTAGATGCTTCATGATAACGCCTCTCTGTGAGGTCGGTAGGACACAGCATACCCATATGAAGGTAAGCTGACCTGCTCACCATCATATACTAGTAAGTGGAGGTGAGTCAGGATTAAGTACTTGAACTAAATGAGCAAACTTCAGAGACCTCCTCCTTCCCTGTCACCTTTGAAATCTAGAGTTCTCAAATACTCCCTGAGGGGAAAGATGGCAACTTCATTTCAATGAGGGAAAAACAAGGTTAAGAGTGCGACCACTATAGGCAGGTGCACTGAGTACCTTTCTTGACCAGTCACCACTTTGTGACTTGGTTTTCTTGTCTGCAAAGTGGGGATAATAGTGGTACTATGCCTTCAAGCTTTGTGAGGATTTTAATAAACCAACGAAGTTATAAAACTGTGCCTAGAATATCATTTCTTCAAGAAATGATAGCTGTGCTAATGTCCTACTGAACAATGCACCCCCTACCACACTGTAGGCTCCGTGAAAGCAAACACTGCCACTCGCCTGTGCATCCTCCAAGTTCTTGTCATTGTTCAGGTACTCAGCACACTGTGTGTGAATGTGCTGGGACAGTCTCTGACTATGAAAACTACAAGGAGCTCAGAGGCCTCTTAGTTCACTTCCCTCACTTTAAAAATGGGGAAACTGAGCCTGTGAGAGAGAAACAAATGAGGTGTCCATGGTTTCTCAGTGTGTTGGGGTCAGAGCTGAGCTGGAACTCTGACCCCCAGATCCATCCTCATTTGCTGCACCTTCTCGTACCTGCCAGGACTTCCCTGTGAGGTGGGCTGCCTTGTTCTTTTAAAACATTTAACATCACACTTTCTAGATGGCTGCTTGTGTCAGACATCTCAGAGAGTATTGGGCCCCCAAGCCCAAGAAGACTGACAACAGAAACTACCTGGCCTTGTAACCCACACACCAGCTTCCTATCCTAGCTCCCAAAGGGGCTTTGGCACACCCAATGTAGTCCAAAGAAGTAGGGTTTCTGGTTGGCTTCTGAGCTATGTTTGTAATCCTAGGAGTGTTGGACCATGAGGGAGAGGAAACAAACCAGCCCCGAGATGATCCGTTAATTGGAGGTTTCTGGGCTTAAGAACCACTCTGGATTGAAACCTTCTGAGTTACCATCCTTGTTCAGTTGATTTTCATTGTTTTCTGAAATGACAGCCTGCCTGTCCAATCTGAACTTGTAACCTCTGTGCACAAATTCAATTCCCAGACTGTGTCAAAGATCATCTGAATATAGATTTGCTGGCTGTGTCCCACAGGCATTTCCCAATGACCTATCAGGGCAGAGATAAGAGAGTAGGGTTTTGGTCCTTGTGTATATTTTAAAAAAAATAATAATCTCATCTAAACATTGATGTTGTGGGGTTCTGGCTCCCCCACCTTGTCAACTCAGCAATTGCACTTGGGACTGGGATCTGAGAACACATTCCAACTCTCCTGGCTACCGTCTGGCCCCACCAGGGACTCCTTCCCTGCATAGTGCTCCACAAGGCTCACCCTCCACCTCCCTGCAAGTCTTTGCTCACATGTTGCTTTCTCAGAGAGTTGTCCCAGGAACACCCTATTCAAAATCACCTCCCAGACACCTCGCAGAATATCATTTTTGTTTTTCCCCATACAATTCATTGCCATCTATCATGACACATATTTGATATCTTTGTTTCTAATTTGTCCCTCATAGAACACAAGCTCCCTTGGGCCAGGGACCTTTGTATTTTGTTCAATGCAGTATCCCCAGTGTTCAGACAGTATGTGGCACACAGTATATGTCGATAAAGATTTGCTGAATGGACTGTCCATTTTTTCCCATGCCTGCTCACTCCTCTAAGAAGTTTTAAAAATCTCCCTCAGCCTCTTGCTTTCTCAGCTTACTGTCCATTTGCATTGCTTATAGTTATATTTCGCCTCAAACCTGAGTGGCATGTTATCAGACTATGGCTTTGGTAAACTTAAACAGATGACATTTATTTAAAAACTTACAATGTCAAGTACTATATAGAAGAGACCTATTTCTTAGCTCTCTAAAATCCTTAAAATGACCATAACTCCAATATTTCAACTCTGGGGCATTAATCCTAAAAAATATAATAGAAAAAATAATACTTATGTACTGAGATGTTCATCCAGTGTGTTAATAAAAGTAAAAAACTAGAAACAAATTGAAATCACAACAATAGAAAAATAATAAAATTAATTATGGCCATGATGGAAATCATACAACCAATAGATATATATTTGAAGACTTTTAAGGACATGAGAAAATGCATACATTAAATGCTTATAAGGCTAAAAAACACTTTATTATGTTGTATGTCATGTCTTTTTCAAATATCTATATAGACAATGGAATGTCGGAAACTATATATCTTAATGACAGTTATTTCTGAGTGGCAGGAATATAGGTGTTTTTAATTTTTATTTAACTTTTCTAAGTTTCTTTACTGAACATATATTATTTTTATGATAAAGCATTTATTTATATGCTTCCAAATATGGAAAGATATCTTTTACATAATAAGGATGGTTACAATTAAGTCCTTGTTACTTTTTAATATAGCTCATTATTATGGGTTAAATTGAAAAAAAAATACAGTAAACATGGCAGATTCTGGACCTTTTAACTCTGCCATTAGCATGTTGCAGAGAATGAAAAAAGAAAGAGGCATCTTTCCCAAAAGAATATGGAGCTGAATAAGAGTCAAGATAAATTACTGGAAATGTTAAATTCTGTGTTTGATAACTATCTTTCTGTAATCATGAGAAAGAAGGCTGAAAAATCCTTCTTCTCTTAAATTATTACTTGAAAAAGCAAAGAGAGAGAGAGAAAAAAAATTGTAAAGCTGTTTTGCAACAATGCTGATCAATAACAAAATCAGTATGACTTAAACAGTTATTCAAGAGTCAGTATGAAGTGACAAGGGAAGGGAAAAAGGATTTTTCTTTCATTTTTGAAATTCAGCATCAGGAAGACACAGGGCAGGAAGTAGGATCTTTTTTCAATTCATTTGAAATGATAAGGTGAAGACAGCCCGAAAGGACTTTTAATTATATGATGAGAGGAAGGAAAGGAGGGAGAGAGAGAAAAGGACCAGGAGAAACCTGCTTTTATATGTTAAATGATGAAGAAGAAAATGGAAAACGAAGGGACAAATGGATTTCAAGCAGATATTGTGAGAATGAAGTACAAAGGCTCCAAGAGGCAAGTGTGGACATTTCATGCTGGAGACCGAAGACGCAGCCACTTGGTCGAGCCCACAGCTTCCCCCGTCCCCTCCCGCCCCCTCCATCCCTCACCCCCCACCCCCCGCCATGCTGGCAGCAGTGATGGGTGATGCCTGGTGATGCAGGATAAGATAAGTCTCTCTCCGCAGCCTGCACATGTGACCTCAGGTCATGGTAGGGATCAGCAGGGGCCCTGGGTTGGGACTGGGAGTGGTGCTCAGGGTCACAGAATAAAGCTTTCCTTTTATGCTACTTTTTAGCCCCATTGCATAGGGGCTCTGACCTAAACAAGGTATTGTACCAAGTTGGGGTCATCTGCTCAGAAGAGCCAGGATGAGCTTTGGAGTGAGACCCCATAGGCTGTAGCATCTTTACCCAGTTCCTGGACCTCAGTTTCCTCATTTCTAAAATGGAATGAATATCACCTGGTTTTCAGAGTTGTGAGGACTGAGATAATATATTTAAAATCTGTACCCGTGGTAAGGTATACAGTAAGAATTCAAATATGTTAGTTCCTCCCACTCTAAAATGTGAGTATCAAAACTATTGTGAAGAGTAAGAACCAGTACTGGACACATTACACCCACACTTGTCCTCATGAAGTGATGTCAATGTAAGGTCCGTCAGATCTACCCAGTGCAACAGCAGGGTCCCTCTTCCCACAGTAGGACAGCTCTAGTGGCCAACGTCTTGGGAGCCTTCCCCCCACCCCCCACCCCCATATGCACTCTCTGCTTTGGTGGTGGGACCAAATGTTTTTGGAGGCAGTCATGAACAGGTTAAAGTTGTGGGGATTTCAAACATGTCTAATCCAATAAGAGGCTTGGTAAAACATGCGTTATCACTTAAAGAATAAATGTTTAAAAATAGAGCACAGATGTGAAATTTGAATTAAAAAAAAAGAGAGGGAGACAGTTCGTGAGAGATCTTCTTGGCACTTACTTGCACACTAGGCTCTGTTTTGGTCACCTTCAGCTCAGCCTGGTATTCTGATATGCTCTGCCAACTGCTAGAAGCTGTGGGGGTGCTTCAAATTGCCGGAGTAAAGTTGGCAAATTGCTCTGTAACTTAAAAGTCAGACCCATCTCTCCTTTTTCGTATTTCTAAAAGCGGGTAATGGTAAAGTTGGTCTTTTCACATTTTTCACTTAAAAAGGTATATTTGAAAAACAAAGAATAAAGTCTTCTAAAACTAGAACTATTTACACTAGGTTCTTGAAAACTCAAGAGAAAGTATCATGGTTCAATAGGCATTTGTCACAAAATATAGGCTATGGATTGCCAATCATAAAATTCATGAGAATACCTGTTTCTGTAGGAAGCACTCCCTGTCCTCCACAGAAGGTAAAGGTTTTTGAGTTTTGGTAACACCACTGCACACCCAAACAGCAATTTGCCCTGTTACTTGTTTCGTGAGCTGTCTTCTACTGGTGGTAGAAATGATAAAACCCCAGGCTCAGAAGCACAGTCAGTACCTCCTTCCACAGCCCAACACAGTCCCATTAAAGGCTCTCCATCAATGTTTAGGAAAGAGAACAGAAGTAGTTTTTAAAATATGGCTTTTTGTTCAAATGAAGAACTCAGAAGATAGTCCATTAGAGTCAGCTTGATAAACTTCTAAAGGGATTTGTGACGCATGGAATTTCAGAGAAAATACTTTGCCTCTGCAATCTTTGAGTATTATCTTGTGTAGCAACTGGCAAACCGAATGGATTTCCTAAGTTAGAGGAGTGGAAGCCCAAGCAGCCTAGAGTAAGGAGTGTCTCCAGGCCCAGAGAGCAGACAAGTGTCCTGATTACCAGGGCACTAAGAGGAAACTGCTTCCAGTAGCACAGAGCAGTTTTACCTCCATGAGAATGTCCTGCCCTTGGCCTGCTGAGGAGAGAGCTGAGTATTTCCTTTTTCAAACGGGGTTCTCTACAACATACTCTAAGTATACTTTGCATTGAAGTCAATGATAAATAGAGATGTGGCCAGATTCTTCCAGGGGGACATGAAAACCTTAACCCAAAGTGAGTCCGCAGTGAAAACCAATGCATTTGCATTTCAGCAATTTGATCTGGGGCAAGTTTGCGATGCATTACAATGCTAGGATCAAATCAGGCCTTCCTGGAGCTCATCCAACCACAACATGAGGCTATGGGAACCCTACTGCAGGGAGTTCCTCCACTGCTGTTTAATTGTGCTCACCTCCTCAACCACAAAGGGTAATTCAAAGTCATCTGCATACAGTGCAATGGATCTCTAAGTAGGAAGCACAACCTAGTGTGGCCTCTGGTAGAGGGGAAAGAACTGCCTCACCAACCATCCCACTTAGGAACTTCCCACTTCCCCTGACAGGGTGGTTCTACCTCTGCCCGGATCCAAGTTTGACTAGGACTTCATCCTTAACAACCAGTATTCCTGAACAACTTTCAGGGTCAGCTCTGCCTTGCCTCATTCTTGGCCACACCTGTCTGGATAATTCTTGAAGACAGTGCTTTAACCTTTTGGACAAGAGAGGGGAGAAGGACACTTGAACCAAATAGATTAAACTATGCAGACTTGGCATAACCTCCAGAATGTTGATCTGGACATAGAATTTTTCTTCTCTACAGACTCTGGGAGAAAACATAGAGAACTAGTGGACTCGTCTCCTGGTCTTAACACTTGCCTGCTACCAACTGACCAGGGTGTTTCCTGGTAGCCAAAAGCAATGCCCAGAACTGGCAGGAAAGGGAAAAGAAAAGCGAATATAATTTATCTCTGATCACAAAAGCATTCTAACCAGTTCTGAGAAATAAGCTGGTTCTAATTTTAACTAAACAATAGTGTCTGGTCCTCATTTTAAAAAGGCATTTTCATCAAGGATGTGCATATCACTACTTCAACACACAGGGGAGCATTTGGAAATAAGGCTTAGGGGGTAAGATTTAGTTTTAAGGGTTCTTCAAAAATCCTTTCCTTCCAGCAGGAAAATTCAATGATTTCAGAATTAATTATTTTGATGTCAGTCCTTTCTTCAAGGGTGGAGGAAAAGTTGGAGGAATTGGATCCAAGACACAAAAGAAGGAAAGATGGTAATTTTTAATAATATTTTTAGAATCACTCTCCCTAGAGAAAGAACAAAAACACAAAAAGTTAACTCATTCCCAATTGAGACCCTCTCCCAAAACTGCAAAAAATCTGGAAGCCAGACTTTTTAAGAAAAAGGTAGAGTAAAAGTATCAGAGGTATATGCTTGTGAAGAGATGGAATTGGGAAAGATACACAAATTGGATAGGTTTATATGTGTATTACCAAACTATAATTCATCTTTTACCTTTTTTATGCAACACATAACAGAAAGTTAATCAGTATTACTCTGTTACCTCGACACTGTACTCAGCTAACAACCAACATTTGCATCAACACCTGAAGAGTATTTTAAAGATTCTTTTGTTGGTAAGCAGAGCTGGAATTTCTGAACTCATTTCATGCCACCTTCTCTGGGTCTCCTGACAGATATTTAACAGGAGTTTAGGTATTTCTAGGCAAATTGATTTATGAGACACTCAGTTTTCAGGGATGAAATGGAAGGGTTCCCTTCATAAAAAGTAATCTCTATCACATTCAGAAGCCCAGTGGCATTTTAGTCAAGAAGAATCCCCCAAACTGGAGAGGATTTAAGCTAGAATATGAAGAAATTCAGAGAAAAGGTTCAAAATGGTAACGCTTGCAAATAATTCAAGTCTGAGAAAGGCATTTTTGTAAAGTGTCTTACAACATGGTTAGAAAGGATATGGACCATTGTGGGGTCATCATCTGGCAAATAGGTCTCATCTCTCCTACAAACTCCTGTAGGTTGGTGGTATCTGCCTAAAATATTGGGGTAAGAAGAATTACGAGGTCAACACTTGTTCAGTCATAATTGATCAAAGATGTATGTCTCTTTTTCTAAAATAAGCTGCCCTGAAAATTCATTCATTCATTCATTCATTCATTCATTATGTATTTAACAAATAATTGCTGAATGCCTACTATGTACTAGCAATTGTGCTAGGCGTGGAGATAGATAGTCAGCAGGAAAAGTCACGAGGCCACATTCTCAGTCCTCATGAAGCTCATAAATTAGCAGGGCAGATAGTTACTATTTAAATCATCACAAAACAAATGCAAAATGGTATCAGTTACAGTGTAATTAAGTGATGTACACAGGCTATAAGAGTGCCAAACTGGGGATTTGACCCAATTGAGAAAGTCCCAGAAGGCTTCTCTGAAAGAGTGATGTCGAGCTGAGATGGAGAGGGTGAGAGGGCATGAGAGAGGTGAGGAAAGGACGGAAATGTGTTCTAGGCAGAGGGAATGACGTGTACAGGGCAGACAGCACATTGGTCTGAATTTGTCTTCTTCCCAACAGTGAGGCAAGCCAGGGAAGGTTCTGCAAAAGTGAGGGTTAGAGGGTAATGAGTATCCTGAAATTTACCTTTAGAAAGATCGTGCTCCTGACCTCTGAGGTTTGAGAACCTCTGGCCTGTCCTGGAGGCTGGCTGCATTTCTCCCAGGCACAGTCATCACCCTGAGCATGGCGCTGGCCACTACTGTGCCCTGCCAGCCTCCTCACAGCAAGCAGAGTACAGGAGTTCGGATTCCAATGGTTATGTTGTTGCGACTGCCAGAAAGTCAGGGAGGGCATTTGGTCGCAGGCCCCTGTTCCTTCTCTACTGAAAAATCTCATCAGCCGTGACAAGCAAATTCTGGCATTAGTTCTTCATGGTTACAATAGAAGCGGCAATGCTTTTTAAAAATGCAAGCTAAACACTGGGCTTCCTCGGATGTTGGAGCCAGAGGATTTGGAGAAGGGCTCAGTTAAGCAGCCTTAAACAGGGAGCTCGGAGTGGTACCTAAGGGAGATCGCCCTGCTCTAAGGCTGCATGGCTGGTGTATTCTGCTTCCTAATTGCAGAATATTTCTGCTCCAAAATATACCAGTCTCAGAAGATTTTGCACTGGATATTCCCTCTGCCAGAACACTCTTCCCCTAGTTATCCACAGGGCTCACTCCCTGACCCCCTTCAAGTCTTTGCTCAAATGTCTCCTTCCCAATGAGGCCCATCCTGTCCACCCCGTTTTACAGTGTCACCAGCACATCAGTCCTATCCTGGCCCTCCTGTTCTCCCTTATACTGGTCTATACTTTTCCTTTTTAATCATACAACTTATTTATTAAAACTACGTTCATGATTTGTTACTTTTCTTTCCCCCAATTATAAAGTAAACTCCGTGAGAAAGGGAACTTTATCTATTTTGTCACTGATGTTTTCCAAAAATGCCTAGCATTCTAACTCAGAGAAGGCACTCAACGAATAGCTATTGAACTGAAGTCCAATGTGGCACTTGGTCTCACCCAGGTACCCACCTCATCTCATCCTCATGCCCCTGGGCAGCTTGGGAGCCGCAGGCTGATGCATTGGAACTGGGCTCCTCTGATGACATCCATGAGGGGCTAATCCATGGTTCCCAGTGTTGCCTGAGGGAGGAAGTGTTCAGCCCAGCAAAGAGCAAAGTGTTGGTACCCCTACAGTGGTGGGGTGCAACCCTGCACTGCCAGCTATGAGTGGCGTGATGGTAGTTTATTCATCTGGTCTCGGAGCCTTGCTGTGACAAACCGAAAAATGAGGATGATGTTTTTCTCACTGTGGCAGGTAACGTATCTGTGGGGTTAAACCCCTAGAACCTGGCAGAGAGCCTAGCACATAGGTATGCAATACATTGGTTGGTTGGTTGGTTGATTATGAGGAAAATGTGAGATATTGTTTGTAAACTTATGTATACATAAAGCACCTGACATAGAGCTTGGCATGTGGGAATCATGCATTTGTTTACACAACAAATATTGGTTGAGTACCTAATATCTGCTTGGCAAAGTTCAATAACTATGGGGATCGTTGTATGAGCTACACTCATGTCCAGCCACTGGGAATGTCATGGGCCCTAGAGAGACCTTCCGCATGAGATGAAACAAGCTCAAAAGGCAGTCTGAAGAGGGCAGCATCTCTCATGACCCTGTCTGTCTCAACATCCTTGCAGAACATCAGGCCAGTGAACACCCAGACCCACGGGCTTCCTCTCCCATTGTCCTGGGTGCCTAAAACAGCTCTGCTCTCCCAAACCAGTCATGTAGGTGATGATAATTGAGGTCTGAGACTTGCTCTCCCAGGGATGGCCTCTGTTATTGATGTCTATGTGGTCTGGATACAGAAACCAAGCAAATTTAATAATAAGCCTGTCCAATGCAAGCTGAGAGCTGAGGTCTAGAGTTTCTAGCATGTCTGCTTACCACTCCCCAGGTGCTTGGGTTTGAGGGTAGGGAGGACATCTGTCTGCTCTTCCTCCCACAGTTCAGCAGTATGTTCAGTGAGTTGTGACTCCCAGGCATGTGAAAAGCAGCAGTGATGAAATCAATCATTATTGATAAAATCAATTATTATTATTATTAGTAGCAACAGCACCTCACATATATCCAGCACCTATCATGTGTTAGTCATATACAAAGTACTTCTATATACATTGCATTGCACAACAACCCATTGAATTAGGTTATTATCTCAATTTACAGATGAGAAAACTGGAGTTCAGGGAGGTTTAGTTTCTTGCCATGATTACCCAGCTAACAAGTGCTAGACGTGAGATTCACCCTAAGCAGTACAACTCTAGATGGCATCTGCAAAATCCATTTGTGGTTGTATAGCAAAGTGTCTCTTCCTGCTTCATGGTGTGTCCAGCTGTGAAGCCTGAACAAGGCACCTGACCTCTCTGGACATCTAGTTCCTTCTCTACAGGAGCATCAGTCCTTCAGTTGTGTTGGGAGCTCATTAGTTTATGTGTGTAAAACCCTTGCACCCATACCTGTCACTGGTACATGGTGAGAGCCAAAAAGTATTAGTGATTATGGATGTGATTAAATGACCTAAGTCTAGGAGCTCTAGGCAGAACCCACGCTTTGTGAGTGGCTGGAGAACATTCTTAAATGAGGCTTTTGGCACCTAAACTTTGGGCACCACACACTTTTTGGAATACCCTTCTAGGTGTTGCTGTGAATTCTTTCCTGAACCTGGTGCAGCATGTGCGGACTCAGGTGGGCCACCCAAAACCCAAGCTCTATTCTTACAAGTGGTGTGTGTTGGGCTGGTTATTCCATACTCTGAGTTTCAGTTACGCCCCTGGAAAAGAAAGGTAATCCTGGCACCCATACCACAGGGCTACTGTGAGGACTGAAGGACAAAACCCTCTGGACACTGGATACACATCCTGGCACAGAGCACGCACTCAATAAAAAGAGGGCACTTCTGTAAACAAATTAATCATTATTTTTAGAATTGTTATCATTTACAAGAAGAATAAATAAACTGATGTGCCTTTTCTTGCTCTGTGGCGAGTAGGGTGTGGGGAAGGATTTAAACCCTAAAACACCAAGGAGCCCATTCTCCTCCTTTGCTGCCTCTTTTCCACAACAGCCCTCCAGACTCTCCTTAGCCCATGCAGGAGCCTACTTCTGTATGGCTGGGGTTTCCCAAATGTGCCCCATGATACCTAAAACCAAGCCTGTTGTGAATAATGAAGGCTTTGTGCAATTTCCCAGGAGCAAATTGAAGGGCTACACTCAATCCTTCCTGGAATCCAGTAGTGCATTTTCATGATACTGAGAAAGAAAAAAGCAGCCTTAAAAAAATTCCTTATTGGGAAAAGTATAGGGATATATGGGGAGCAAAGTATCTAAGAGACAGAAAGAAAAATATAATCCACTATGTCTGACAGTAAGGCCTCTGGCAGCCTTGGCTCCACAGCAATGCTGCACCATTTCAGAAGAGCTGGCCCTGTGGGGCGGCCACCAAGTCTGGAACCCTTGACAAATATATAATAAATGAAAGTACACTACACATCAAAATATAATGCTATCTTTTATGGTCCCAGACTTTATGGCTACCAAGTACTAGAAATCATCAGAAGAGGTGGAGGTCAGGACAGGATGTAGGTCTTGCGCACCCCTACCCCCACGGCAGGGGCAAGTGTTTCCTTAGCAGCTGACTGACCTGAGACCTTTGGATCATGTATGCATCGTAGCTGGACCCGCGGTACTTGGCCGTGATATCTGGGCTGTAGCAAGCATCACAAGTGCATGGTATATTCGAGCTCAGGGCCTGTTTCCTAGGTCTATAAACCTGTGGGAGAAAGCTACAATGGTTAGGTGTAGGAGGGGAGGGTGCAGGGAGCGCAGGAAAGAAATCAGGAGAAATTAAAGAAGGAGGCTCATCTTGACTTTCTGTGGCCAAGGGGGTTAAAAACCAAGTGTAGAAGATGCGCAGCCCCAAACAAAGAGGTCAGATGGAAGCGGCTCCCGATCCCCGGGGCCAGTGCGAACCAGGCATGCCGCCCTGTGGAATGACCCCAATGTCTGGCGGTGACTAGGACCCTTCCTTGGCAGAAGGCACCCAGGCATGGTGGTGGTCTCTCTCTTTCAGCAAGGCAGCCCCATGAGCAATGGACTCTGTCTCAGTACCAAAGGACGCCTTTTCCTTCCTGAGGAGGGAGGGTTGGCTAGGCTTCCGTTCCACTCACCTTGTCCCTTGTGCTCAGCCCAGATCAGCCTAGCAGGCAGAGATCTAGTCCTGGGCCTGAAATCAATGTGAACACACTCCACTTGGTACCATGTGGCATTTGGAGAGTTTCAGAGCCACATGTGGCCCGAGCTAAGATGTGGCAGCCACCTTGTGAGACCACGGATCTTTGAGTCATAATATTTGCTGGCTTTCATAAGAAGCTAGAATCTGAGTGAATATTTTTAGCCACTGCTTCCCAAAGCCCCTGAGTTATATAAAGAGGAGAAATAATGTCTGAAGACTTTAGGAATGATTTTATAATGTGCTTCAAGTACAATTATTTCCATTTAAGCCACTTTCAGAAAACCCTCCAGAAAGTAAAGAACTTTCTGCACAAATTAGGACTTTGTCCCTCTTCCCTTTTCCCTCAGAAGAAATACTGTGGCCTAGTGAGAAGGAAAAAACAGGATAATGGGGTAAACAGTTGATAAAAAAAGAATATTCAAATAAATAATGGCTGGGGAGGTCTCCAAACATAGTCTGGCAGTGCCAGGGGCTGGGAGATGTTCCTCAGCCAAAAGGTCCAGGAGAAAATAGTTGAAGAACCACTGCTGGAAGTATGTGAAAAAGAAATATAAAGAACTGGATGAGGAGAGTTTTTTATAGGGTCCAAAGAGCGAGCAAGACAGAAGATAACGGATCCAATGGTAGAGAATGTGCCCAGAATTTAATTAGCAGTTTCTAGAATTTAGTCAGAAGTCATACAGAGTCCACGGGAAGGAAGAGAGCTGAGAGGTATTTCTGGGGAGATGATGCTAATACAAAAGAAAGGAAAACAGCGCTGATTGCAAACCACACGGGCCCAGGCACATGCACATCCACACAGAAAAGCAGTAAAATGGTGTTCCAGTGGCAACTCGGGCCACTTCACGCCTACCTGCTTTTAGCTGTTTGAGCCCGCAGGATGGACATGGCAAATGAAGAATAGCTAAACCAAGAGAAAGCACCCAAGGACCTGAACCCAGCAAAACACACCTTCCATGCAGGAGGCCCTACCTGCTGCTTTAACTGATGCACCAGTCGGTCTTTCTCCCGCTTGAGGGCCATGACTTCTTCCTGCGTCTTTTTCTTTTTGGAGGCAGATAATTCCAGCAAGGCAATGTTTGCATCTTTTTCACTGATTGCCGCAAGCAGTGCTTCCTGTCTGGTAAAATAAAGATTATTGCGATAATTTTTATAAAGTAAAAAAACAAAACAAAACGGCATTTATAATTGAAATGAGCAACGAAGCATTGTCTCGATGGGAAGGAATTATGGATAATGTTTAAGACAAACTACCTCCTTGACTTTCAGAATGGACAAAGTTGTGTGAGTCAGAATCCCTGAGGCCCCACACACTGTGCCCTCTAAACAAGGCATCTTTCAATGACTTCGTTGATATATCTGATTGAGAAATGGAAGGAGTCAATCTGAATACTCACTTCTAAAACACTTGCACCCATCTACGCATCTGTCCATCTAGTCATTCATCCACATGCCCATCCACCGTATCTCTATACATCTACCCATTTGCCAGGTGAGGTTCTATGTACGCTAAGACAACCCAGCAAAATTGGGCCGCAATTTCAATATCAAGCATTATTATTATTTTTTTTTGCAAGATTTCCTTTTGAAGGAAGGCAGAGATATTTACTAGAGTTCCCTTTCCATTTTCAATGCAACTAGTGATTCTCACTTGTCATTCCACAAAAACACCATTCCTTCCTCAGTATTCCTTATCTCAATAATTACAACACCATCCACCAGGTAGCCCAAGCCCCAAACTTAAAGTCTTCCTTGATTCCTTTCCTTTCTTCTCCACCCAGAGATAATCAACAACTTTAGTAGGTTTTACTCCAAAATACATCCTTTATCTAAGCTTATCTACTGTCTAGGAAGTGTTTCCCAAACACCAGCATTTACTCACACAGCTCACCCTCTTGTCTCCCTGGTACAGAGGCCAAAGCAATCTATAAAAACATTGTAAGTCCAGATTCCACCATCCTGTTGCATGAAAAATCCATTGCATCACTCCTTAGACTTGAAATCCAGACCCTTTACTGATGCCTGCAACTCGTTACACCAACTAGCCCTAACCACCTCTGTGAGGTCATCTTTTTCCATTTCTCCCTCCTCAGTCATTAGGCTCCAGCACATTCTGTTCTTGAACTCTTTTCCCATCCTTGAAAATGTTACACTTGTTCTCACCTTACAAGCTTTGTCTCTGCCATCCCCTCTGACTGGAATGGCTTCACCTCATGTAGCTCCTTATCCTTCAGGTCGCAGCTCAGTGCATCCTCAGAAAAGCCACCTCTAGCCACTCTCCCTAGCAGTCTCTCTACCTTTCCCCTTGTGCCCAAGCTGCTGGCCAGTCATATTACACTGTTTTTTCTTTCCCTTCACTATTTGAAAGAATCTTAGATATTTATGATTTTTCTCATTTGTCTTGGGCACCACCAATTCTCCAGCTTCTAGAAGAGCACTGAGCACAGAGAGGGTGTCAAGATTATTTATTCAAGGAATAGAGAAGTTCACTTTACACTTTTCAAAAATTTTGAAGACACCAATATACACCTCTTCCTCTCACTTTTTAAAAAATTACAATGCTTTGATTCCTGATTACTCTCTGATCATTGTTTACTCAGAAAAGTGTTAAAGTTGCCTCCTTCCACTTTAAAGTCCAATCTTCTGGCAACGTCTGTTGTAAATTTTAATCTGGAATTTTCTGAGACCATTATGAACTAGGAAATGGCTCTCCTGGTGTGTTTCATTTAGCCCTTTCCACTGAGGTGAGTCTTCTCCCAGCTATCTGTGTCACTCTAGCAATAGTCTAGATCATTGAGAAGACCTTGCACTCCCAAGAAAGTTGCAATATTGGGTACTTTTTTTTTTTGCACCCAAGTCCCAGGACTAAAACCTGATCATGATCCTGTTTTGCCTTTCTTTAATCCCTACCACCAGACCAGACCCTCTCCAGATGTTTGGACAATATGGTCATTATTTGGATTTCAGATATTTCCCCTTTTCACTACAGGAATTTGTATGGACTTTTCTGGGCCTGCTAATGCCAGGCAGTAGAAGCTTCTGACTGAGGCTCAGTCAGACATGTGAGCAGCAGAAATGTCAGCAAATATCTCCACTTTACAGAGAAAAACCAGTGCAGGCTGGACTACCAAAGCAGCATTAATATCAAGCCTCATAGAGCCTGCCTCTTTCTGGATAATATCTTGAGACAATTGACATACTTGTTGTTTATAGCCAATGCATATTTATGCATAAGGCCAAGCTGAAGAGACTGCATGGAGTTCCAATAAGAGAGAACCCACCAATCGCTCTGTACCAAATTAAAATGTTCAAATGAAATTTTTCAATGGAAACAACCTAAGAAATCATTATGAGGAAAATTGGGAATTGACAGTAAATTATGCTACTTCCTACAATGCACTCTTTACAGCTACATGTAGCCATGTAAAATGCTGATGCAAAATAACTTAATAATATGAAAAGTTATGTTTATCAAAAGAAAATTCTTCATGAGTCTCATATTTTGAACACTTTTTATGAGCATAGGCACTATCTTCTTTTCTCACAATTTTTCAAGGATATGTGTATAATAAATAGCCTTGGACGATACAAGTAGTGTCTCCCTTAGGATCAAAGAATAGCCATGCTTACTGTCCTGTGTAATATTGTCTCCTTCCAGAGCAAAGGGCAGGCCTGTTACTGCCCATTATAAAAGATTTGGGCTTTCTAATTAAAAAAAAAAAAAAAAAAGAATAAGGAGGAGGAGGAGGAGAAGGAAGAGGAGAAAGGAGGAGGAGAAAGGAAGAGGAAGGAAGAGGAGGAAGGAGGAGGAAGGAGGAGGAGGAGAAGAAGGAGAAGGAGAAGGAGAAGGAGACGGAGAAGGAGAATATAGGAAAGGTGAAGCCAAGAAACTTATATGCACGACCTATGGACATAAACAAGGGGGTACTGGGTGGAGGGGAGCAGAGGGGGTCAAAATTGGAACTATTGTAAGAACATAATAAAATATACAAAAAATAAAAATTAAATTAAAAGAAAAAGATTTGGGCTTCCTAAGCTCACAGTTGCTCTCCTTTAATGCAGTCCATTGAAAGTATAGCTATTTATCTGGCCCATCTGCCTCCTCTTCATGGAACTTGGGGAATAAATAATTGACATAAATATGCTGATGCTGCTGTCTGCACCTTGAGCAATAAAGTCCTTTGTCTCTGACCTAAAAGGCTCTGGTCTACTGCCTGCACCCATGAAACCAAAGCAAGCTAACTGGTTGGCATGCCACAGGGAAAATCTCAGACCCTTCCTAGTTCTTGACATGCAAATGCGTATACAATAAGATCCCAAAACATAAAATTATATTCCTAGAAAAAACAAAAACAGGAAGGAAAGACATCAGAATGTTAATAGTCATTATCTCGTGGTGGTAGAATGGATAAGCTAGTTTTTATTTATTTTCTGCATATACCTTTCTGCATTATTCTTCATTTCACAAAATGTCATAAGAGTAAACACTAAAAAATTGTAAATGAGGCTTTGCAGTCACCAAATAAATTACAGGAAGATGCTTCAAATACTTGGCACATGAGAAATCTGCTCATTTTCTCATCAAGGTATTTATGATTTCCCTGCCCCTCTTGCTCTTTATACACAGGTAAGTACCCATACACATACTTACGTATACTGTATACACACGTCTGGTACAGCCTACATCCTCTCCTACTAGGACAACTGCAATAATCTCCTGGCTAGGCTCCCT
The DNA here is from genome assembly GCF_987537825.1 of Furipterus horrens. Lineage (NCBI taxonomy): Eukaryota > Metazoa > Chordata > Mammalia > Chiroptera > Furipteridae > Furipterus > Furipterus horrens. Next base: position 95,170,583 of record NW_028327177.1, on the reverse strand, counting down.
ATGTCCCTTTTTATATCCTTATATCCTATGGTCCTTCTTAACCCATTTTCTTCTTTCAAGTCAAAATTCAGTATAAAATTTTAATAACAGTTAAAAGTCATCATCAATCTCGAGTAGCACATCTAAACTCCCCTTCCTCCCATAATTTTATAATTTAGTCTTTTCAGAATTTAACATGTATTTCTCAATAAATTAATTTCTATCAGTTATCAGAGAATAACATATATCAATTCCTAATTCTTTACAGATATTATCTCTAAATTCAGAACCAATCTAGTTACATTTAAATCATTTTTTATAAAAGTACATTTAAAAACACTCATCAATATTAATATAAATGCAAAACATAATCAATTTTGTTCTTCATAACCTTTTCCTCATTGTATTTTTGTTTGTTTTTGGCTAACAAATCTATTTCATAAGTACTGGTATTATACAATGATAAAACACTGAATAAATTTATTGTAAGTAGGTTTATGTATATTTTGAAACCCTCATTTAAATAATGACCATAATTAATGATAATTTCTCCTGAAATACCTTGACTAAAACCTACATTTCATAATTCCAGTCTATTTAAATCAAAGAGTAATTGGCAGAAGATAATAAAAGTATATAATACTAGAAAAAAAATGAACATTTCACACTTTAGGATACTTACAAAGATGTTCTATATCTGACCATTACCTATTTCTACTGGAATGCCAAGTAAAGCAAACTCTCCCAGGATGACAGAGTTATTACATTCATTTTTTAAAGCAATAAGATTTATAATAAGAATTTTAAATAACTTTATTAGGCTGATATTTTAACTAATAATTTTAATTACTGTGAGCTAATTCTGCAGTTAAGGGCTTTTATTATCTCTGCTTTAAAAGTCAGGGATTTTTTGAGAGTGAGGGTTTCTGAACCTAAGATTTATAAAAGATTAATTTCATCTGCCAGCTCTGCATCAGATTCTACACCTTTACAATTCCCAGAAGTCAATTTCCTGACACAGCTAGTTAAAGCAAGCACCTAATGTTGAATACTTTACTGAAAATACACAGAGGTCTATTTTGAGAAAATGGCAAACATTGGAATAAATTAAGAAGCTTAAATGGGATGTTCCTGCTTTTTATTTTTCCAACAGAGAACTTTGATTCAGCCTTTCAAATACTGAGAAAACTAAAATATTTGCAGTTCTGATGCCTCCTTTGTATTTACATCTTCTGTAAAAGGTGCAGGGCAAGCGTACATCAGTGGCAAGGCACTTGGATATAAATTGGAAACACAAAGAAAAATCCTTATTATTTTCTCCATCAAGTGAATCACCTTCTAGATTCAAGGCCAGATTTACATTTCTTCAGAAACTGTTACTGTCCCATCAACCTGAGAAAGTTTCCATAAGCCTGAAATCACTTTCAGCACTTAATCTGCCCTCTTTGCTTATTCACAGACAATATGAAAAGAACATATATGCTCATCTTTAGACAGTTAGTGGGGTTAAGTATATGCCAAAGGCTTGCAAAATTATCTTTAGAAATCAAATGATCCAGTGTACTATTACTAAGGTGATCTGTCTATGCCCAAAACATAGCTTAAAATATAAAAAGGAAGCCCAAATATGCTAGAAAGGAAGATAAGATAACGCAAAGAGAAATAAATGTATAACAGCCTGCTGAATGCCAAACTAAGAAAGTGGACCATAGACAGCATTTCATCAAAGTGCAGCCTAAACAAATGTCAAAGGGAATAATTTCTTTAACAAATATGGGCAACAATGGAGTAAAACGGGGGGTAATTCTGTGCCCTTGCACGCATTTAGTCAGGGTTAACAATGGATAAAAATATGTGCAAGAACCCATTTAATAACCCTACACTGTCATTCAGTTTGTAGGAGGTAGTCAAGATACAGCTAATAAAACACCAAAAAAATGGTTTTAGCCACCCCGAAAAAAAATCCTCCATGGAATAAAACAAAAGAGGACTGAAGGGCGTCTCCCACCAAGATAAATGCCTTCTTTTGAGTGTTGCCTGTGGCTAACCTTCACAAAGATAACTCTAGAATCCTCTGATGATAATGCATCGCTACTTCACTTATCACAGTCAATTTAAAAGGGAGCTTTATAAACATTTCTATTTCACTCCCTGTTGCTGTCTTTCTATTACTGATGACTTGAGCTGCAGTGGGGGGGGGGGTAGCTAAAATTAATTTTCAGAGTTGTAAATGAGGCAGGCCAATTAGAAACCATAATAAATTGGTTGGAGGAAGAAGCACTAACACAATTTTTTTCTTGTGGGATTTTGTTTTAGTTAGCTGACCCATCTTTAGGAACACATTCAATTACAAAAGCGGATGCTTAAAAAATGCATTCCATTAAGAAATGTTTGGATAATGACATACAAGAGAGAACCTACATTATGTATGGTGCTCAGTCCACAGTTATGTTCTAATCATACTGTGGGGAAAAAAAATTCCGCTCAATCAACTTTGCTAGTTAATTACTGTTTTCTTTCCCTCATGACCCTGAATCTTCAACCATAAGTTCAGTAGGAGGTGACTTAAGACAGACGGTGACGAAAGATCCTGTTCAAAACAGCCTCTGTCTCACCCCTGGGGTGAGGGTAGGTGAAGGTTTGCTGGGATCAACCCTGGAGAAAGATGCTCATTTGCCTAAATTCTCAAAGCTGTATTTTCAAATGGCATCTAGAGAATGAAAAGTCTTTGATATCAATTAATATCAACACCACCCACCAGTAGAATGATGTATCACGTACGCAGAAGGGTCCACACAGAAAACGAAGTAGCTCGCCTGAGGTGGGGCCCACAGGGTGAAATACATTTGAACAACCATGAGTTTTAGCAAGGACAAAGAACAGACCATAGACTGCTTAATGTGGTTTGCTCTCTGTCGCCCATCTAAAACTGACCTCAAGAGTAGTTCATTCCAATTCTGCAGAAGTTTGTCTTTGAAATCTAATAGCATGTGACTGGAATTTCTTAACACTGGAGCCACAGAGTGTTGTAGAAAGTCTTAGATCCATCCATGCATGAGCTTCTACTCCACTACTCACCCAGGGCATGGCTCAGGGAGGCAGCTGGCCCATCCTTGGGTTCCTCTAAGTACACCTTGACCAGGAAGCTCAAAAAGGCCAGCTTCCTCCAGGGCTAAGTTGGACATGCTAGCATCACTTGGCATTCTGCTACAAAGGAGTGCCATATGGAAAAGGCCCAAAGCCAGAGGAGGATGCATGCCAGGAAGAGGTACTGGTCCATCCTAATTGCTCTCTCCATTCCCATCCCCTTGGCGAATCGATGAAAAGGCAATGAGGGATTAAAAGGACCACTGTCCAGATCCTGGCAGAGGACATGTGTGAGGCAGAACTGTTACTGTGTGCCTGATCCACCAAAAAAAAAAGAAATTAATTTTAAAAATAGAGAAAGAGAAAATACTTCTTTGATTACCCTAGCTTATTGTGATTTTTGTTTAACTTGTCCACACAAATTAAATATCACTCAAGTCCTTCAGAGAAAAAGGTCTTGGTTTAGTGTCTCAGCTTTGGAGTTGAATATACTTGGTTTTGAATCCCTGCAATAACTTTTGTTTCTATTACCCTGAGCAAGTTACTTAATGTCTCTGGAACATAGATTTCCTCTTAAATGGACTAAAGAGAATAGTAACTCTTGAATTGTTGTGAAATTTAAATGTGATAATGCACACAAAGATTTTGTTCACTGCCTGACATAACTATACAAAGGTCAGCAATTATTATTTCATAATATGGGCACTAACTACCAAATGTAAAGATGCAAAAGTTTTGCATTATTTTCTACTGGGCTCCCCTTTGTCAATGTAAACGTGCCAGAGGGTCTCTTATTTTCAAGACAGCCTCTCAGAGAAGTCTCTGAAATTGGTTTCTGTTAAGCTGCACATTTGACTTTCATAAGCTGATGTCTGTTGTGCAAACAAACTTAAAGGAGAAAACAGTTTCACTGTGAAGAAGAATCTGTTCACCATAACAGAAACCCTGACCAGCCAGGTCTAGCTTAGTCAATAACTGTTCGATATAATTCTGTCCGAACCATCAGGAAAGGCCACACAGAAGTGGGCAAGACATGATTTTATGCAGTATGAGAAATGGAAACGTGTTCTAAAAGGTGGCCTTTTAAAACTCAAGGTCAAGCACAAAATCTGACTAAAGTCTAACAGCTTCAGAACAAAAATTCTTACAAAAAAGACATTTTAAAAATTGGTAAATTAGGAAGGCAGGGAGAGCAAGTGAAATGAAGGGACTCCATGACCCTCTAGCATATCCAGCTACAGTATGTGATGTTCAGTGATGCACATTCATTCTTGTTATTTCTATTCAGTGATGAGAAGGCTTCTCTGTTGACCATTTAACTCTGCCAACGTAGCTGTCTATATAAAATACAACCAGCCAGACTGCCTGGAAGGGTTATTAAAGATTGACAGTAAGAAACCAGATACATGTGGACTGCACCATGAGCCAGAGCTTTGCGCAGCACTCCCCAAACTAAACCTACTGTCTGTGGGTGATCAGTTAGTATCAAGAAACTTGCCTCATCCCATTACATTTTTCATGGGAAATGAACAATTGTCAGAAAATAGGTCACTGACTTCAAAGTTTAGCTCCCAGGGCATCATATCAATTTTTCTTTATTATTATTGGTGAGATATATGAATGTATATATATGCATGTGCATGTGTATGCAAGTTTCCAAAATACAGTATATTTTAATTTTCTCTCTACTGTATATTGAAGCTACTAAGATTTGTTAGTAAGTCTTTGCACAGAACAGCAAATTGCCCTCCTGTATCTTAAACTAAACATTCCCCTTCTTAATTTGAAATTTTTGTGTTAAATCAAACTTCCTTTTGTTTATGTTTACATGAAATAGAATATTGCCATAGGTTAAATTATAATGAAAAACAAAACAGATAGTTATGTCATTGCTGTAAGAGGGATACATGCAGAAGGGGGCACATTCCAGAATTTTGTTAGTGCAACATTTGAAGAAAATCAAATTAGGGTTCTGTGAAGCAGATCTTTGTAGAGAGAAATACAAAGAATTGAGTTTGTTGGCAGTGGCTCCTCTGAAAGTGTTCCTATTCAGGGGAAGCAAAAAGGTGGTTGTGCTTCTGCGCTGGGGGAAGGAAACAAAGTGGTGTGTTCTGTGGGGGCAGTAGTGGCCAGGGGAGAAGGTAGGTTTCTAGGAGGGGCAGGAAGGCATGATACCACTAAATAGATTCCCATCAATTTGAAGTGGCTCATCCTTGCTGTGCCTGCCACAGAATTAAACAACTCAAGGTAACCTATGGGAGTCTTCCTTTAGGAAGCTGATGGCTTTTAAAGCATCCTCAGCCATGCAATCCCTCACATCAATCTTTTAGCTACTTTGAGAAGTCTAGATTTGAGGTCTGCCATCTCGTGGTCATTGCAATAAATACTGCCCTTTTCTATTTTTTCCAAAGTTGTTACACCTCCATAATCTATATTCTAAAAATGTACCACAAAGGGTGCTTATTTTTAAAACAATGAACTTTAGCCACAGGAGAGCTCTACAATGCAGAGGGAGCTAGGGCATTTCACATTCTAATCCCCTTTCTGCTCACATTTTTTCAATCCTCAATGAAAGCCTCAATTCAAATTATAACTTATCAAATTACCAAATAATCATTTGGTACAGGGTTGGACCTGCTAAGAAATCGGTTAAGAGGGGATAGGGCATGTTTTAGATGCCTATTTTTTTAAGAGGTAACTTAATGGACACACAGCTGTTTCCAAATGAATGAAAGTCTCTGCATTTCTGAACTTGCCCACAGACTTGCTAAGAGAGTAAGCAGAATAAAATAGATTATAAATCCAAAGGGGTTTACTACCTGAAAATTAGGAGGATATGTTTTCCTGGAAATAACTTAAAGTCCCAATGATAGAGGTTAGAAATATGTACTTCAACATTGTGAGGAAAAGAAGTAAAATCAAATTTGTCACAGATCTATGTTAGAAAGAAATTGCTAAAATGCCACCATGCAAACACATTGAACTCGTCTAATGCACACTCCACAACCAGTTGTTGAAGGTCAACTGCACATGGCCATTTTCTCAGCAAGTTTTCACAAATGTACCATAAGACCTAAATGAAAAGATGTAATGACCATAAATTAATTTCAGATCCCAAGAAACAGAAGTATAGCACATACATACATACACTTAAAATATTGCATTGCAACTGATTCAAAGGACATATAGCTGCAAAAACCAGCTAATGAACCAAGAAATAACAAGCTATATCTGTTAGTTACCTGAAATTTCTGGATTCGTGAACACAGTACACGGGATGCTATCAGTGTGTTCCTTCTCAGAAGGTGAGGGAACGTGAAACCAGACAGCAGTTGCAGAATGAAAGAGTCTGGTAAACTACCTGAAAGCACTCCACATCTGGAAAGAATCGTGGGGGAACCAGCCCAAGACACAATGGTATAGAAAGCAGTCTCAGATTTACAGTATGGGTGGCCTTGTGGCTCATGGAAGTGAAATTTACACTCCGGGAAGAGCAATCACTAGAACATTTCTGATGTAAAATTATGAAGTCCTACATGAACCTACCGAACCAAACATGCTCCCTTGGTGGCTATTTACTGGCCATACAAACAAATCACCCAGATGATCAGAGCCCAAGTCTTCAATTCCTTCAATACACATTTACTAAGTGCCCACTGTGTACCATGTACCAGGGACAAAAGGATAAACCAGAGAGACACAACCCCTGCTTCTGTGAAGCTTATAACACAGCAGACTCCAGAGACTCTCCACAGTCATAAGTTGTGCTGACCCTGCAATTATGTCACACACAAAAAGGAAAGAAAGAAAAAGAAATAAATAACTTTCTATTTCCATCAGGAACAAATACCAGATCATCAGCAACACCATCTAAAGAAGGTATCCACCGAATCCCTTTTACCAATGAAAAGGTTGGCATAAGAACCCACACAGCATTTCCACTGACATGTATCATGTACTGAGATTACTGCTTCACAAGCTCCCTCTCATCCCATCCTCTTCCCTCTGAACGTCCAGTGCAGTCCAGAAACTAAAAAACCAACAGATAAACAGAAACATGAAACCTCATATTCATAGCTATTAGACTGAATGATAAATGTACTTTTTTGTGGAACAGAAACAGTTGAATATCAGTGATATAGTTCAACCTTCCATAATTATTGCAGCTTTATTGGTTTCTTTGCTTGTTTATAATATATGCTTATAGAAAATTTTAATTACTTATCACTTCTACCCACAAAGATTTAAAAGGCTGAGGTAAGTTCCTCTGCATAATATCCAATTATTATCCTCCATGCACCCAAGACTAAACACCAGAGGCAATTAACCCAATCTGTAGGAGAGAGCATGCTACACAAATCAAAGAGGAAGGAGGGGTACTAGAAGCCCAGAAAGGTAACACAGCTCAGTCCCTTAACAGGGGCCCCAGACCTGGAAAACCACTTAGTGAGAAACTTCCTAGTGACCAGACCCCAACCTGACACTGATTACCACTCCCCAAGATACTGACCTGTTGACTGATTGTTTTGAGATCAGATCATTTATCTCTCAGGACAGCCTTGAGGCTGCCCAGCCCCACTAAGCAGCCATGGAGCACCTTCCTTTAGATTTGAACTTCTAGTCACAGGACATAAGGCAGGAGCCAAAGAAGAATGGGGCTGTAGAACTCTTTAAGGTTTTTTTCCTGAAGTCTCACTGATTAGCGACCCAATGCAAAAGCGTCCTTGAGGACAGTGACATACTCATGGTGGCAGCCTAAGAGAGCAGCCTAATGTCAACCAGTGTCTTCATAACCACCCACATCTGAAGGGAATTCACTATGGACAAAATACTGTGCTAGGTGCTTCAAAAGATTACAAATTTTTCTGGCAAAGAAAACAAACTCATATGAAAACTTTAATCACAAAACAAAAGATAAATAATTGTTGATTAATGACTCCATTGTTAGAACGGAGGATAAACAATTATTAATAGTTATCACTCTGTTTGTTATATGCATTTGTGAGGCATAAGTAAAACACAATGTTTCATTTAGTCCTCTCAAATTATTCTCCAAGAGAAAGTTATTATTATCCCTATTGTGAAGCTGGGAAAACTAAAGCTGAGAGATTTAAGCAGATTGACCGCTGCTTGTAAATGGTGAAACTGGAATTTGGATCCAAGTCTGTGTGAATTCATCATTTCACTAAAATGCTTGGTTGTAGGAAAGAAGAGACAACAAGTTAGGTCTGGGATGACAGGGGTAGGCTTCACAGAGGATGAAATGAAGGAGGGCAGGACTGGTAGGTTTCTGGAAGGAAAAGAGGGACTTCCAGTTGAGGATAAGTGTGTGAGGAAAATCTAAGAAGACTCAGTCACTTAAATTACTTCTCTCTTCCTTATTTATGTCCCTGTCTCCAGTTGCATAACTTTCATGAATTAGTTAAGAGTACTATCAAGGAAAAAATATAGCCAAATTAAGTAATTCCTAAATGCCTACCCAATGGCTGGTAGTGAGTGCTTGAGCTAAAGTCTTCATACATGCACTGATGTACTCATGCACATACATGCTCATTTACATACACATGCACATGCATGAGGACATAGACAAATATTGTGAGAATAAGATTGCCAACATCCTTTCTAGGTAACAGCAGTTGAATTGCTTTATTTAATTTAATAGCTTAAGTAGGTTATCAAGCTTTATGTTGTTTTCAAAAATATTTTTATATTATTGGTTCATTACATCCAAAATCTGGAAAGCAAATCGTTTGGTTGCCAAATATTGTTATAATTAAGGTGTGTTTCAGGAATATCTGGGACATACATTTTGGTCCTTCCTAATCTGCATAGATGAGGACTTGTCTCTTCTTTTGATAAGTATTAGATCTTTCCCTAAATATTGTTGAGGCTTCCAAGCAGGCTGCCTTATAAATGTCATACTGAACCTCAGTTGTTCTTACTAAGTGACCATTCCTTTGATATCTGTATATCGTATAGCCTTAGAATATAGGAGGAGTGTAATCTTTAATTTCACATATAGGCACTGTCAGGCATGAGTTATAGGTCTTTCAGGGGTCCTTCAGTGACCAAAAAAGGGAAGAAAAGCTGAGTTGGTCAATATGAATCCTTAGAAAAACTACATGTAAAGGTGACAAAAGGGTCCAGTGTGAAATATGACATATCCTGCCTCTCCTTCCATTGTCCCTTTCATTTGATTTTTAATGCAATATTTTAAAAAATAATATATTTATTTGTTTGTTTGTTTTATTTTTAGAGAGAGGGGAAAGGAGAAAGAGAGGGAGAGAAACATCACTGTGTGGTTGCCTCTCACTCGCGCCCCCAACTGGGGACCTGACATGCAACCTAGTCATGTGCCCTGACTGGGAATTGAACCAGTGACACTTGGCTTGCAGGCCGATGCTCAATCCACTGAGCCACAGTAATGCAATATTTATATAGATAGAACCTATGAACGCAAGAATAACCAGTGTTTCGGAAGATTTGGGAACACGGTAGTTTTCCTTTAATTATCTGCTAGAGTGGGTGCAAATGAGATTTGTTCCAAGGGTAGCCTAATATTTGAACTAAGACCTAAGGATGGAAGTCACAGGTAGATGTAAGACTAATGCCAATTCAGTAACAGGAAGAACTCTAGCTAAGTCACAGCTGTCAAACACAATAGAATGGGCTGCCTCATTCCCATCTCTAAAGGTATTGGTGCAGACAACAGAGAACCATGTTGAGCAATTCCCAGAGAAAGAATTCTACAAACAACAAGTGGTGTGACTAAACACATGTTTTGGTTACATTTCTTTGAATTGCAAGCAACAGAAACTGATTCTGGCTAACTTAGCAAAGAGAGGAAGTATTAGAAGGATACTTGGATAGCTCGAAGGAAAAAAAGAGCTAACAAGTGAACTTTAGGAAGGTCAATAAGAAAGTCACTCCAGGACCCTTATGGCAGGAAATCCCACATCTTTCATGGAAAGGCCTACCATTTATGCAATAACTCTGCTACAGCCTTCAGGATTAATGGAAAAAGAATGATGGTTGACCTTCCTGGAAATAAAACAGATTGGCCAAATCCAGGTCATTCAGCTATAGCCTGGGGTCCCTGTCATTGGGAACCCACCCAAAGTAATGAGGTCACATTTAAAGAGATGGGGATAGCTATGATTTGAGGGCCATCCTAACTGGCAATTACTTTAATGATCTTATAGCCTAAAGGGTTTGTTTCAGTGGTGTGCTGAAACTGGATTTTACTGGCTAGTGAAAGTAAATTATGTGCATCTCTTTCCAACTCCAGGGCACTCTGTACCTTGGCCATGGTAAGAGTATTTATGCCATAGAAATTGGCAAACACTAGCAACCAGAGGTTTTTTTTTTTTCATTGACTTGGTTTATCAGCACATCTTTTGGCTATTTCAAGATTGGACAGTCTTGCCAAGACTGTTATATACCCCAGAGGACATACCATAGATCCCGCAATAGGGAATATATAGCTAACCCTAACCAGCACTTTTCTATGCCAAAGACTGGCTATTCTACAGCACTACGGTGCTATAACACTATGCTGTGCACTATACTGTTCTAATTCCTTTACATGTATTAACTCATTCAGCTTGCACAACAATCTAATGAGGTAGCTGCTATAATTTCCCCACTTGAAAGATAAGGAAAGAGAGGCAGAAAGGAGTAAATTGGCTTGAAATAGAGTTGAAGCCAGAAAATCTACAATAAGTCCTCAAAATAAAATAGGCAATGTGTAGCTATTGTTCTGAGTTGTGATACCCGTGCACAGAAAAACCAAACAACTCAACTGCCTTGAACCCAGTGAGGACTCATCTGGATTCCAACAAGAGGTTCACCCCTCAGTCACAATGCTGATGTCAGTGAGAGTAGCCGGCATAGCTCTACAATTAGAGCTTGGATGTTCACTCTTTTCATTACCCGGGAAGCTGGTAGACTGCATCCAAATCCAAAAGGTATTACAAATCCACAGGGAGGAGAGTGATTCACAGTGGACAGTGCCAGATTTCCCTACATGAGTGACAGCAACATTTCAGGACTCCGTGGGGAGTGCTTATCTCATAAGTGTTCCTGAATGAACCATGATGCCACAACCCCAATGAGAAAGGGCAGAAAAGTCTGAACTTTCAACCTCCCTCTCCCACTACTCCTCCTTGGAGGCAGGCATGGATAACAGCAAGCAGGGGCCGATAGAAAGAGCATCACCTGATTTTAGATGAGTACCTTGGACAAGTCACTTGACTTTATGCATCTTAGCTGCGGGACTTGTAAAATGAAAATTATCTTACCTACCCCTAAGGTCACGGAGAGGTTCAAATGAGATGGTCCATAGGAAGGCATCTGGTAAACTGCAAAATCTCACAGAAATGGTGAGTACTGTCAGCAAAATCCTTTCTCACATGGCAGTGGCCCCTAAAGCCCAAATTGTGACAATGCAATTTGATTAATCTGAAATGATATCTGACATGAACCTACTCTGAGCTAGGTACTACTATCAATTAAGCTAAATTTGTCAAGGTGGTGTCAAATTATCAGTCCAAATGGCTGACGGGAGTTTCAGGTAGAACAAACATAAGTTCATGAAGGGAAAATGACTAACTGAAGGACACACAAGACAACTTTTCTTTTCCAGTGATTCCTTGAGAAAAGTGACCATAATCCAGTGTCAGAAAAGATAATTTCTGCTTCTAAATAGACTTTAAATATTATAAATTTTAAAAATCCACTAGGGATTCAATGAATATTGGTTGAATGAATGAATGCAATTCCACAGGCCTGGATTCAAATCCTAGTTCTGCAGCACTATCTGTGTGATTTTGAGAAGTCCATTAACCATGTAAATCTCAGTTTCTTCATCCATAAAATGAGAATAATAATCCTCACTTTCATGGGGAATTATATGTGGTAAAATATGTAAACCATTTAACACACTTAGTTGGGTACAACAGTTATTATTATAAACACAAGCTATAGTTTTATTATTATTATTATAATTATTCATTTAGCCCATTAATTTACTATTATTATCAGCTACAAGATAAATATGCTCAAATCACCAATTGCCAAGAGAGTAATATGAGTATTTCCAGCTGCTCGAGACCAGAAGAAAAAGCTATCTTTCTTTTCTTTTAACAAAAAGGAATGTTGAGTATGATAGTCTCAGTTTTCTGTATTTGTATCTAGAGATTCGGTATGTTCCTATTGTTTACCATGGTATCACAATTCCACTTCCATACACTTAGGCAAATGTAAATTAGAAAGTGGAAATAAATTTTTCTGATAAGTGGAAGAAGAACTATTATAACATTGACAGTGTATTCCAGACAACATTCCACTCTAGACTTTGGCTTCCTTTTTATAATCACTTAGCAAGACTCTTTTGAATATCCAAATCCAATATTTCAATGGATCTTCAGAGCCAAAAAGCTCTCTGCAAAGGATAAAAGAAGTAGCAAAGTGTCATTAAGAACATGAATTTAATTCCCTGGAAATAAAAATAAAACTTGTGGCTATAACAGTTCCCCATTGATGTAAAGAGTTTTAAAAAAACTCACAAAATTATAACAGGAAAAATATTAACAAACTGCTGTGGTCAAATAAATGAAAGTCCCATCAATTTATTTGTCATTTCTCTTTGAACCTCAAATAGATCCAGGTGCTAAATGTCTTTCTTTGTCCTATTAAAGAAGTCTGAAATTCTTAGGCTTTTTTTATTCTAAACAACTCAACATGAGCCATGACAAGTCTTTGCTCAAATCAAATTAATTTAGCTTCTAGCTTAAAAAAATGTTAAGCATCTATAACCCACAAAGTGTAATAATATAGCAAAATAACTGTGTTGTATCCTTAAGTGATAGCTGCATTCTTTAAGTTATTCCTTAGTTTAAAAAGAGAGTGAAGGAGATACAGCAATTGTACTGATACGAAGACAAAAGTCTATCTCCACTTTAATACTTAAAAAAACTAATTATGAATTAAATGTTCAGCTAATAATTGGCTATCAATCTATTTTTTCAACTGAACTATTTCCTCAAAGATCAATCTGCACTTCATTTATTTATTTCCACATAAAGACAGCTCATAATTCGCTTAACCCAAATTTGAAATACTGGTTTGTCTGTAAATATGGAAGCACCTAGAAGAAGCCCCGGTAATTGGTGCTTTTAGCCGCCCACTTAATCTTGCTTAAATTACCGGCATTCACAATGAGGAATGACCAAGAGGCACAGGTTGAGTAACCACCAGGATGGAAAATGCAGGGGATGAGGTTAATAAAGATTATTGTCAGGAATCTGAACATTATTCCAAATCACAGAACAAGCAAGTCACAAATTAAGAGCACTAGCTAACTAGAAGCAAGGTGACGGCCAACTGCGGTAGTTAAGATATTATTGCTTCTGTAAACGCTAAACTCAAGTATAAAGTAGACATGTAATCTTCAACTCCCCAAACACCCCAATTTGGCCACTAAAGATGCTGTTTTACATTTCCAAACATTTTCCCCTGTCACTACTTTTTATACTTCAGTTCTCAGGTTGTAAGTATTTGTTACTTGCAAAGCAGCCCCCTTTGAACACTGAATCATGGGAGGCATTTGTAACTAACTGCCAATGCCGCCTGCCAAACAAAAACTCCCTGCTGGTGACATGACCACCTAGTGACCTCTAAAAATGTTGTAACAATGTGAAAAATAGCTCCCTCTTGTAGGAAACAGCAATTTTTTAAATTAAACGTACATCGAACGTTCGCTTATATACAGATAAATGGTGTTCAGAGTCACCTTCTCTGTTTCCAATTTCAATCTTTTGAAACCCAGCCCAAACCTAAATAAATAAACGTTGATACTAAGAAGAAACTAAGAGCTCAAGAGCCTTGTGATTTTGCAAACAGCTTTTTTCCATTTTCGAAAATCTAAACTCTGGGCCAGACACAGAACAGGTAATGAAAAGGAACAGGCTTGGCAGTCCCTCTGTGGTTCTAAGCTGAAAAATACGTCAGGCAGAAATAAGTGGCTATAATTTGGCAGGCTTAATGTCTTTAAAAGTTTGCAGCTTGCTAAAGAAAAAAAATTTTTTTTTGTAAAACAGTTATAACATTTACAAATTGAAACACAATCACTAAGCTAAAAAGCTACCTTGACGTAATTTCATTATCCTCAGACTTTTTAACATACTTTTAGCATCATCTTCACATATTTTTACACCTACATAATTGTAGACACTGATAATTATTAAAACTGGAGCACCAGGAGGCTTTATGATGCTAACATAATCTTAGGTGACTGTAATATTGGTGAGTTTAGTTTATGCCATTTGACATCAAAATATTCAAGGCTACTTCCACTTTAAAAGGTGCAATGGAGCTTCCCATACGTGCCCAATGGGACACAGGAATGGGAAATTGGACTTGACAGTAAGGATTTTTGAGGCTGTGGATCACTGTTTTTCCGGTTAGCTTATCTTTCTAAAATTTCAAAATTAAAAGTCCCAAAGCACCAGAGGTATGACATGTCAAAGGCTGTTTGACTCTAATGTGTCTTGTTCATCCTGACATCTCCTTCTGATGAATTATTTCCAAGCACTGGCCCAAGCCACAAAAAATCAGATTAGCTTGGAAATAAAATGGCACCAGCAACTGTTTGTTTCCAAGCCATTAAAATGCTGGGACAATCACTCATTTCAGAGAGAATCTTGCCTCTTTTGTTTCTCTCTCACCCAGCACTACACTGCACCCTCCTCCCTAAGTTCTGAACCTCCCTCCAAGCAAGTGTATCCACTTTTAACTATGATTTTAAAAAGTAATAATAATGAGATACAAAGAAGAAAGAAAATAATGCAGACCCAAATCCATGCTAAAATATGCTTCTACCTTTTCAAATTTTAACTTAAAACCCACTTTGTTTATATGTGAGCATACCAAATTCAACACTCTTTGGGCAAAGTGCTCCACTCTTAAGTAGCAGTGGATCCTGGCAAACAGGAAATGCCACCAAATGATACTAGTGCACAGCATGCTGAGTTATTGCCATTTCCAGCAGAGCAGGGCTTCTCATTTTGTGACACTTTCCCTAGCTTTAATTAGCAATTCTATGATATGTAATTTGTTCTAGAAAACGTATCTTCTACAAAAGAGTACTGTGCAAATTTCTTTTCTTTCTTTCTTTTTTTTTATTGTTCTATTACAGTTGTCCCATTTTCCCCCTATTGCTCTCCCCTGCCTCACCCACCTCCATGGCTCTGCCACAGTAATCCCCACCCTGTTGCCCATGCCCATGCCCATGAGTCATTTATCCCTTCTTTCCTCCCTTCTCCCCCTTTTCCGCCCCTCTGGTCACTCTCAGTCTGTTCTTTGTTTCCATGCCTCTGTTTTGTTTTGTTCATTAGGTTCCTGTAATAGGTGAGATCATATGGTATTTCTCCACCTGGCTTATTTCACTAAGCATAAAACTCTCTAGTTCCATCCATGCTGTCACAAAAGGCAGAAGTTCCTTCCTTCTTTCTGCTGCATAGTATTCCATTGTGTAAATGTACACAATTTTTGATCCACTCATCTACAGATGGGCACTTAGGCTGTTTCCAGCACTTGGCTATTGTAAATAGAGCTGCTATGAACACAGGGGTGCATAGGTTCTTCCGAATTCGTGTTTCAGGATTTTTCAAGTATAATTCCAGCAATGGAATTGCTGTATGAAAAGGCAGTTCCATTTTTAGTTTTCTGAGGCAACTCCATACTGTTTTCCACAGTGGCTGCACTAGTCTTCATTCCTACCAACAATGCACTAGGGTTCTCTTTTCCCCGCATCCTCACCAGCACTTCTTTATTTGTTAATGATGGCCATTTGGGTTTTTAAAGAAATCCCAGATGTAGCAGAGGACCTGCCTTCCAGACTGATCTCTCTATTCCAGGCTTTGTTGTGAGGCAGTTCATACCAGCAGTATGATCCGAGCAGTGTTAAGTCCAAGTTTATAGGCTAATGACAATTATGAATATGACATCAGTATAAAAAATGATATTAGATGGAGCTACATAAAATTTCTATTGCCTGGGTATGTTCACCCCACAGAATGACAATATTATTTCAAACTAATAATAAAGTGCCTTACTTTATCTATGAAATGAGTCTAAAAAGTATCTCATAGGATTGATGTGGAAAGTCAATGAATATTATAAGTAAAGGACTTAACACATTATCTGGCACATGCTACACATTCAGAAGTGAAAGTAATAATAGGAAGAGGAATTATGAACCTGTAAATAGTGTTAATTTGAATATTCTAATAGTTTTAAGCTATTGCCACTTACATGAGCAAGAGCTTCTTATAAAATTGCTTACAATTTAAGAAATGTAGCCACTATTTCTAGTTAATAGTAATTGTTTTCGGTCAGCCTGAAATCTTTAAAAGTCAATTTTACTTTAAATTCAGGTAATATTTCTTTATTATAAAAGACAATTCTATTAAATCAAGTTTTTATTTTCTATATTCAAATTAAAATAGAGAACTTTTAGTTTTTTCATCTGGAGAGAATTAGATTTGATCACTATCAGTCTGGCTAAAATATTAACTCTTTTCCAATTTCTTGGCTACCCAGTATTTCCCAGCAAGATCCTGAACTATGCCAGGTTACTCTAGTAATCTGCTACTCTCCCCTAAACTAATATGATCTGTTCTAAATTCATGGAGAAGAGACAGAGATCCATAGGTTAAGTTTCATCTTAAAATCTTCCATGCAAAAACAAAAAAAAAACACCCCCCCCCCAAAAAAAAAACTGTATCATACTAAATAATGCACTTCTGAAAGATTAAGGGATTGGAATCTATGGCGGAGAGAGTCTAGGACTCTGAAATAGTTTGAGCCAAATCATGTGAAATGGACTCCTGATTCCAAACTACACACACCACAGTCACTCCACTCACATCCAGGACAATCACAAAAATGTCCGTCTCTTCTCACTTCACGCTTTCCCTAGAAATCCATCATTCTCGAAGCCACTCTTCTTTGCAATAAGAGAAGAGTGACAGGTGAGGGCCAGCTAATGCGAGGGCTTCCTGCTGTTCTCAGAGCCCTTCAGTGGCAATATGACCTTCAGGAATCTCTGGACTTTTAAGATCCCTGCCCTCATTTTGCAACTTCCTAAGTTAGACTTCCTTGTCTCCTAGGACATTGCTAGCCTGCACACTGTGGGCTGGCATTCAGACAAGGTGGGTCATGTCTTTTGCCAAAAGAAATCCAGCCATTTAATCTAAGGAATTGTGGATATTGGATCTTTCCACTCTTCTTATTATACACTAAAAAGCAAACCAACTCCCTTGCAAAAAAGCTCAAACTATGCAACCTTCTCAAAGAAGGTTACAGTGGGTTTATGTCAATGAAAGTGAATGGGTCAAATATATTCATCAGTAAGGTCTCTACCAACAAATAAGGTTTATGTATATTAAAAGAGAGTCCATTTTGGAAATTCAAAACACTTGGCTTGCCAAGGTGAGGGCTAACCACCAAATTCCACCAGATAAGGTGGTTTTATATTTTTCTTTTTAGATTATAGACTCTGACTAATTCTTGATATTTTTAGTTCTTTGCAGTGGAATTTCAATTTAGAATAAGATTTTACTCCCTAACAATTAAGCCAAACCTCAAAAGCAATTCTGTTTTATGACATTTCAGGCTCCCCCGGTTTACCTATCTGTGGAATTCCTCCTTTTATACCAATCCAGCAAAACATAAATTAAAGCAAATTATAAACAGCATTCTAAAAGAAATAGTCACCAAGGTGCTACACTGTTGTGCCATTTCTCCTTCTAATTTTGAAAATTACTATCATATTACCACTTTAAGAAACAGGTTTCTAAAATGTTTCATGAAGACAAGAAATGGCTGCTCCCACAGTGCACTTAGATCACTCAGGTCTCACCCCATCTTCTGGGCATTTGCACAGGAGAACAGTCCACTGTCTCCTCCCCTCACTGGGAGTCAGACCAGCTGGGACATTTTAAGTCTCCTTCATTAAAAAAAAAGAAGGTTAAGGTCAAAATAAGTATGATAAACATGGTAGCTTCTATTTTCAATACTCAAGGATGGAAGACTAAACAACAAAAAATTGTAACATTAAAATTCACTAAATGTATGGTGAAGATTGTTTTTTCTTTCCTTGCAACATAATCGTGAAGGAAAAAAGGGTTTGGAAAACAGCAGACTTTACCTTTAGTAAATCTAGTCTTTTAAATGAATCCCATAGTTAATTTTACAGGTCACATTCCTTAAATTTATGTTTCCAATTATCTGAATGACTGACACTTTCAAGTTTTACAGTTGATTTTGAAGAGCAGTACGCTTAAACATACATAAAGAATATTTTTACACACAAACGCCCAAAGAGAAAGGAAATTGTGCTTTACCTGAATGAGTTTGTCTTTGAAGTTTTAGCATTTTGGTTGAAGGCTCTTTACAAGTTAACAAATTCTAACACAGGACTTTTCACAATACAAATGTCATTATTGAGCTTAACTTATTTACTGACAGTTTCGGCCCCATTCCCTGACATAAGCCCCCTACCAAACAGTAGCCTAGTGTCAAGGTTATCACATGAAACAGACCATGGGTTTCAGTCCCATCCTTCTCTAATGGCTGATAAAGGCAACTTCACAGCATCAGCAGAGTAACACGTTGACATCGGAGACCCTGTGATATCATAGATAAATTAATGTGCCTCCCACTGCCCAAAGTCAAGGAGCAGACTGGATTCTTCAGAAACACATTCTGAAGCTGTTTTATCTTCCGATCACCTTCTCCCTTAAAGGTAATAGTCTACTGTCTGTAATGTAAGCAAATATCTCAGGTTATAAAAAATGGATTGGAGGCACTTTGGAGACCCCAACCTACTGTTTTTAGTAATAGTTACAAGGGTTAGCTCTTTGATAATTCTGCATATAGCTGCAGACATATTTCTTTAGTTTTTAAAAACAATTTTTATTCTTTTACTTAGCTTAGAAACATTTGACATAGACTGAGTAGCAAAACTTAGTGGCTATTCAATACAGTATTAACATATTTTCACATATACAATATGTTGGGAAGAAAAATGAGTGAATTGTGGTGCACAATTAATACATTGCTTCACAATTAGAGGACTGAATCACAATAGCAGTTAAGTTTGGGAAGACTGCTCTGAGAAGATCCCTATTAAATGCTGTTCGTATCAAGACCAGCTTCATACAGTGTCTCTGCTGGTCTGCATGGAGGTGGTTCAGTGCATGAGAATGTGTCATGTAAAAAGAACTCAGAAAAAATAATTCAGAAATAACACTATGATTATTTGACACATATATTAAGCAAGTCAAGTAACCAACCAAGGAATGAAATACAGCAAATGATAGTGGTTCAGGGGTGCCTTGACTTGTTTCTGGAATAGCAGAGCCTAAAAAGTGATATAAATCTATGGGAAAAGAACAATCATAAGCCACAGACTCACGCTCAAAAAAATAAAAAAAAAAAAAGAGTAGATAGGCCCCAGGTGGACTGGGGTGTGTTAAATGAGGAGACAGGTGATGTAGTCTTAAGCATCACCACATGCTCATTGTTAGATCCAGAGACTCTGCCAGAATTAAGGCAGAAACTATGAGGATCCAAAAGATAATGCACTGACACTGATAATGCAAATAAAGGAGGTTGCTGCTGCTATTATTATTGTTATTGTTCTTATTCCTGCTATTCCTTTGTTATTACTATGGTTATAGCTGGGGTGTCAGCAAACTTCTTCTGTAAAGTCTAATAAATACAATAGGCTTTACAAGAAGGATTGTCAGATTTGGCGAATAAAAATAGAAGAGTCTAGTTAAATTTTAATTTCAGATAAACAGTAAAAACTTTTTTTAAAAGAATGGGTATGTCCCATGAGATATTTGAAACATACTTATATTTAAAATGTATCCATTTTTTAATCTGATTTTTAAATTTAATTCAGGCTTCTTATTTTATCTGGCAAGTTTATTTATAGGCCATGGGTTCTCTGTTGCAACTTCTTGATTCTGCTGTTGTATTTTTGACAATACATATACAAATGGATGTGGCTATGTTCTAATAAAACTATTTATAAAACCAGGTGGGATGATGGTACGACTTGGCCCGTGGGAAATAGTTTGTCAACCCATAACACAGCTCAAAATGTAGCCTATGCTGAATGAAATAATCAGATTTAATAAAAGGAGGAACTATTCTAAACACAGTGAATGCAACTTTTTTTCCCCACTTGTATAAACAGTATAAGCCTTCGACACTGCCTGGTTGCAATTCCTAGGTCTTTCCATCTGCTACTTTGCCCAGGAAAATGTTTCTAACATTGCAATGCACCTGAGAACACAATGTTTGACTGGCATGCATATATTTTCCAGCATTCTATCAACTATAACAGATACACAGATGAATGAGATCTTGATTCTAACTTTAAGGGTCTCCCACCCAAACCATGAGAGTCCATTTTTTAAAAAAGTAGTATTAAAGGTAATCAGTATTGTAAGCTAGTTGAGTCAAGCAATCCTTGGTCAAGGTTGATAGAAAAACTGACTAAGGGACCTCAGCTGGCTCTAACCTGAGAAGGAAATGTGGATTTGTATTGCTGACAGATGACATGCACTCAGATCATTCATCTAAATGTAGCGGAAAAATATAATCAAACTGGAATGATTAGTCAAAGAAGAAAATGTTACAATGAAGCAGGGAAAAGTGGCTGAATATTTAAAGGGCTATGGTGTGGGGGAGAGACTCAGTTTATTTCATATATGTTCCAAGGGACCTGAATAATTTAATATAGCTTGAGATGGCAGAACCAGAGGCCAGTTCAGTTTGACATAATAATTCTCTATTGAACACATACTAAATCAACCAGCTGAAACCTGGCCACATGTAGGTGACAGTCTAGCTGGGAAATAGAGGTAAATTCATAATTAAACAGGGCATCAGAGAAGGGTTTGCTAAGAAAATGGAAATACCAGAGATTTCAGGAATGACCAGCATTTGACCAGAAGAAAGTGGTGGGAGGCAGTCTGCAGGCAGATGCGAAAGCACTGGCAAATGCTAAAAGCATAGAGACAACTTGGCATGTAGAAGAAACAACAAGAAGTTCAATGTGTCTAGGGAGTGGGGCTGAGGGATCAGCAAAAGAAATAACTGGCTCCTAGGGATGTGGATGAGATATTAAAGGGTTTAAACTAATTAGCAGGTAGGTGTTAACTTGACAGAGGTAGAATGTAGCTCAACTTAAGAAAGAGGTATTTACCATTGATGGAGTGCTGCCCACCTATTGAATTCTCCAAGAAAGAAGAGAATGGACACCTTGACAGAGACTGTGGAGAGAATTCCTGCTCTGGGCAGGAGACTGCACTCATGAAGATCTATTGGGTATGTCTGGCATTAAACACACCCAGATTCAGAGTTGGACTCCGCCTCCTACCAACTGGGAGACCTGGGCTTTGGTTCTGCCATATTTAAAGGAGAGCAGTTTTACTGTCCTTGCAGGGTTGTTGTGAAATTTAAAGATGATGGATACCTAGTACTAAACATAACTGGCTCATACAAGGTATTCAGTAAATAATATAGATTCTATGACTGTAAAATATGGATATTTTCTACCATACAGAAAAGGAGAGGAGAAAAGTATAATAAACACCCACAAACCCATCACCAAGTCTTAACAGATATACCACGTTTTCTCATCTTTGATCTCTGAAATATTTTAAAGTTGGATAGACATCAAGATATTTGGTTCCTAAATATGTCAGTATGTGTTTCTAAAAACAGAACTTTTTTTCCTATATAACAGCATTAATAAAATAAAGAATAATATTATATTACAATCCTCTCTCTTTTTAAAATGTTGGATTTCTGATATAACTTTATGAAAATTATTTTAGTGAATTCAATAACTTACACATGCATATCTACCCTTTTTAATCCTTTTGAGTCACCAAAACAAGTTCTAAATATTAACATTCTCAGTAATAGTTTCCTGATTCTCGTATCCTATTTAGTTCAGATAAGGTTTTTCAAATCTTATTTTGAGCCCTGTAACATTCTCCAAATTAAAATAAAAATTTTTACTTCTCTGAAAACAGTTTTTTTAAAAAAAATTTATTGATTTGAGAGAGAGAGAGAAAGACAGAGACAGCAATTTGCTGTCCCACCCATTTATGCATTCATCGGTTGCTTCTTATATGTGCCCTGACCAGAGATGGAGCCCATAACCTTCACATATCAGGATGATGCTCTAACCAACTGGGCCACCTGGCCAGGGCCAGACAGTTTTAACTAAAATTATGTTTCTGCAACAGATTCACAACAGATTATAAAGCACGGTTATAATTACCTGCCCCATTTACAAGCAATTTCTTTTTCTTCTCAGGGAGTTTTCACTTCCAGGTAAGCACAGACCACTCCTTCCTTTTTGCCTCCACTGCTCCTCGTGAGAGAACTGACCTTGGCCATATCTTCCGTGCACTTGTACTGTGTTTCCCTGGACTGTGCCCAGAGCTTGACAGATAAACCCACAATACGTGCTGGCTGAATGACTACATGAATGAGTAAGATGACTTACAGCTCTAGTCATGCTCTTATTTTGCTTGTAAAACTTTCCTAGACAGAGTAAAAGCAAAGTGTTGCTTATGTCATATGATCTGAAAGTCTGAATTGACAGATTCTGAACTAATAAGGTTTTCTGATAGTGTTTTCAACACCCCTAAGACATATTGGCAATCACTGAATGAATCTCCATTTGTATTTATTCACATTGCTCCAGAGGATTCATCTGCAGAGCAGCTAACACCCAATAAAGTCAAGAGCCCTCCTTTCCCTATTTCTTAAGTGAGGGGGGTACTTCTCCACTGTGTGTAGCTGGATCTGACTATGAACAATGGAACACAAACCAGCCAGGCCCATTTTTGGTGGGGCTTTTCTCCTTTTTGGCAACATGTAAGGTTAGAATACAGCTGCCAAATTCTAGAGCCCTTCAACTCTGTGCCAAACTGTCAATTTCAAGAATTACTTATTAGAACAATTTCTAAGAGATGGGTTTTAATCCAACTCAAGATAGCTTCTTAGAAGTTGTCAACATACTACTGGTTCTTCCAATGGTCATAAAAGTAAGTCATAATCAAGTCTCCCTATAAATCCACATGATCTATTTCTTTCTTCTTTTTTTCCTTCTTTTTATTGACTAAATGAAGCTGAAATTGCTAAGATAGAGAATTCAGATCAGGGCACATATGTGAGTGTAGTATCCTCATAAATCAAATTATGCAAAACACATGCAATTACCCACATTACCTGCTTGAATAAAAAAAGACTTTTTTTCTCCCAAGACACAAGAACGATCTGAACTCTACTTTTCTTGGCAGATTAAGTTGCCCATCCATCTCCAGTCATTGGTACTTGTTCCAACTGGTGTAATGGTTCTGCAAAGGCTGGTCCTAAAAGGTCCCCAGATTCATATTTAATCTAGAGATAAATGCAGTAATCAATCTTTCCCAGGGTCTAAGAGAGCTATTGTATTCTACCCGATGACGTAGCACGTGCAGCTATTGTTATGGCTTTCTGCCCTAATGACTCAAAATGAATATTTTTAGACAATCTAAACTGACAGAGGCATCTTCAACAGAGGGAACAAACATCAACGAGTAGATTGTTACACGAGGTTTTTCCCTGAGGTTTAGGGAGTCGCTGTCACTGGAACTATCATGCCATGTAGATAGCGTATTAATACAAAACATGGCAAACACTGCTTTAAAGAGGGGGGAGCAGTCTAGACCAAAAGCCTGAGGAAATCTTGCCTGCTTAGATGAGACTGGTTTTAGTGTATTTTGCTATATAAAATAATTTTAGTGACCCCACTGTCTCGGCTTTATTTTTCATTAACCTCAGAAAAAAAGTTTTCATAGAATGAGTGTGAGGGCAGTAAAGTCGGATGCAGTCTTTGAATGAGCTGGCTCCAGATTGGATTCCTAATGGGGGGAGGGAACTGCTAAGGGGCTCAGACCCCACACAGAGTGTGCCCAGGTTCTGCATCCCAGAACATTAGGGGAACTGTGGGAATCTACTACCAAAGCCTGTCAGGAGGAGAGGCTGATTTCAAAGTCCAATCCATTCAAAGCAGCAATGAACCCCAGCAGGCACTAAGACTACTGCTGTCGCAGAGGGCTGGAGACGGGTTAGAACATGCCTCCTGGCTCTCTCCACAAGGAAGGGGAACAAAGACCCAAACAAAATACAAGAGGTATGGATGTAGTGTTTGGGTGGATGATTTTATTGCATTAACAGCAGTATGAGAGCTCTCCTTGTTTTGCCTTGGAAATGACCCAAGGTGGCTGGCCAGGGTTGGCATTTCAATTGGATGTGGAGGGAAGCCGACTGAAGCTCACCCCAGAAACAATGAAGGGAAGAGGGAATGAGCAGAGCTTGACTGAGAACCCTTAATGGATGGTATTGTATCTTAGAAGGCAGTGCTCACTCTTTGGTCCCACCTCTTATGTCTGGCACAGGCTGGGAAGGGTTGAGGACCCTCTTGGATACTCCAGGCACACTGGGATTTGGTTTTGTGCAGAACTCTGGGACTATAAGCCAGAACTCACTTATTCTGAAAGGCCAACATATTGGGGGAAAGGGTAGCCAAGAAAGCACACCATCCTTATCCTTTGCCTTCGTACTTCTACTTCCTAGAACAGGAAACTTGAATATGGGTCACTGGCCTGAGCCCCTACATCATAGCCCAGTTTACCTCCCCCTCTTATCATATTCTTCCTGTCACTTATGTTCCACAGGTGATACCAGCTTGGGGGTCAGAAAGGCTTTATTGATTCCCTCATTCATTCAGGCAGCAAATACTTATTGAGTACCTACTGTGTGCCAGGACCTGTGCTGGGCATCAGGGATAAAGGGTCTTGCTGCATTCCTGTAGTTATGACTTAATGGAGGAGGGGTTGATAACAACAGGGGAAGTATTAATTAAATAGCTATATAAGTAAAATGTAAACTTTGGAGCTCCAGCAGCATTATCAATTAACAAGAAGTATTTATAAAATGTAAATTGCTCATAGGGCTTTGGTTTCCTGCCAGGGGTGCTAACTTCCAATTCACTAGCACTTTCTACCATTGCTAACATATCTGCCAGCTCCAAAGTGGCTGGTTCCAGCGGCTGTCAAAGGCCCCAGAGGCTTCAGCAAGGCAGTCTATTCAATTTTTACTGGCTGTCCTTGACTTCAGGCACAAGTGTGAGGGAAGTAAAACAGAAAACTCCCTGTGTGACAGGTGCCCAGCTCCACTCAAAGTCACCTCCCCTCTCAGCCCAGCTTTCCTTATGATGCTTTATACTCACGAGAGACAAGGTAGCACTTCATGTGTTACACCTCTAAGGAGCCTGCCTAATCCTATATGCCCAGAACCATGAAGACTCAGCTTAAACCAGAGATGGCAAATAGTCCTGCTCTGATTTATGGGTGACGCCCTCCAGGAATACCAGGTCAAAGAGGGTTTTAAGGCTGAGCAAGAAATGATTGCATTGACCAATTAGTGATGTCTGCTATAGTCATGAAAATGAAATGTCCTCCCTATGGGATTCAGTCTAGGAACACCCTCAATATTCACTCAATAAACATTTGAGTGCCTACTATGTGCCAAATGTAGAAGGATGGCAAAAAGGCTGATTTACAAATCAGAACACCCCTCCTGGAAAGAAGCACCATCTGGGTATGCATAAGCCAGCCTCTTCACACTACTCATTCATTCATTCACTCATTCATTCAACAACCAGTAAGTGACCATCAGTTCTATAATAGGCACTGTGCACGGTGCTGGGGACACAGTGGTGAATAAGAAGGACTGGGTTCTGCTTTCCTGAAATGGAAAGTCTGCAGGAGAGAATGAATACACAAATAAATAAATGTAATTTCAGATGAAGACAACATAAAAGAATAAAGTGACAAAGAGTTGCAGGGGAGAAAGAAAACTTTAGCCAGGCTCTCCTTTGTGAAGGAGACAATTACACTGAACCCTGAAGGATGGAGGAAATAGGGTCATCCATGAGCAGATCAGAGGGAAGGCCATACCCAGCATGGGCCACAATAAGCATAAGAGCTGTGAAGTGAGATGACCTTAGAAAAAGTAAGCCAAAGGGGCTGGAGCCTAGAAGTGAGACAGAGGTGGATGGATATCAGATGGGTTTAGGGAAGTAGGCAGTAGGCAAAGGCAGATTTTATGTCCTAGTAGGGGGTTTGGACTTTACTCTTTTGTTTTAATATTATTTAATGATTTAACTGCAGTAATATGCATCTGAAGAGGCAGTGCAGGAAAAAGACATGCTCTAACTTGTGCCTGAAGACTATCCCTGTGGCTGCCATGTAGATGGATTGCAGGGCTGGAGTAGAACCAGTACCATGTTTTCCTCATCTGTAAAATGGGGGTATTGGGCTACAGGGACTTCAAGGTCCCTTTAGCTCAAAAACTCTAACTTATGTGTTACGCTGGGTTGAGCTCTAGAGCCACAGTAAGCCTGTCTGCCTTGTTCACTGTTATGCTCCTTGGAGCCCTGTTTAGGACCAGGCACACAGAAATGGTCAGTAAATATATGCTGAATGAATGTCTGATTCCCACATACGTAAGACCTGTCCTAGTGCCATTTAAGGAGGTCATCATCACTGCTGACAAGGTCAAGTCATTCAGGATTTATTTGGGCTAAGTTGGGGTCTGAGTCAGCCCAGCTTGAGTTAGAAGCTCTGTGGAACATGAGGCTCCCTGCTAGTATTTTATATTCTTAGGCATGGCCTCCTTTCCCTCCCTGATGATCCTATTTCTGAGCAAATTTTAGGGGCAACACCAGAGAGTCTCTGACTCAGGTGGGCAGAAGTGGAGAAGGTATGTACAAGCAAAAGAAGAGCAAGAACAAAGGTCGTCGTCGTCGGCAGCCGTCCGTCTCGAGAGACGATGGTGTAGCTTCTTAAGAGTCTATCTGCACCGCCGAGAATGGCTGTGCAGTCCGACTCGGGAGTGACACGGTATCTGTCTCCTCCCGTGTTGAATCGACATCTTGCGATGACACTGGAGTGTCCTCTCCAGTGAAGCTGAAGCTACAGAGCCTGGGCAGGGTGATATGGAGGGTCTGCTGTTGCCCATGCAGCAGACCCCCCCTCTCTTCGCAGCTGAAGGGTCCAAGGGAAAGACGGAGTCGATACAGCTTGGCTTCAGGTGCGCCGCAGGAGTTGCCGGTGTTGACTACAACGTCAAACCGCCTTAGGGACTCCGGCTCCGGATTTTCTGTCGGGGTTTACTCCCCTAGCCTTTCCCCTGAAGAGGTATGCAAGAACAAAGGTATGCAGCTGGAAATGACAGGATATTGTTAGACAACATTGGAGAGTTCAGTTTTCAGCTGCAGAGGGTAAAAAGTTACAAGTATGTTTGGTTGAATAAGGTGAAATAATCATTTTTCAGGTTAAAAATAGCTGACTATCAGCAATTTCAGTCAGTTCAACCTAATATATAGGGCCCAAATTATACAAGATGGCCTGAGTGCCATGTTGAGAATTTGAGTATTCATCCTACATGCCACAAAGACCACACTTGGTTCTAAGGAAATCTATATACACTCTGTTCTGACAACTGGCAACAACTGAACAAAACTCTGGAAAAGCAAGTGAATGGAAGGAGGAAAATCAAGCAGAAGCTTCTTGCTGTAGATTATTTTACCATTTCTAATTATGTGCTCCCTACCTCCCTTTAAGAGTAGTCAACACCCCTTTCCATTGGCAGGTGATTTGCAGGGTCTTCCTGTAGGAAGAGTACCCTCCCCACCCTCATTGTCAGGCTTGGCCATGTGATCTGTCTGGCCAATAAGACACAAGAGAAAGCGACGCATGCCAGTTTTAAGCAGATTATCTAAGAATCATCGTGTGCTTCCTCCAACTCTTTTCTCTCTGCCATGACAACAGTATGTCCCAAACAGAGGCCGCTTTTTCACTCCAGATCCTCAAGTGAAGGTGACATAGAGCACAGCTCCTGCTGACCCATGATTGACATATAACCACTGAACTGTGGAGGTCATTTGTTTTAGAGCAAAGCTGACTAATAGAGTTTATAAACTGACAATCTTCAGGCCACATCTGATCAATTGTGTTTGACTTGCATGGAATTATAAGGTCTGTGTTTTTGGTTTTTTGTTTTTAATTTGTTGCCATTCTATGAAAATCTCAATGTGGCGCTTTCTTCAACAATTGAAAGAATTAGTAATACCAAGGCTGGGTTCCTGCATGACAGAAATCATCTGGAACTGGGTAGTGACTTTCCCCTTCAATGGGGAAGATGCTCTCCAGTTCTTACTACTCCCCAGTGTCTCTCTAATTCTGAATCGCAGAGTTGGTTGCCATTTTTTAAAAATAATTTTATGGAGAGAGAGGAAGATTAATCTATTGTTCCACTTATTTATGTGTTCACTGGTTGATTCTTGTATGTGACCTGACCAGGGATTGAACCTGCAACCTTGGCCTATAGGGATAAAGACAACACTAAGCAACGGAGCTACCCAGCCAGGGCCCAAGTTGGTTATAATTTATCACACCTAGTAAGGTGGGATTTTTCTTATACTCAGCCCAATATGGATTACTCAGATTACAAATTATCTTGATCATTTATATTCAAGATGAAATAAAGAATGACATTGGCAACACCCATCCTGCTAGGTACGTCCCATGAAATATCTTACTGAGTCTTTATATCAACCCTGCTACTCTTGTACAAATGAGGAAACTGAAGCTTAAAAAGCTCAATAGCTTCTCAGAGTTAGACAACTAGTAGAAAGTGTGCCAGGACTTGAACCCAGTTCTGTCTCCAAATCCCATGCTTGTAACTTCCTTTACTACTTTGTTGATGGTAGAAAAATTAAAAGTTAAAAATAAGTAAAAAGAATGACAGAAAAAACACATAACAAACCAGAAATTTATGATGTGGTTCTTTTTAGAGTTCACTTAACAACTTCTCATAAAATTTAGATGTACCTTAGTGTTCGCAATAATTTCACTTGTTAGTGACATCCTTATCGTGAGCTTTTCCATTACATGAGGATGGCTGTAGGAATGACTTTCTCAAGGTTGACTAGGAGCAAATTCTAAGAAAGCAACTGATTAACTGAGATGATGATCAACTCCTGGCACTGGATCCTAGACAACTGGTGTCTCTGAACAACAGACCTTTCTCCTCAACCCTTTGTCTTCACTTCCACCCAGATGTTGAGGCACAGATGCTCTTAGGCTGGCTGAACCCTGCATATCTGATGAGACTGTGTCTTCTGCAATTCCTACTCAGCTCTACCACATGCCTGATGAGGCAGGATCTCTACCTGCTGTGGGAATTCACCTTTGAGCAGAGCACCTAGTATGTCAGTGGTTACTGGTTTTCTCAGAAACCCCAGTCATATCTAGTCTTCTGCTCATACCCAGTGGTGAGCCCCACAAATAACCATTCACTTTGAGAGGTAAAATAAGCCACAAATAAATCAGGGGTAACTCAGAAGGCTTTGGATTTCAAGGCCTCATGCTTGTAGATTCCTTCCCCCGCCCCCATCAGAGGGGTTGTGGTGCTTATAAGAAAATCCATGACTAAAGGATAGCAAGGCACTCCAGGTATACTATAAGGGGTTAATACCTACTCTTAGAATTATCATATATTATTATTATTTAAAAGGCTACTTAAGGCTATTTCCCTTCCTCTTCCTCACCCATGAATTTTCACTCACCAGAACTGAGCCCAGCATACTGGAATGGTAAAGTCTGCCAAGATGGGAAGTCCCTTGGCCTGAACCAGCTCCTGGTACAGTCGCCTTCATTTTTGTTCAGAGCAACCACTGCCCTGAACCAAAACCTAGTGTCTATTTTAACAACCCCTCTCCATACCCGACTTCTGATCCTTCAGCATTTACATTGGCTGTACCTTCTAAATAAATCCAGAGGTGGACCACCACACCCCACCCCACTGCCATCCCCTGGGCTGGATCACTATTATCTCTTGCCTGGATTATTGTAATGGTCTCCTAACTGGTCCTCCTACTTCTGTCCTCGCCCCTTGTTCAACACAGGAGCCAGGGATCCTCTTGAAATATTACATTAAAGCAAGTCATTCCTCTGCTTAAAGTTTACACAAAGAGTTTCCCCTTTTACTCAGAGTCAAGCCAAAGGCATCCTGATGGCACCAACCCTATGTGACCTGGCTCCTAATTATTTATCTAACATTGTTTCTCCTATTGCCACCATGCAGGCTTCCTTGATAGTCCCACTCAGAGCCTATGCATATACTGTTCATTCTGCCTGTAATGTTACTTTCCCTGGATATGCATTTTAAAATGTAATATTTATCTTACTTATCTTGTTTATTGTTTTTCTTCCCCTCTAGAACATCAGCTCCTCGAGGGCAGGGTTGTTGGCTTTTGTTCACTATATTCCCAGAACCCGAGAAGAATCCTTGGCACAAAGCTGGCCCCAGTCAATAGTCATAAAGAGTATGGCTTGGTGCTTCAGTTGCAGTAAGAAAATGGGAAAAAAATCAAACTGCTAACAGGTGCTCTTGGGAAAGGCAATTTTGGTTAAAAGTCTCCTGGGCTTCTTGAAAGTGCACTGGGAAAAGCTCTAAGGGTATTTTTCGGTTCACTAAACACTCAGGATATACTGCAAGGAACAGAGATTACAGAGGGAAAGAAGGCAGCCTTTGTATATATACTTATCCAATTTGAGATTCTTGTCATTTTATTCTCTTCCCCCCCAAATTTGGGCTGCTACCCCTGCCTGATGCCCAAAGGACTCTAACCAGAATCCCCATAATCATAATCTTAAAAAAAAATTCTTCTGGCTGCCCTGCTTAAGTTCAAAGCAGTAATTAACCCCACAGCATTGTGAGACATGGAGCGCCCTCTCTTAACACAGTTTTAATATGATGCATGAAGTCTCAGACCAGGCTGGTTGAAACATGGCCCCTGCCTTAGGAAAAGAGGAGACAATGGGAATGGGACATAGCCACAAAGTTCCCAGAAATCCAAGAGCCACCTAGATGGGTTGGGAAGAAAGCTCCTGCAGGGAGGCTTATGTCAACATCGGCTCTTCTAGCAAGTTAATATGAATTCCACAACCCAAGTTCAGGGCGAGGATGCATTTGAGATACCAGGGAAGTGAAGTTCCTGGAGCTGTGGGCTGGAGCAGGATAGCAAAGTGCTCAGGCTCTCCTGGACTCCATGGTCTTTTGTCCATTTTATGATGCTGTGGTAGCTCCTGTCCTCAGTTCTCCTCTTCCTGGGTTTGGTTCTCCCAGTCCTGCACCCTAGGTGTGCCGGTGGTTTCTAACAGATGTGGTTCATGGATGATGACACTGGTCCTTACTCTGTGGACTTGGTTTTGCAAGACCAGGGCTTTGGAGGCAGTCATCTGCCCCAGAACCGCCACCTTCAGTCTGGGTAGCGGCTACCAGGTAAATAGCATGGTTTGGCTCAGCCAGGGGAACATAATATGCTTTTCCAGTCAATTTACTTTATTTTCCATTTAAAAAGAAAAGCCTTTATCAAAATATCAAGCCATTAATATTAACTAATTACTAATATTTATTTTAATGTGGTTAAGAGAATGGCATGTTTTATAAGTTTTAGAGACATAAAACACAAGCCCAATTTGGTTCTTGTCTCATTAAATTTTAAATTGTGATAAGTCACTGCTTGACACCAACACTAATTCTAACTCCCTGTTCTAACTAGAGAAAATATTTTAATTCAATGGACAGTTTAAGAAAGTTACCACCCTTGTGGGGGCCTTTATACAGCTCAGGCAGCAGTCCGTCTCAAAAGTCCTCACATAGGTTTTTCTGCCTTTAATCTCCTTACACAGCTTTCAATCTACCAAACTTCAGGGGACAGATCTTCTCTGTCTTTAATTTACTATTCCTTCCCTCCATTTCCTCCCTCCCTCCTTCCCTTCCTCTTTTCCATCCTCCCCCCTCCCTTTCTTCTTTCCTCTCATCGATGATAAAGCAGAAAGAGAGAGAGAGAGAGAGAGAAGAATATAAATGAGTGGGAGAGGATGAGACAGAGAGAGAAAATGTAGTAAGAATGCTCTCCCCAAGCTTGACTAGAAACATCTGATCAGAAAAACACTTTCCGTTCTTGACCTTTCGATAGTCATAGTAGCTGATAATTAGTTACAAGCCCAAACTAACTTCTTTTTCTGCCAATCTCTGCCAGTTTCCAGATAATTTGCTTTGTTCTGTGTGAGGTAGAGCAGCCCCAACTAGCTCCCCCAGGGGAGGTCTGTTTGTCAGTGTGATTCTGATCATTTCTCTGCTTTTCAGTTTTAAAGGAAAGAAGGGCACCTGAGCTTGTGCACCAGAGGGGAAAAGGATTAGGATGGCAGCTCAGTGATGGTCCCCTAGCCCAGTCTCACTGACCTGGGGTTAAGCCTTATGCTACTCTGAGACTGGGCAAGAGGGTCCCCTGGCCTAGGCTCCTGCTCAGAGGACTTGCATATATTATAACATCAACAACTCCCCACCCACCGCTCCCCTAGTAAACTGAAATTACAAAGGACACATGAGCCAAACTGGGTGTCTATTTGTCCTCCTGGAAATGTCAGAATCAGGTGTGTCTGTGCCCCACAGAGAAAGAATAGGATGGAAATAGAAGGAAAGGTTGTCATGAAGAGGACTAAGGAATAAGAACATACTGATGATTTAATTCCTCGGGCACAGACTGTGACTGTGGGGGGACATGTCTAAGTAGGATAGAAGGCAGATGCCTTCGCAGGGATGGAACAGGGAAGTGGCTAAGTGGCTAGAACAGGACTCAAGAGGAGATATTCCAGCAATTTACTAGGAACATCAACGTGAGGTCTTGAAACCAGAGGAACCTAGGAGCAGAAGGAAAAGTCCTACCCAAAGGAGTGACATGAATCACTGGTGTATGTCCTGGAGGGACAGAAGTGGCCAGTTAAGGATCAAGCTGTGAGTCAGCCAGACCTGAGTGTGAATACTGGCTCCAGAGCTGTCTAGGAAAAATGAGACATGCCAACCAGACCTCTCTAAAGCTTGGTTCCTTGTTGTAGATGGTAGAAGAATGTGAGAAAACACATGCAGAGTAATAACACATTACCCGACACATCAAATATTCACAAATATAAAGCATTAGCACTATGGTTAGAATTAGCATCAATATTCATTTTAATATCAATATTAATAGTAGCTTTTCTGATTAACTTGATTCCTTTCAGCTGCTGGGTCTTGAAGAAACACTGTGGACATCTATAACTCATCAGCTACATCTTTTATGGAATTTCTTCAAAAGATTTACCTCTTGTTTACTGGCCTAAGTGTCTTCCTTCTCTCTTTCCCCCTCTTGCTCCAAAAAAACACATGCTTTCTCCCTCCAAACAAATGCCCTTGCCAGGCAGAAACACCCAGCAGCCTAGAGTTCACACCTGGTGTCCATGTTCCAGTGCCAGGGGTGGGCCTTCAGGGCAACACCCCACGGAAGGCAGAACTGCACCCAACGAGGGCAGGAAACAACTGCAGCTGTGTTATGGTGAGAATGACATTTCCTGTGGTGTGCTACTGAGTGGGCCAAACACAGGTGTCCTTAACCTACACCCAAGACACACTCTCCAGGCTGTCTTTGGGTGGAAGTCCAGCAACAGAATCAGATGCACAGATACCCTCTCAGAATAGCAGAAGGAAGAGAAGCAAGGCTTGGTGTCTAATCTGAATTTATTTCTGATAGGCCTCCAGCTCCACTGGAAATGTTGTTCATTACCCAGAAAGCCAAATTTGTGCAAGTTAATTTACAACTCGAAGATGGAATGTTATGGAGTAATCTACATGTTGATTTATACTAAATTTCCTACTGTCATGAATTTTTATACACGAGGCTTTAGCTGATCCCCCTAACTGACAAATAACGCTCAGCAATTATACACTATCAGGCAAACAAGCTGTAATATACACTTTTACCCTTAATTCTGTATATAAATTTTACTTTTTACATTTGTGTGGTTCTCTTCCACATGTGAATTTCAGGATACTGTGCCCATTTAGTACATTGTTTATCATCTATTTCCTATCTGAGTCTATTTTTGAAAAATTAACTTGGTAGGATTTATTTATATTTTTTGAAAGAAACAAAACTTTCAGGACATAAGGAAATTTCCCTGATGATGTTTTACATCTAATTAGGTAAGGTTAGTAATGCTCACTGATGGCCAATGTGGCCTTTTCTCTATGGAATAAATCCAAATACCCATGGGGACAAATATATGTTATAATTTTTAAAAAGGGATCCTGTTACAGTAGCACCCAAGTGTACACGTGCATGTGCACACATGCATGTGCTAATGCATAATGAAATGAGCACATGAAGGAAAGTGTGTATATATATATATATGTGCATAAAGGACTAGACGAGGACTTCAGTCCTAATGCGACTGAGAACTGTGGAGAAAATCAGGCACTCTGCAAATATGGTTTGGTAGGTCTGACTTTCTAAAACTCTACTTTTGGCACTTTTATTCTCCATTCAAGAGCAGGAGGAGGAACAAAGGAGGATGAAGAGAAGGGTAAGGAGGAACATTTGTGGCATGTCTACTGTGTTTCATGGATCTGGCTAGACATAATGTCCAGTTATTTCATTTCCCAATTTTATTTTTGAAATCTTGACATTGAGAGCATTTTTGAAAAGACATGAAATTCAGACACTATAATGGAAAAAGCTGAAATTCATATAACTACAAAAGTTCTCAAATGAAAGAATGATAGATTTCTCCAGAAGAAGAGCTAGATGAAATGGAGGCAAGCACTTTATCAGATAGAGAGTTTAGAGTAATGGTTATAAGGATACTCAACAGCATGAACAAAGACACAGAAACCATAAAAAAGGACCAGTCAGAAATAAAGAATACAGTATCTGAAATAAATGATACACTGGAAGGAATAAACAGGTTAGATGAAGCAGATGATCAAATCAGTGATTTGGAAGTTAAAGTAAAAAAAAGTTCTGTGGAGAAAAAATGAACAACCACAAAAACAAATAGCAGCAAAAGTCCTCATATAAACAAAGGTGTAAGATAAATGAAAATGATTAGATAAGCATATTTCAGATAAAGAATCTGTATTCACCATATGACTAAGAAAAGGGTCCAATAAATAGCCCAGCAGAAATATGGACAAAGGATATGAACAAACAAATCACTGAAGAGAGACAAGCAAATGACTAATTGATGAAAGGATGTTCATACATAGCAATAAGTAGGAAAACAAAAAATAAAAACAACACAAGACCTCTGTTGAGAAGTCTAATAAAAAGAAGGGGGAGAGAATTCAAATAAATAATTATAGAATGAGCAAAACATAAGAGAATATCACAGATAAAGAAGAAATTGGAATAATGATAATGAAGATATATGTAAATAAAATTGATAATATTCTCAGAAAATAAAAATAATAAAATTGGTTGGGGATAAAGGAAGATAATCTAATTGGACTAATAACCTAAAAAAAAAAAAAGCACTCTTTGGAAATTCTTATGTATCTTTTGAGAACCATGGATTTAGAAAAATGCTTAAGAAATATGTGATAAAAACAGAACAATTCCTAATAAAAAATCCATAAAAAACTAAGAATAGACTTCCGGCCAAGATGGAGGCCTAGTCAGACACACAGCGTCTCCCTCCACAACTAAGAAGAAATACAACTACCTCAAAACTAGAAACAAACAGAATTTCCAGAAAATCAAACTACATGGAAGTCCAGCAAACAAAAATATAAAGAAGAAATACTCATTCAGACAGATAGGAGGGCTGGGGCGGAGAGGATGTGGTGTGGTTGTGGCAGCAGCAGCGGTGGGCCAGCGAAACACGCAGACACACATTTTAAAAAGTCAGGAGGGACATCTGGGGAGTGTTCCCAGCTACTCACTGAACCTCGAGGCCCACAGTCTCACCACCAGGGAAAGTCGGGCCTCATTGCTTCTTACTGTGCAGACCAGTGGGGGTTGGAATGGAGGCAGAAACTGCCAGTCTCAGCAGAGTTCGCCTGTTTAAAGGGCCCTCACAGTCCTAGAATGTCTGCAGACCCACCTACACTAGGAATGATGGCTGGGGCAGCAGCTAGAGGGGCACAGTCCAGTGCGGAAGTGGAAGGGGTGCCTAGAAAAGGGGCGAGTGCTGGGATGGTAGCATTGTTCCCTCTCAGAGCCCTCCCCCACATACAGCACCACAATGTGGTGAAACAGGTCACCATGTACTGACGAATCCCTAAGGCTCCGCCACTTACAATGTGACAGGAGCAATATCTCTACCTGGGACACAGAGGCAAACAAACACAGGAGCCAGTCAGAATAAAGAGACAGAGAAGTATGGCCCAAAAGGGGCAACAAATCAAGGTTCCAGTGGGAGAACTAAGTGACAAGGAGATAGCCAACCTAACAGATGAGGAGATAGACAACCTAACAGATGCAGAATTCCAAATACTGGTGATGAAGATGCTAACAGGCTTGACAGATATGCTTGAGTAGAGCAAACACATAAAAGAAGAAGTGAAGGCTATGCTAACTGAAATGAAGGAAAATCCACACAAAACCAATGGTGAAGGGAAGGAAACCAGAGTTCAAATCAATGATTTGGAACATAAGGAAGGAAAAAACAGTCAACCAGTGCAGAATGAGGAAGCAAGAATTGAAAAAAATG
Source organism: Furipterus horrens (assembly GCF_987537825.1). Lineage (NCBI taxonomy): Eukaryota > Metazoa > Chordata > Mammalia > Chiroptera > Furipteridae > Furipterus > Furipterus horrens. The sequence goes on along the minus strand of NW_028327177.1, from coordinate 95,133,777 downwards.
AGGAAAACTTCCCAAATTTTGCAAAGGAGATGGACATACAGGTCCAGGAATCACAGAGGGTCCTGGGCAAGCTGGACCCAGAGGAGACCACACCAGGACGCATCATGATTGAGATGCCAAAGGTGAAAGATAAAGACAGAGTCCTGGGGGCAGCAAGAGAGAGGCAGAGAGCTGCCTTTGGGGGGTGGGAGGGTGCCCAGAGGACTATCAGTTGATTTCTCAGAGGACACTTTGCAGTCAGGAAGTGACTGGCAAGCAGTATTCAATGTGATGAAAGGCAACCTGCAACCAGGATTACTCTATCCAGCAAAGCTATCATTCAGAATGGAAGGGCAGATGAAGTGCTTCCCAGACAAGGTGAAGCTAAAGGAGCTCATCATCACCAAGCCATTATTATATAAAATGTCAAAGGGACTTATTTAAGAAAAAGAAGATCAAAACTATGAACACTAAAATGACAAACACACAACTATTGACAACTGAATCTAAAAAATAAAAACAAAATCCAACTAAGCAAACCAGAATAGGAACAGGATCATAGGTACGGGGATCATTCGGAGGGTTATCAGCTGGGAGTGGGGAGGGGGAGAAATGGGGAAATGGTGCAGGGACTAAGAAGCATAACCAGTTGGTACAAAATAGACAGGGGGATGTTAAGAATAATATAGGAAAGGGTGAAGGCAAAGAACTTATATGCATGACCCATGGGCATGAACTAAGAGGGGCTGGGATTGCTGGAGGGAAGGGGGGTACTGGACAGAGGGGAGCAAAGAGGAAAAATATTGGGACTACAGTAACAACATAATCAATAAAATATACTTTTTTTAAAAAGCATAATTGGTAGGAAAAAAATAGGCAGGGGGATGTTAAGAATAACAGGAAATGGAGAAGCCAAAGAATTTATATGCATGATCCATGGACATGGACTATAGGGGGGGGAGTGGAGATTGCTGGAAGGAAGGTGGGTACCGGGCAGAGAGGAGCCAAAGGGGAAAAAGTGGGACAACTGTAATAACATAATCAATAAAATATACTAAAACAAAACAAAACAAAACAAAAAAACCCAAGAAATAACAGTATATCTATTAATAAGAATGATCTCATCTGAATAGTAAATGTAATAATGGTGAACTACTAGCAGTAATCCCATGAATACCAGGTACAAGACAAGGGTACCCACTATAGTCACTAGTACTTAATAGGAATTGTTACAGATATTCTAACTAAGCAATAAGACAAGAAAATGATATTAAAACCTAAGTATTATAAAATAGAAGCCCCATTGTGATTATTTACAGTTCATATGATTATCTATTCTGAAAGTATCAGAGTCAACTAAAAAACTACTCGAACTAATAAAAAAACTCAGGAAGGCAAAAGGCTAAAAAAATTCATTAAGCTGTCTTATAAGTTAAAGTGCCAGTTGAAACAAACACTAGGAATCATTTCCATTAATTATAACCAATAAATATGTAAAATGCCAATAAACAAAATAAATTGAGGTTCATTTTGAAAAACACCAAAATGGAAAAAATATACATCTTAGAATTAAGCCCATACTATAAGTACATACAAATAACATAACAGAACATATTTTAAAATCTCAATAATAACTACTATTTATTGATGTGTAACATGTGCCAGTAATTGTGTGGAAATTAGTGTTTTATACACATTATTTCATTTCCTACTCACAAGTCACTCCTAGATGGCACATATTAATACTATACTAATTTTACAGTTGCACTTTTTGCTCTAGGTCACAAAGCTAGTAGGTGGCAAAGCCACCATGCTCCTGACCATAAGCTCTGTGGCAAATATCTCCTGCCAAGGGATGGGAGCATCTTGTTCAGTCTTCCTGCACTGTGTATCAGTAAATGACAAGCCAAAGAAAGCTTATAAAATTAAAGATCTTTCCACATCACTATTTAATAAAATTTTCTAAGTGGGGAATAGCAACAACGGGCTTTGAAGGAAACCACTGGTGAAATACAGGGCCTAGGCTTGTGGTATGTCACCCAAATACATTTGGACACTTTGTCATGGCTGTTGTTTGGGCCTCTTGCCCAACACTTTGTATAAGACCTTAGACAAGGAACCTTGCCTTTGCTAAGGTGAGCACTCTTTAACAACACTCAAAACAATGCTGAGGCAGCCACAACACAGCCCAGGAAGGGATGTCCAAAGCCATGACACTTTGTGGAGGACATCCCATATTCATTACTGTGTTTCAAGTTCAGAGCCACCCTTGGAACCTCTTCCAGAGTTCTTCATACAAGACTGAAAGCAACACTTGAACTGTTGTCAGGAGAAGCACTGGAAAGAGAGTAAGGCCCTATATCCCTAAAACCACAGGCCCTCACTTCCAGCCCTGCTCTCCAGGGCAGGTACTGAGAGAACATTCCCAGACTTTTTCCTGTGATTGTAATGGAGGCCTGAGGGAAGAATCATTTGTTGTCAGTAAATTCTCAGGTTTATATAATGCATTCATTAAAAACCTTTAGTCATGCTTTAGTTCCTGGCTCCCTTATTTTCTCTCAGAAAGTCTGAGGAAAGAAATATCCCTTATATATATTTCTTTTTAAATGAGAAGAGGCATAGAAAGGGTTGTACACTGTTTTAGTAATGTAGCCTGAGGGTACCTTTCTTCATTCCATTTATTTCCCTGTAAAATAGGAATAATTGAGCTGTAAAGAGAAGAGACCTAAGGGGACATCTCACTACTCCTCTCCATTCAGGCTCCCATACAGATATCCCTGGACTATCAGGCAGGGACAGAGTCCATATTGGTTCCCACTGTGTATGTGACACATTCTTTCATAATCCCAAGGATTTCTCACACCTCAGCTGAAATTCCTTTTCTTCCCACCTCTCCAAGAGAGACAGCCCCAACCCTGAGAAAAGTCTGCATGTGTCAAGCAGACATTCTTGCTGCTATCAAAGACCACAGGAGTCTTACCTAAGGGGTAATGCCAGCATTTTGCTGGGTGCCTTGGGTTGCTCAGTCCCATTGATTTTTCTACTTATTCCCAACTCCTACATTCTTACCCCTTCCCATTGCATCCTTTTGCATTTCAGCAAAAGGAATCATCATCTGATTATTTAATCAGACCAGATAGCCTTGCCTTCTCTCTCTTTCTTACCTCCCAGGTTCACTCCATTTACTCATCCTGAATCAGTACTTTTCTCTCCATTTCCACAGAGAAGACTGTCATCACATCACATGTCACATTCCCAATAGGCTCCTTACTGACTGTTCCACTTTTATCCATTTATTCAATAAATACCGAGTCCCTACTATGTCCCAGGAACTATTGTAGGTACTGGAGACATAGCAGTAGAAAAACAAAACCAAACCCAGCAAACAAAAAACATGAAATGGGGAGTGAGGAGTTCTGCATTACTATTAGGAATAGGGTGCAACTCCTGGTAGGATGGCACAGCAGTTCTCCTGCTGCCACTCTCTACAAGACCCTCCCCACCCTCACCCCTCCCTCACACCACAGCCAGGACAATCTTTTCAAGATGCAAATCAAATTAAGTTGCCCTTTTACTTGGAAACATCCACTGACATTTGGAATAATGTCCATCACCACCCACCATTTTAAATAAGTACTTGACAAAAAAATAGTTCTACCATCATGACGAATATTTACTCTGCGCCTACTGCACTTTTGGTATTCCATCTGCTACTTCAATTGGAAAATACTGACTGGACTTCCGGCCAAGATGGAGGCTTAGACGGACACGCTAGGTCTCCCTCAACAACTATAGAGGAATACAACTACTTCAAAACAAAGGATAACTAGAAATTCCAGAAAATAAAACTACACGGAAGCCCAACATATGAAGTTATAAACCAGCGGTGCCATTTGGGCAGGTAAGAGTTAAAGAAGGCAAAGCTGTTTGCGGAGCGCGGGCGGGGCGGCGAAAAATCCCGGAGGCAATCAAGCCCCTGGCGTGCGGGACTCCAATCAAGACCCTGGCGTGCGCGACTCCGGGCGCTGGGGAGAGCGGCCGCCGCATCGCCTTGAACAGTGAGGCCCAGGGGGGCGGGAGGACGGATCCCGGTCTCCTAGCTGAATAACTGTGTGAATCCATCTTGGACCCCCGCCCCCACAGAAAGCACCACAGGGCTGCGAAATAGGTCGCAGACAGGCACTGGTCGCTAATTTGTGACGCGTACACAGGCACCGCCCCGGACAGCCAGCCCAGGAAAACAAAACGCATCTGTCAAAATGTGGCAGACAAATATAGAGATCCCGGTGGCACAACTCACCAGACAGCAGATAGAGAACCTGACAGATGAACAGATAAGAAACCTGTCAGAGGCTCAGTTCTGGGCCATTGTTATCAGGTGGCTTACAGAATTCACAAAAGAGCAGGAAAAAGATATGAAAGAAGCGAAAAACTTTCATAACGAAAGGAACAAAACCACATACGAGACAGATGGTGAGGAATCCAGAGATCATTTCAACAAACTGGAATATGGAGAAGGAACAAGCAGTCAACCAATGCAGCGAGAGGAAATAGGAAACAACAATGAGAGGATCAGAAACCTCTGGGACAGCTATAAAAGGCCCAACATAAGAATCATTGGTTTGCCAGAGAATGAGGAAGATGAACTAGGACTTGAAAAATTGAGTGAAAATATAATAAAGGAGAACTTCCCAGACTTGGGGAAGGGAATAGACATGCAGGTCCAGGAAGCAAGGAGAGTTCCCAAGAGACTGGACCCAGGGAGAACCACTCCAAGACACATTATAATCAAAATGTCAAAAATTAAGGATAAAGAGAGAATCTTAAAAGCAGCAAGAGAGAAGAAAAGAATTATGTACAAAGGGGTCCCAATTAGACTATCAGCTGACTTCTCAAGGGAAACACTACAGGCAAGAAGGGACTGGCAAGAAATATTCAAAGTAATGAAAATCCAAAACCTACAACCACGAATACTCTATCCAGCGAAATTGTCATTCAGAATAGAAGGACAGAGAAAGTGTTTCCAGGACAAAATAAAACTGAAAGAGTTCATTAGATCCAAACCACTGTTATATGAGATGTTAAAGGGACTGGTTTAAAAAACAGAAGCTAGGGAGATGAAACAAAGGCAAACGAAACAGGCAACGAGAGTGGAAAAGGAACTGTGGGTAAGGGAAGCATAGTGGGGGGAGGTCAACAGGGAGGGGGAGTGGGGAGAGGGAGGGAGATGATATAGGAATTGGGGATCATGGTAGGAGGGAATGGAATAGACGGAGAGAGATTGGGAGGAACTGTATGCACAACTAATGGACATAATCTAAAAGGGGGGGACAACTGGAGGGAGGGGGGCCACCAGGTGGAGGGGAGCAGAGGGAAGGGAAATTGGCACAAATGTAATATTTTAATCAATAAAACACATTAAATCTGAAAAAAAAAAAAAAAAAAAAAAAAGAAAGCCCAAAGAAAATACTGAAGTAATCTGTAAGACATGTGTCATACCTCCAGGGCTTATAGTTATTGAAGCAACAATTTCTTAAGTACTTACTGTGTGCCAGGAGTTTGACGGCAAAATACAAGCAAGTTTCCATTCTACTCTTGAGTTTGGTCTTCTCAACTAGTCCACAAGCTCTCTTTTAGGCTTTTAATCTTTCTACAGTAATTCTCTTGTGTTGTTTTATATACAGTGGGTACTCAATAAACATAATAAACAGACTAACATTGTATATGTTAGCTTGACAGTATGTTTGTTGCCAAGACAGGTAAAAATCACATAGTTCTATCACTATGACAACAATATTAACAACAACAAATATTGGGTTGGCCAAAAAGTTCATCTGCTTCTTTCTGTAAGATAACTAATGACATTTAGCTTTTCGTTTGAAACCATTTTGTTAAATTGAATTGTGACAGCTGTCATATCAGCGAGCATTAAAAAAAAAACCTTATCAAAATTGGCAAATTTTTTGTAACCATTTAAATATTGAATGTGAAAGAAAAGATACACCATTTTTGGCCCATGATGTTTTATTATGTCAAGAAACGTAAAAACACAACTGAAATGCAAAAAATGATTTGTGTAGTATATGGAGAAGTTGCTGTGACTGATCTATCATGTCAAAAGTGGTTTGTTAAGTTCCGTGCTGGAGATTTCTTGCTGGATGACCCTCCATGGTTGGTTGGGTAGACCAGTTGAAGTTGATAGCAATCAAGTCAAGACATTAATTGAGAACAATCAACATTCTACCACAGAGGAGATAGCCAACATACTCAAAATATCCAAATCAATAAAGTTATTGGTGAAAATAAAAAATGTATCTTTTATTTCATGGAAAAAACTAAATGGACTTTTTGGCCAACTTAATACTACCATTCACTGAGCACTAGGTAACTGTTTTCTTCATGTTTTCTCATTGAATGAGCACTCCACCCATATGGGGCAGGGACTGTTTCATTTCCATTTTACGAAACAGTATAGTGAGGTGCAATGGATAATAAATGGCAGAACCAGAATTCACACATCAGCATACTCCAAAGCCAGAAACAGGTAGTGTGGCTACCACAGCAGAGGTCATGAAACGGGCACTTTCCTGCAGTATCCCTAACAGTGAGGCAGTTTTCACATACATCACCTACTAATTCTCACCCAGCAGCACCTAAAGAGATGCAGAGAATACTCGCTGAAGCCTGAAATCGAGGATTTATATTTTTACAAATATCTGCACTTCACATGGAGAAACACCCATTAGCAAGGAATACAGTCTCTGCAAGAATTCAAATGCCAGCTGGGCTACTCCCTGGCTGGGTAACCAGCCTGGGCCTTAGTTTCCCCATGGATAAAAAAGGAGTAAATATTTCTAATCCCCTAGCACGGTTCCTAAACTAATTGTTATTTTAAAAACTAGCTTATAAACAAATGTCATTTTTCTTAATCTGACAGTTCACTTATCACTGCTACATTTACTAGAGCAAAACTGATTCGATCTCAAATAATGAGAAATGTAAGTTTTACTTTTAGAAATATTTTGCTCTTCCCCCTAGAATGTCAGCCCTAAAGAAAAATATTTCTTTTGATTCCATTTAAAAATATTATTTTGTCTTCAGGCTAAATTCAGAAATAAATCGACAGTATGCCATCAATGTGCCTATCACTTAGGGGTTACCAAGGTCAGAGAATGGCAATTCTTGAATATATAGGAAAAATAGTCATCTGCTTTAGGTGACAAAGCATCATAGCTGGTCCCTACAGGTGACAACATGAAGAGCACCAAACACACATTCCCAGGGCAGGGTCCCCAAAGTGAAAGTCACAGTGGACATTAAAGCATAGGCTAATAACTAGGAAACCAGGGTTAGCTGTCAAATATTCAAATGCTTTGACTTTCTTGACATCTCTATACCTTTAACTCATGATAACTCTAGGTTACCACATTTCATATCCTTAAATGCAAAGACTTAAAATATTAATTTCATGTGAGTAAGATGCCTGTGTTCTAGGGCAGAAAAGTACTGGTTATAGCAGATACAGTTTATTTTGAACAGAACATGTCCTTGAGGAGTAATTTCTTATAGGTTATGTAACAGAAGTAAATTCCTTTGTCTTCTGGACTCCTGTATATTTTCTGTTTTAGCTAACTCTGATGTGTCTCTTTCATCTTTATAATTTTCCCTTTATCTTCACAGAGGAATGAAATGAAAGTTGAGATGAAACTGTGATTCGTTTTACAGGAAATTTAAAATTTATAGATATGTCACAGAAGTTCATCATTTTCATCTTTGCTAAAAAAAAAAAAGAGTTTCAATAGAGTTTCTATAGAACTTGTCAAGATTTTTCATTTCGGTTACCAATTTATGGAACTGTGTAAAAAGGGTTGCCTGGTGAGGTCATAGGGCCCAAACCAGTCATATCAACAACAGGACTCTGAGACTTTGAAACACTTCATAGGTACTCATAAATTATGCCTGTAGGTAAAAAGCCTCCCACAGTCTGTTCATTGTTTCAAGCCCCTCTCCTAACATGGGTGGATAATTTGAAGAGGTTTCTGCACCCTTTTCATACTTTACCATTTTCCCTACTATTCCCTTTCCCTCTCATGTTGTTTGTAGGTTTCATGGATTCTATTCAAAGTAAGTCTGCACAAGTCACAATAACGTGGGTGAAGTCTCTGATTTTCAAATTATGCTTCAATCATCATCCACATGAAGCCAACTAGAAAACATCCCTTTGTCTCTTTTTAGTTATCAGGAATTACCGTATTTTTTGCTCTATAACACACACCTGACCATAAGATGCATCTAAGTTTAGAGGAGGAAAACAAGAAAAAAAAAAATTCTGAACCAACGGTATACTAAAATATTTAATAAAATATAACAGAATAATATTTCAACCATGTAAAGTGAACAGCAGACAACAGTGGTATTAAGAACCATTATCAGTGCCATTAACAAATGAGGAGAGACTTTAAGGTTCAAGTACTCTTCTAGTGTTCTAGGAACCCCAAGAACTCATCATCACTAGTGTCAGAATTTATGGGGGCCTTTAATAACACACATTGAGGGAGTTAAAAGGTATCACTAGTTGTAACAGTCATTGAGAGTATCACTATCCTAGTTACAGGTTCTGGGGGACCACCCCCAGTGCCTGTTACAGCTAGTGATACCCTTTAATCCCCTCAGTGCCTGTGGTACACTAGAATAGTGACCCCACCATAACTCCCTTTATATACTACAAACGTCAGCATTGATGGCTGCTCACCCAGTTACTGCTGGCCTCCACACACAGAAATCTGGTGTGCACTGGAAACGGTATGGAGGTAGATGAGACAGCTGTAGCATCTAATGGAGCCAGTAGCCTGCCCAGAACATGTTACTTCAGCTCCACCCATCTGTCTCTCATGATTGGCAGAGTTTAAGACACAGTGATTGGTAATTGGAGGTGGTTCTACTGACACAGGCCCCACCCAGTGTCAAAGACAATTTGCAATTGGCACTGTGCCTCATATCTGTTATTAGCCTCAGCTGATTCGACATGTCAGTGGTTGTAGCTGGGAGTGTCAGGTGACTCTCTGCACTCTCCCAGGTCCCAGGTGATGGGCAGAGGCAGATGGCAACTGACCAGACACCCTGAGATTCACCAGTAAAGTGGGACATTTAAGCATCCCCAGGGGTTTCATGTGGGCCCACTGCTTCCTCTTCTAACAGCTGTCACCACTGCTGAAAGGTCAGGTGGTACACGTCATGGTCTGTGAGGCAATATTTGCTCCATAAGATGCAGAGTCATTTCCCCACATTTTTTTTTGGGGGGGGGGAGAAAAGTGTGTCTTATGGAACGAAAAATATGGTAGTTCTTTGCATGTGACTGGGGGTAGTTGCTGCCCAAAGCTTGAGTTTCCACAAGTGCTAACAAAGAGAAGAGCTGCTCGTATAAGCTCTCAGTATATGTATACTACTTAGCATTCAATACATGTGGATAATTCTGGATTAGAAGGACATTCTGGATAAGAAAAAATTTCTATGACAGAAAGCATCACAAGGGAAGGAATCAGGGTACAATGCTAGGAGAGGTTCAGAAAGGGTAAAGGTTACTCCCCACTTCAGGAAAGACTTCTTGGAAAAAGTGTTGTTTGAGCTAGGCCTTGAAGAGATGGTAGGATTGTTATACAGCAGTAGAAAAAGAGCATTTGACCTAACAGAATAACTGAAAGAACTACCTGGAAGTGGGATTATTCAGGGCACACCTGGGGGACCTTAGAATAAATCCTACTTAGAAAACTTAATTAATATTTCTGCTTAGCATTTGAGTGTTCAGACTTCAGATAGGTGCTCCATAAATTCACCACCACCACCCCTTGCATTCTCACCAAATCTCACTTCATATTATTCTTAAAAAAAAATTCTATTAAACTTGTAAAGTTTTAAGGTTTCCGGCACCATTTTTCTCAGTTTCTTCTTTTAGCTAACTTCTGTCCCTTGCTGTAATTTTGAGCCTACATCTTCTTCCTGTCTCATGGGCAATAGCAGCTTTCTTTGGTCTTTACATCAACTGCCTTTCCTCCCTCCCCTACTCCCCAATGCCCTGCATTCCTCAACCTCAGTTGTCTCCTACGCTGTGGACCTCACATGACAGTGAAGGTTACTCTGCCTTGTGCCAGTGTAAAAGCAATGAGAGATGACTCCTGAGACCCGTGCACTCCACACCTTCTCATTAATGCTGCCTGGAAATGCTCCTGACTTTCAGCAATGCCTCTACTTGGGATAGGTTCCCTTGACTGGGTCTACACAAAGCCAGCTCTGCACTACCTTCTGCTCACAGCTTGTTTGCCGCCTGCCCTGCTGAGTTCAGTCTGATTGTTCCTGATCACTTCTTTAATGTATCAAGGACACAAGGAATTCTAATCCTTTCCTCCAAGGTGCCAGCTACTTCTGAATGGGTTGTGTTCCAACTCAGTGGTTACAGGGACTTTGAAATCAGCCATGTGTTTAAAATATTGAACAAAGACTTAGATCTTGAAATGTGCATTTATCCTTTCACTTATTTTCTTAATTCATGAATTGACTACCACTTATGGATCCTGCCTGTACATCTGTTTTAAATGTGGGATTTTTTAAAATTCCTTCATCATTCGAGTTAAACACTCCATCGTATGTCACACACAACTTGCAAGATGCCAACATACAGGGGAGCAATTATCTTTTCTTTTGCAAATCTGATCGAAAATGAGCCAAGTCCTGTCCTTCTATGGAATGCGTATGAATAGCAGTAAGGTGGAGGGGGAGGGGGTTCCTTAGAGAAAGCAGGAGTCTGGTTTACCATATATTTTGGAAGGGATTACAGAGCTCTCTACACATGGAATCTAATGCCATGGTACTTATTCAAATGCCCTCTGGGTGCTGAGGCCCGTGCCCATTGAATTCATTCCAGAGGGACAAGAGAGTCTAGTCTCTGGCTCTCCATGCTGGGATCAGGCCTTACAATTAATTCCATGTATGTGACTGTGAATGTGGGTGTGTACACGAGGCTCTCCTTTTGCCATTATTGATTACTATGAGCCAGGTACTGTGTCAAGTATTTTGTGTAAACGTCTCATTTCACCTTCCCAATAAATGAATTACATTGGATAAGTACTATTATTATCCCCAGTATACAGATGAATAAACTGAGACCTGGAAAGGTAAACATCCCATGAACTAAATACTGTCTATTCCAAAGTTTGGGTTCTTGACCAATACCTGAATGTATGTAGCTAACTCTGAGTCCTGGGGAATGCTGATGCCAGGCTTTGCTGTGACTGGAGTGCAGGCAAGTGGATTGGGCTCTACCCAAGGACAATGGTGGCCTCTCCTTCAACACTGTGAATAATGCAAAATGCTTCTGGCCAAAAGCCAAAAGGAAATATCTACTCAGCTAATTCCCAGTCCTTAGAAATGCCCTAATTACTATCTGTATAACCTCAGGCAAGGTACTTAGTGTTCTTGAGCATCAATCAGTTTCTTCAACTGTAAAATGGGGAGATGAATAGCATGTGTCTATTAATACCTAGTAGTTGTTCTGAGAAATATGCTAGATAAAGCCCAGTGCCTGATTGCTAAAAAAGTAACTTCTATTTTTACTGTTGTTAGCCATGCTTAGCCATTAGATATAGGGCTTGATTTGTCATCATAATTATTTTTCATGTGGCAGAATAGTCCGCTATTAACTTTCAATGCATTTTACCTCTTATAAGATCTTTTAGTTACTAATATTTCATTTCATTTTAAATGGAAAATAGGACAAGGGAAATAAAAGGCATTACTCTCTCCAGTGAATCTACCAAGACTCAAAGCAGATCTCTATTAATCATAAGAACTCACTGGAGAAAATTTACCACTCCACATCTGACAATACTACCTCTGCAGGCTCAAAAGTATCTCGAGGTCAAATATTCAAGAGACCACAGCTCAAACCCACAGAAGTATCATGGTAGCTTCTGAAACATGAAGGCTTCCTAGTTCTTGGACATTTTAGCATCTATGAAAATAAACCCATGTCTGGAACACATCTCTCCAACCTTGAGAGTTTTGATGTGCACCCAGCCCCCAGTCCTAAGCATTGCTGACTAAGAGGCAAGAGCACATCCATTCTTGCAATCCTTTCATTGTGTGATACACATAAAGTAACCTAGTGGCTCAGAACCTTCTATATTGGGCTTACTAGAAGAAGAGAGAGGAGAAGGTTCTTAACTAATCTTTCACAACCCAGTGAAACCCATTTACCTCAAATATTGTTTAGGCCAAGTCTTGCCACCTATCTTCTCTCATCTGAAAGCCAAGGGAATGTGGCAGGGGTTGGGCCAGTTCCAGGGAAAAAGAACCATGTGTTGGACTTAAAATATGGTCCAGAATCTCCCCTAACGGTCTCAGAGTTCCTTAAACACTAGACAGCAGAAGCCACTCCTCAGAGTTTCTTGAGTCCTGGCCATGTGCGTGTAAGGGCCATGAAATTTCTGCTTTTCCTCAGCAGGATCATTAGCTGCAATGGTAGTACAGGAGGCACTTCAAAACAACAACAAAAGCAACATGAAAGTATCTTGGTCCTCTTGCCCTGTGGATTTTTGTTTCTGACGTTATTTTCCTTAAGACTTCAATTTCCACCTGGACATACTGAGTCTTTCATAGAATTAGGATGATATGGAGATAGGAGCAATGGCCTACAAGAGGGTCCCTTCGGGTGCCGTATCAATTCTGGAGCTGGGTAGTTGTCTGTCTTGGGGCCATGGATGCTGTGTTCCTTCTATATCCTCAGGGGCCTATGCCCAATGAAACTGAAAGCAAAGTGTCTAAAGAACCAGACTTACTTAAGCAACACCTTTTTGTACTTGCTTCTATTACATGAGACTTACAGAGATGAGACCCCAAAGCCCTTTGGAGTTTCCAAGCTAAAAAAAGGCAACACTGAGGCATGGAAAGATTATAGACAGAGGCAAGAAATTCAATACACAATCTAGTTTAGAGAAAACACAGTTAGCATAAACGAAAGAAAATCATTTATGTGCAAGAAGGATAAAGTCATTTTGTGGGGTTATATCAGGTATAATTGCTATAATTTTTCCAAACAATTGGTCTGAGAAAAACTCACCAGGAGCACTGGAAGAAACAGTCACAGGGTTGTTGTAATCTGAGGAAATTAAACTGGACAGAGTTAAAAAAAAATTAGCTACATTTTTGAAAAAAGGAAATAAAAACCTTCCCATTTAAGCAAATGATCAAACATAAAGGGTAATGATCCTACTGGTGATGCTGAAAGGCAAGAGAAGTTCCAGAACCATCATCCACATCCCTTGACAAGGCCAGGAGACCTTGGCATCAATATGATTTGATTTGGCAGCCAACATTGACACTGTTGGGCTGTGTCAGCCTGAAGGGAGGCTGTTCTATTGACCAGGTTTAAGGCGATGAGTTAACCTCACAAGTCTGGATTATTGCAACATAATCTTAACTGGACTTCCAGTCTCCAGCTGTGACTCCTTCCCTCCATTCTCTGAACTGAGGCCTAAAGGACTGTCCCCAAGTACAAACCTAATCATGATATGCCTCCACTTAAAATCCTTCCATGGTTCTCTATTGACCACAGGATGAAGTCCAAATTCTCCACTGTGGCTTTCAGTGCTCTTGGGATCTCCCCTCTGCCTACCCTACTGTTCTCATCTGTCATCACACTCCAACCATATGAACTTCTCGTTCCTCCACTAGAACTCTTCCCCCCAGCCTTAACCAGGTTAATTCTGCTTGCCTCACCTGTCTTAGGGAACTATCAGTTTCTCATGAAAGCCTTCCTTGATGGCCCTCCAATGCTCCCATTGCCTCCTACAATACACTAACCACAGACTGCTGCCCAGTTCTCTGTTGATGCAGTCCTGGCATTGCCTCACCCTCACCACCTCAGCCCTCAAAGAATTTGCCAACAGAGTCCTACTGTGGTCTCCCACTACTCCACCTGTGGGCTTCTCCTTGGCGTTCCTGCACACACAGGCCAGTAGTACCAGTTCATGCTTCTGGGTGAATCCCTCCACTAATACTGTAATGGAGATGAAAGGTGAATGCTCCTGATTTCTCCCCCTTCAGATAAGGATCTTGTACCCAAATCCCCTCCAAAAGCCTGGGGAAATCCAACTGGCCCATCACCCAGCCGGAGAGAAAGCTCAGTACAACTAAGGACTGGAGTCTCTCATTTATCAGTGGGCATCACCAGTGCCTACCACATGCCTGGCACACAGTAAATAAACGTTTATTGAATAAAAGGGAAGTGACATTCAGTGAACACTTATTTCATTGTTGGTTTTCTATTTAAAGGCAATAATGAGCCTAGCAAAAAGCACCAGCTCTGGAGTCAAAAGACCTGGTTCAAACAAAAAAATAAAAATAGAATCCTCCATTTCTGATTGGTGTGAACTTGGGAAGAGTGGGGATGAGCCTTAGCATCCTCTTCTGTCTAAACAGGGGTTTTTTATAAAACTCAAGGAGAGATGTGTAAAATGTGAGAGCTACACAAGTGTAAATAGTCCTTATTTTAGGCATTCATATAATTTTTTGTGACTGAATAAGGAGAGAGAGATATCATCCTAAATACCATAAACTTGTGGTGGGAAGAGAAAGTTGATGAAAATAGAAGTTGGGTAAACAGTTTATTTAATTTGGAGTCTTAAGAGGCTGACATCTCCTTTTGGAAAAAGATCATTTAAATTTTTAAAAAGGAATAAAATAAGAGAGTAAAATAGGCTTTAAAAAATCTAGAAATAACTGCTAAATGTAAATAGGCATAAAAGATATGTTTATATCTGCCTCTTTCACATATATAATAGCAGACTTACAATGAACCATATTTAATATGAACAATCTCAGTATGTTTCTTTGAATTACTGTTGACATACAATACTACTTCAGTTTCAGTTGTACAATATAGTGACTCAACATTTATATAACTTATGAAGTGATCCCCCTGATAAGTCTAGCACCCATCTGGCACCACATATAGTTATTACCCTGTTATTGACTCTATTCTCTATGCTGTACTTTACATCCCCACAGAAGTTTTTATAATGGGCATTTTGTATATCTTAATCCCTTCCCTCTTTTCACTTCGTTTTTCCTTCAACAGCTTCAAAATTCCAAAATACAAACACATACATGCTGAGAATTTCTCAGATTAAGCTAAAATCAAGTGTCATCTTCACAATATCATCTTTATAAAATCAAGTATCTTCATAAAACTGCTTTTATATTTAGAGACTAGCCACAACCTATATTAATGCACCAAGCCATATATAGGACTAAATAAAATAGAGAACTAAATAGAATAAGAATGAAAGATTAGAATATGATTTAAAACAGTGAAATTCTTAGTTGTGGCCAGTACTGAACATTAATATAAAATTAATTAAACACCTTTGAGATCTTTTAAATTTAAGGACCAACTTTTTAAAAAAGAACCAAAATTTAGAAGTAAGAGAAATGTAAACTCATTTTCCTTCCCCTAGTTTAATCACTGGTTCTAGGGGGCAGGAGGGAAATGGTAAATTCTGATCCATCATCATATTGATGAGCACTCTATAGGAGCAAAATGGGTGTGAAAATTTTTACCCCAAAGTTCTCAAAGTTAGTGCTTCCAGGGCTGGGCTTTCTCTCCAGACCCTCACCCACGACTGTGTATCTTATGTATCCATGCACATGGAGGACATAAAATACATGTCAAACAAAATAAAGCAAGTTATTAAGTACAACGAAACCCTAAATCTTAGTGGAAGTCAACAGATAAACAGACTATAACAGCAGAATAGTCTAAATACACAATGCATAATTCATGGCTAACTCGAGGCTGGGCTTGTGCAATATTTCACCGCCTCCCCTTGCAGCCTTTGAGGTTAAGGCTGGGTAAACTGCACTGCCTTTGCTAACTCAGCAAAACTCTAAACAATCAAAAAGAAAATCCCCATCTTTTCCAATATAGGAAGTAGGCAAGAAAGCAGAAGGCGGAGAGGGTGTTATTCAGCTCTTGAAGCCAGACGTTCAAAAAGGTGCTGTGTACCAAGCTACCCACTGTATTACTAATAGATAATTTTATTGTTGACAAATGTCTGTATTTTCTTCAGGCTATTGTGCTACTAAAATGAAGAGAGCTGACCAACCCTTTCCCCCACACTACACCGCCCACGCCATGCTCAGGTCACGTAGGCATCCAACAAACGTTCCTTAAAGGAAGTTCCTTTTGCTCTCCATGTGTTGGCTACTCCACGCAGCGGTGAAGTGCACAATGAATATACAATGCCCAATAACAATAGTAATGAAAACTGAATAAAATTCAATATCGCCGTGCAAATCAGAACCTTAGGTAATATCTTATGTTTATCATTTCCCAAAGTGGAGGATGAGCTAACATGAGTGTACATGACTTTTCCCAAAGCTGACAAGACAAAACCAAGTCCTTGGCAGCTCTCCAACAGCCGCAAATGAGGCTCTGCACCGCTAATAAGTACCATATCTTCCAGAGACTAGAAAGCTGAATGGGTTGTGGGATACAGTGTAGAATGCAGTGTCATTTTTGGCAACTAAGAAATAAGAGAAGGAAGACAGATGTCAAGTCATCACCAGCAAAACGTTCATGTGCTCACTGATACATGGGAGAAGCATGCCTGGTGGAGCTACCAGCCTGAGCCCTGGGCAGTAATGGAGTTTTCCAAACAGAAGTATTGGTGCTAAGCTCACTGTGGGTGCAATTTAATTATTTCAAGAAACTCTGCAAATATTTAAAATAATGGCATTTAAAAGAATGTTGAGAATACAAAAAGTTGGGAAGTGCTGGTTTAGCCTTTCTAAGGAAATGGATTCAGCCAATTGTTAACATCGTTTGAGTATGTTTCGGTTGTTTGTGGATCAAAAATCCAGGTAAACATTCCCATTACAGAATGCCCGTGACAGACAGTGTCGGCAGGACTGTTTTTACTTACGAGGGCTAACCAGGCCCACACTCCATCACCCTTCTCTGTGCTCAGGTCACAGTACGAGTCCATAGACCAGAAAAGACACTGGGCCTGCTAAGTGTTTATTCAGTGCCACAAGAAGCTTTCCTCCACAGTTCAAATGTTTAAAGGGGTGGTAGAAGATTTTTTTTAATGTATTTTATTATTACAAAAGTCATGTTAGTTTGATATATTCACTCTATAAAGACAACAAAATAATATAAAAATTAATATTTAAAACAGGCAGATAAACCTAGATTAAGCAGAAGTAACTCACACTGAATCTGTTTAAAGGGATAACATTATCCCTCCTAAGAATAAACATGTAATTTAGCACATCTGTCTACACTTAACCAAATTATTGAAAACCTTACTACATCATTAATGAATAAAGAGACAGGCAGAGCAATAGAAGAACTTGAGTGCCAGCTCAGAAGTCTCAAAACATTCAGAAGATAGTGGTGAGTAGAACTTTTAAATGTGTGATGCACACAAGTAAACATCCCTGGGGAAACACCTAGATATAGATATAGTGCCAGGTCTCTGCAACACAGGCACACAAATTAGAATTTTTCTTTGGACCTTTAAAATATGTATTGAAAGCAAAACCATGCACCTTTCACAATATGGGGGCAGGGGGAGGATCCCGTACTCTCACAAAATGTGCCTTCTCTAAGCTGCACTCAGTGTTATGGCACCAGATTTTATTGGGGGTTGTTGTAGGAGACGGCTCTAGGAAAACCACATCTGCATTTGCTGGAAAGGGATGTTGAGGGCATTATCCATTATGCGGTTCAATATTCCTATAGAAAATCACAAACAAGAAACTCCCTTTAATATCTGGTGCCAGGAAAATCTCTATCTCCAGGAACTAGTCTGTTTCCTCCTTTCTAATAACAAAAGTGGTACAATTTATCCTGTTTCCCTTTTTGCCCTGGCTGCCAGGGAGTTCAGGGCCAAATCTGATGATCAATCATAGTAATTAAAATGGATTTTGTGGTTAGTAGAGTTACTTCCTCAAGGTTTTCAAGGCTTTATTTTCAATTTTTATTTTTATTAACCATGGTGTGTGTGTGTGTGTGTGTGTGTGTGTGTGTGTGTGTGTAGATTTGAAGACATGGCCTTTATTGTACTTTAATTCCTTTTTGGAAAATGATGGATTATGTTTACTGCATAAAAGTAAAAGATCCAGGAAGGTCAAAATATGCTTTTTATTGGTACAAATATTTTTCATACATGTGTGTCAGAATACGTATCTTGTCTTTCTCTTGGGGAATAACCACTTTCACACAAATTAAATATGAGCCAATGTTATCATACCCAGACAGTTTTTATTCTGTTTATGGATTATTTCTTTGACAAAATAATATATATTTATAGTTAATGCCTTTCAGAAAATTAACACCATAATTCTTCAAAACTTTGTTATGCTCACAGTTTTCATGAAGCCCTTAAAGTTGGCTCTGATGGTTTGGCTGAACTTACAGAATCACTGCAGAGGATTCATTTATGTTACGTTTACCGAATGTTTGAAATGGACCATCATGTCATTTTCCCTTTGCTTCAATGTTTTCTTTTTTCTTAAGTAACACATATAAAATTAATGGTTGATTTGCCTCAAATGGTCTATTTTTCTGCCCTGAGCCTGTTCTACTAGCCAGTTTACATTTAAACATATTTAGTCATATATATTTTCCAGTAATAAGCAAACACTGCTTTCCAAAATCCTAAGAAGAGTACATTAACTTTCTTTTAAATTGTTGTTTAAATAAATGTTCCACATTGAATACCCAAGCTTGGGACAAACCGGAAAGATCCCATGAGTTTTTAAACCATATTCATTTCCCTGAGCATGGGGGCTCCGCCTCTGGATGGTACAGTGCATCCAGTCCTCCTGTCAGTTAGAATTTAGGAAGTCATTTCTCTTTAATGGTTCCCAGACCTCCTGGATAAGCTGGGGCACTCTGCTTTGCCGGGGATCTCCACTGAGAATGAAGCCTTCCTACTTACTTTCCCTTCACCACCATAGGAACACTGGAATCCCGCTGGCAAAAAACTGTTTTGACCTCTGAATCATAAAGCTATACCTTAACAGTGGGATTGTTTGCAATTAAGTAACTGATCCTTTTCCTCTTTAACTTGAGTCAGTTCATTTGATACTAACACCATGCTTCTGTAACCTCACCTCTCCCCCTGCCACCTCTCACTCCCTTGACAGGTCTCCAAGAATAGCTGGGTGGCTTTGTTCTTCAACTCTGCACATAACCAAGAAACCAAGAGGCCACAGTGGGGCTGGGTATCAGCACAGGGCCTAGAATCAGACAGACCCACCTCAGATTCAATCTGGGGTCTGTTACTTTCTAGTTACACAACTTTAGGTAAGTTACTTAATTCTGTGGAACCTAAGACTCCCCATCTGTAAAAGGTGGATACTATCCAGGTTGGTGCAAAAGTAATGTTCGACTTTTTTAAAAGAAACTTTTAGATAGTATTTATTAAATTTGTGCGTCTTATAATTTTTTGATGTCACAGTGACTAATTTATACCTTATTTTTTAGGATTATCAAAGTATTGTTCATAATCGTCCACAATATTTGCATCCATGTCCATCCCATCTAAAGACCATATTGGAAATGTTTTACTCTACAAGTTTCATAAAGGTGCCAATGCAAGTACAGCAGCAAAGTCTATTCAGAGCGCTTATGGGGACGATGCAGTGACTGAAAGAAGTTGAAGGAGGTGGTTTTCCTGTTTCCAAAGTGGGGATTTCAGTTTGAAAAATGAGCCAAAAGAGGGTTGTCCAAAAAACTTGATTCCGAAGTACTGGAAGCTGTTGTCACAGAAAACCCCACCATTACCTCTAGGGAACTTTGAGAACAATTTAACATAGCCCATAAAACCATGCTATGCCAACTGAAAAGGATCAGAAAGGTTTCAGTATTTGGAAAATGGGTCACACGCGAACTGTCTCCAGAGAATCTGCAGCAGCGTGTTGTTTGTTGTGAATCATTGATTTCATGATACCTTCAGGCACCATTTTTAGGTAGGCTTGTTACAGGGGCTGAGAAGTGGATCTTTTACCATAACGCTAAACATCACCAACTGTGAGTCAGTTGAGGAGGAAGAAGAGTTCAACAACCAAGTGGCGGATTTCATCCAAAGAAGATCATGTTGAGTGTATGGTGGGATATGGAAGGAACTGTCCATTATGAACTGTTACACAACAATCAAACAATTACTCCTAATATTTACTGTGAACAACTTCACGTTTGAAAGCAGCTTTGAACCAAAAGTGACCCTCCTTAGTCATCAGAAAGGGTGTCATCTTCTTCCATCACAATAATGCTCGTCCTCACACAGCTCGACTCACCAAAAATTTCTTGAAAGAGCTTGGTTGGGAAATACCGCTTCATCCCCCATATTCTCCTGACCTTTCTCCTTCTGATTATCACTTTTTGGGGGGACTATAGAATCATTTTGATGGTCTTAGGTTGACATCAAGAGAAGAGGTTGAAAATGAGTTGGATTCATATTTTGCTTCAAAACCTAAAGAATTTTACAAGCGTGGCATTTATAAGCTAGTTGACAGATGAAATGAGGTTCTAGAAAGCAAAGGAGTTTATGTTAATGAAAAAATATTTTCATAAATATTGGCTTTTTTATTTTTAAAATAGACCTCGAAATCAGACATTATTTTTGCACCAACCTTATAATAATAGTACCTGCCTTATATGGTTGCTTCATTCTTTAGTTAATTATTCAGAGTATCTACTATTGGCCAGGGACTGTGTTAGGCATTAGGTACACAGTCAGAATATACATGGATCCTGCCCTCATAGAGTTTTCAGTCTAATTGAAGAATTAGATACTAAATAAACAAATGAGAGATAGTTCTAGATTTTGATAAGTGCTTAAAACAAAATGACAGAACTGTCTGGCAAGTAAGAACAAGAAGTGAGAGGAATGGTTTTATAGAGGAAAATCAAGGAAGGCCTCTGAGGTGGGAAGCATTAGGGTAATTATCTGAAGGCTATAGTGGGAAGAATCAGATATAGGACATGTGGAAGAGCATTCTAGGAAGAGGAACAGAATGTGAAAAGGCCCTAAGAAGGCAAAGCTTGGTTTTTTTGAGAAAGAAAGTGGACCACTGTACCTTCAGTTGACTGTGTGGGAAGGGATAATCTCCAAAAAGAGTTCAGTGAATATCAGTGGAAATTCAACATGAAAAAAAAAAAAATTGATCCAGAGTTTAGAATAGATCAGGTGTCAGGAAACTGCAGATCATGTGCCTACTGACTATTTTTGTAGTAAAAGTTTTATTGAAACACAGCCACATGCATTTGTGTACTGTCTATGGCTACTTTCACACTACAATGGCAGAACTGAGTAGCTTCAACAGACCTGAAAATCCAAAACATTTACTATGTGACCCTTTAAGAAAGTTTGATAACTCTGAAAGAGAGCAACCCTCCATTAGGTTTAAATAAAACAACAGTATAAAAGGTGGGCTAATACTGTATGATTCCAACCATATGACATTCTGGAAAAGAGAAAACTATGGAGACAGTAAAAGGGCCAGGGTCGCCAGGGGGTGGGAAAAATAAGAATAAATAAGCTAACCACAGATAATTTTTAAGTCAGTAAACTATTCTGTACAATACTACAATGGTGGATATATGTCATTATAAATTTGTCTAAATCCAAAGTGTATACAACACCAAAAATTAACCCTAAAGTAAACTATGGACTCTGAGTGATAATAATGTGTCAATGTAGATTCATCAATTGTAACAACTTTACCACTCTGAAAGTAGGGGGGGTTATGCATGTGTGAGAGCAGGGGGTATATGGAAATTTTCTGTAGCATTCACTCAATTTTGCTGTGAACCTAAAACTGCTCTAGAAAATAAAATACATTTTCTTAAAGAAAAGTAATATAATCTTCAGCAACAGTGCTTGATTGAAGCTTGGGGGTGGGGAAAAGGTGGGGCAACTGAGGTAAACTTCCCTCTATGAATTACAGAGAAATTGCTTTCTTCTAGATGCCACATAAAATACTCAAACTGAAGTTTGCCCTGAATTTCAAGATACCTGTCTTCTCAACAAAATTGGAGTAAATGTAATTTTTAAGTTAAAAAAAGGTAAACCATCTTCTACATCCATGGGAATTAGTAAGAGATGAAATTTAACATAAAACTCTTTGTAAGACAGGTTAAATTGAGAATCTTGGATAATTTAGAATACAGAAATATAATAAGAACAAAATTTACAAACTTAAAATACTTAAATATTTTTTATAAATTATTTCTATTAATACATTGAGTATCTGAAATAAAAAAATTACGCTCCCTGCATTATGGCTAACATAAAGGGCCCTTTCAAAAAACAAATTTTATTACATTGTTGAGCTCATGAGAACTATGATAAACCTCTAAAGGACTAAAATAAATAAACAAAAAAACCCTCTAGAAATGAGCTGAAACTGGATTAGTGTGCTAAAAGCCCACATAAGTAGAAGAGGTTGCTCTAAGAACAAATACCAAGGTCATTGGTACAATTGAGAGATTAAATCAGTGGCAGATTAGAGGTGTTCAATGTGCATGCCCTGATCAAACCACAATTCTTGAGAAAACTAATGGTCCTTGGTTGGCAATAGCCCCATGCTACCAGAAGAAGCAAAAATAAATCCTGTCTGGAGAAAAGCATCTCATTTTAGTCACTCGGGGTTTCCATAAAGACATGCCAAATATATATCCCTAAATATTACCAAGTATTTGAGGAAACCATTCACCAATAATGGAAAGACAATAGAATAAACAAGAATAAGTGCAGGTTTTATATATATATCCCATGTGTTCAGATATTGGAATTATTAATTTCAGAATATAAAGTAACTATTAAAGAAATGCTTAAAGAGATAAATGAAATAATTAAATATAAATGAGCATGCAATTAAAGATGACTAGAAAGATTTGAAAAATCAAAATTAAACTTTGAAGAATAAAAAATATTATTGTTAATTAAAAAAAAAACTCAATGAATGGGTTTAGCTACAGATTAGGGATGGAGAGAGAATGAGTTAATTGGAAGATATAGAGAAATTACTCAGAATATAGCTCAGAGATACTAAGAGAGGAAAAATAGGAATAAGATGTTAAGTAATGTGGAGGACAGAAAAAGAAAGTCTAACTCATAGGCAATTGAAGTTTCATAAAGAGAAACTAGAAATACAGGGGAAAGGTAATACCTGAAGAGATAATGGCTGAGAATTTTACAGGTGTGGTAAAAGATATGAATTCATATATATAAAGCAGAAAAAAGCAGAATAGAATTCACTCCTATACATTGCTGTAAGGCCACAGATTAAGGAAAAAGAATCTTTAAAATAATCACAGATGAAAGCTAGTTACTTACAACTAGTCAGACAGCAGACTTTTCCACAGAAACTATGAAAGCAAGAAGTTAGTGGAATAATATGTTGCTGAGAGAAAATAACTATGAACCTAAAATTGGGTGATTAAGAAGTGAGGGTTAAAAAAAGACATCTTAAGAGAAAATTTGAAAGACTTTATCATCAATATACTTGTACTAAAAGAACTTGTAAAAGCATTAAGGATTATAAGTTGAAAAGAAAAGTTTGAGCTGTAAGAGGAAATGGTAAACAAAGGACATTATTTTTTAAAATAATTTTATATACGGGGTTGTTTAAAATTCCTAAAATAATGTATAATTTGTTGATCATAAAAGGAAGTACTAGACAAGAACTTGTATATAGGAGGGTGAAAGACAGATTTAACATGCTTAATCGTCTTTATATTGTTTAGAAGAAGAAATTCATTGATCACACTTGGCAAGGATAGGGGCCATGCACAGCTCAGTAACACAGACTTCTCACCAATGCTGATCCAACTACCACCACAGTCAAGTACCAAACCTGCACACGGCAAAGGCCAATTCTAGGACATGACATTCGTTACTTATGGAAAGACTGATGACACTGAACTTCTGTGACTTTGAAGAGGTCAGTGTGTTAATTAAAAATAATAGGAATTGCTATTTATGGATATTCCTCCTCTTCTTCAGCACTCCTGCCAAGATCACAATTCTTGGACAAACAAAAGGCCTTATCTATCACATGATATTCTACACAACATCACCTCCAACCATGAGACATATTTTAAAGCTAAGAAAGTATATCGATGGGCACAAAACCTAGAAATACTGGTGTAGTACCAGCTGGAAGACAACACCCAAAGAGGCTGGAATACTGTCCTATAAAAATGCAGTATATGTCTTAAGTCACAGGCTAATATATAATGCTATCTCTGCCATAAAAAGGATACATAGATCAGGAATCAGAAAAGAAGGTGGGAGTGGCCCCTCTCATTAAAACACCTAATAACTCACTAGAAGAACATTTTGCTTCCACCAAAGAACATTGTCATAATGATGAATTAGAAGCTGAGAATGTCCCTTGGCTATTTTGGGCCCCTCATTCCATTGAGACAACAGTCAGGGGAGGGGGTCACTATTACTGCTATGCAAAAGGTACAGGAAGGAGAAATATAGAGCCCAATTTTAAGGATTCACTGGGGTATCCTTAAATAAAAGTGTAAAACTGTGACCGCCCAATAAAATCAAGGTCATAAAGGACTAAGATCTTGTTGGAATGAAGCTGTGGATCACTCTATTGAGTGTAGAACCCTACCCAGCTGAAGTGCTACCAGAGGGAAGACTATCACAGAAGAGGGAGGTAGTGGAAGAAGAAAACCATGAATGCCAAAGAAGGAAACTATGGCCAGCTATAGAGATGGGGCTACAACAGTTACGTTTTGTTTTACTAAGTCATTTCTTTTTAAACTTTTACCCTCTAAACTGACATGGCCTCAGAGTGATACAGGAGATGCAGGGACTGCACACCTCTCCTGTTTGGGGACATCAACTTAACACTGGAAGAAAGGATGAGAGTAGATGCTTTGAAGGGAATAGAGTGAACCACGCTAGATTTTGTCCATTTGTCCCTCTATGTCCATCTCCACGCTTCCCCTCTTGCTTTCTTCCCCACAGGCTGATGTACACAGATCACACCAATGTGCTCTGTGCCCTCAGGCTTCCAGCAAAATCAAGCTAAGTGCAAGACATACAGGTAAAAAGTACACTTATCCCTTTGGTTCCCACCCTGTGAGTATATTTCACACTGATTGTGTCCCTTAACAGAAGGTTATTATGCCTCTCAAAGCAGCTTTATCTGATGTTGTCTTCTTCCAGATTCTAGGAACCTCTCCTTCCCTTGTCCATTTGAGCCTAGAAGTGGTGACATCTTTGCTACTGCAGCCCTGGCTTTCTGTACAAACCCTAATGGTTCCTCTACACCATATCCACAACTTTGGAATTAATCCCTTTACAAAATAAATGTGGTAATTCACTGTGTTAACAAAACTGATAAACTTTAGCAGCAACTTATAGGCTGAGGGTAACCAGGAAGAAGTCGATCCAGGATGGACATAAAGACTCAGAAGCACCTTACTTCTGGCTATAACTACTGGGCAATTGCTATGGAAAGTCAGGAAAGAGCAG
Source organism: Furipterus horrens (assembly GCF_987537825.1). Lineage (NCBI taxonomy): Eukaryota > Metazoa > Chordata > Mammalia > Chiroptera > Furipteridae > Furipterus > Furipterus horrens. The sequence continues at coordinate 95,108,233 of NW_028327177.1, read as the reverse complement.
AGGTTTGTCTAAAACCCAGATTACTAAATTAAGAAAAATAATAACTAACTTCTCTCAGGACCAATTTCCTTAGTGCAATTTTAATAGACTTTTGTTTATAATCAAGTGACCAACTACCAGATACCTGAATATTTCTCAAAGACAGCATTTCTCAAAGCCTGCGTGTGCATGAGTGTCACTTGTAGTCAGTCCTGGATATAATCGGGAAGAGTTCAGGGCAAAGTGAAAACGTGGGCCTGTAACCAAAATTTATTATAATTCCAAGACATTGACAGCAGAACCATTAAACCAAGCATGAGGCTCTTGTAAATGCAGAGTCCTATGGAAAGCTTGTTACAACACAGATGGCTGTGCCCTACTTCTAGAGCTATTAATTCAGTAGGTCTTGGGTAAGGTCTAAGAATTTACATTTCTAACAGGTTTCTGGATAAAGCTGATCCTGCTGGTACAGGGATGATATTCTGAGAACCACTACCCTAGAAAATATAAAAGGGAAAAGGAGTCTCGGGATGAAATGAACACATAACCAATATAATTAGAGCCCAAACTGAGTCTAAATGACTTTTGTATTGGATATCATAGTACATACCTACAATGTATAAAAAGGTAAATTTAATCACTTATAAATTTATAGGTACAAATTTAATATCACAAATAATATTAACTGTCTATAAATTTAAATATTCCTTTCCTCAACAAATTATTAACAAGTGCAAAAGTGTCAAGTATGTGCCAAGGTACTAGCCTTGCTCATGCATTATCTATGAATAGGTCACAGATAAATGAGGATATTATTTAGAATTCTGATCTCAAGGGTGTGGGAGGGAGATCAGAGTTGGGATGAATGAGATCCCCCAGGTAGGAAAACTACAATGTGGGAAACCTGTATCATTGAGAAAATATAGCTTATCAAAATATCTTGATTTTGATACAATTAATAGATGATATAGAAAAAGATTCATAGCTGAGTGATTTTTTTAAAAATAGAGAATGTCTCATTTCAAAAAAAGAATGAGATATTAGGTTTCCATGGTGACCTATAAAATTTTATTAAGCATTATATGTGTCTATCCTATGTTGAAATAGTCTATAAACAAAACTTTTAGAAAGTTTTAAATACTCCATCTGGAAAAATCAAGTTATTGGTTGAGAAAATCAGTGAGCCTAGAGTGAATTTTTCTGATAATGTAACAAAAGGACACCTTCTACGAAGATTACCCTCCCCATTGTCACAAAGTCTCACAATGCCACAGATGATTTATTTTCACAAACATCCTCTGCATCACAGCCTGTAAGAGCCCACACCAGCATCAGGGTTCTGGTTTCTCCTGCTGGATATACAGTGTGGCTGGCTGTTGACTATTCATCATTATGATTTCAAAGGATGAAAAGTTTGCTTGTGTGGAATGTAGGTATTCTTGACCTCTGGACTCCATTATTCGGAAGCAAGGGAAAAATATGAGAACTCTGGTGATACTAAACAAATCTGATAAGGTCATGTCTGGTGTCAAAGAAAGATCAGCAACAACTGCACAACAGTCTGAAATTTCCAATATATTCTTCTCTCTAGACCTCAAGTGTTGATAAGTAACTGCCTACTATTCTAAAGCCTTTCTGTTGTAATTTTAGTAAAATTAAATAATTTTGTAAAAATTTTAATGACATTGAGAAAATAAAGTAGGTGATTTTTTTTCCCCACAATCTTCCCATCTCCCACTGAAATGTGAAGATTAAGGTATATGTACTATATTATGAGAATTTATTGGAAAGAATGTCAATAAAGAATGCAAAGAGAACTTTGTGCTAGACTTCTAAAACATAATAATAAAGGAAACACTAGTTTTCAATGAAAATCTTCAAATCAAAATTATATTCAACAAATGAATATCTACTATGAGGTTCTGGTAATGTTTTTTTGCAATGGCATCATTTTTTTTTTTTTTTTTTTTTTTAGCACAGACCAAAGACTATTTTGTATCTGGTCCCCTCTTGATTTATATCAATTTAACTGCCAATATTTTTTAATTCACAATGAAATTGCACAGAGCTCAATTTATAAGTATTTATACAGTTAACAACAGTGAACTGTAGTGGTGTGTCAAACTGTAAACATAATCATGGATTATTGGTTCATTTTGAGAACAGATGTTGGGCCATCACCATGATGGGGATGATTGCAGGAGACAGTCATGAACTAGTCACTGTCTTTCAAGCAACTTTTAAGGCACACAAGTAAATCTAGGAAAAGCAAAACTTGAACATGAGTCCTCCTCTGTACTTCCACCACAGTGACAGACATTATCAAACGCTCCTAGAACTCTTTAGTGCTCAGACTAGCCTTGGTACAGTCCTCAACATTCAGGTAATCACTGTCAGTTCATTGTTAAGTAACATAAGAGCCAACTATTTTCTCTCTGTTTAATCTTTATATTCTACAGTGGTTCTCAACTATTTTTATATGTAGCATATTTTCAAATATTAGAAAGTCAGCATGCCCAAAGAAATTAAAAGACTGAAGCAAGTATAAATAAATACGTTTCAACAATAATAGTCTTGGCTGTCATTGCCTCATGGCCTCTAGGAAAGTAACCACAATTATCCAGTTTGTTCTTTTGTATCCAGGTTACCTTTTGCAGGTAACTGTTTACAGCTTTGGTTCTACTCCTAGAGTACAGCTCTCTGCATCCATTCAATGTGTCATGTCATTTAGGCCCACCTGGTACACAGCTTAGGAGAACAAACTTATCAAGACAATGGGGTATGATGCCGTCAATTAGCTTCTAACAGAACATGTTGGCCAATGTGTGTTCACCTAATCTAAGAGGCAGAGAGAATGGTTAAGAGTGGGCTGGGTTTTCCAGGTGAACACAATTAGTCTACTTGGTTTATTTGTCTTAGCTCTTTCAATCCTCTCAGTATCCCATGAGAAAACTGAGGCTCATTGAGATTAGCTCCTTCCTCCACTACCCACAGTGAAGAAATGACAGAGACACAACTTCACCTAGGAGACATGGCTGACTTCTTTACCACCATGTCATCTGGTGGCTAACAGAACCCAATCACCTTCTGCAGCAGGAGTGGATCTTAAAACTCAACAGCAACAACTGGCAAACTGAAATAACCACCATCATTCTTTCTACTGCTTCAGTCAGTCTGTTTTATTGACAGCAGGCATCCACTTTCTGCTTGGACCTGGTGTCTGAAAGCATTGGTTCCTTCTACTTCCTCCAAGAGATTTTCGACATGTAGTGTAATGACTTGTTGGAAATTAATGGATGATAGAGCTTTATGAATGTTAAAAGCCACAGTGCCACACGATGTCAATTAGTATCAGGATTACTTATAGTGTCCCCCCTCACACACATACATACAGGAGCAATACTTTTATTCTTACTTTATATGTGAAACAGTCAAGAGACAAAAAGAAGGACCCTACAAACCTTAATTATTCACCTGCATGTCTATTATTCTATACAGGTGACACAAATGAACTCATTTAATCTTCACAACAGATACCAAGTATATACATTTTAATTCTCTGTGGTAATTTTTATTACCATGTCATCTACTATGTTTATGTATTTAATTTATTATCTTTGTCCATTAGATTACACATTCCATGAGGGATTCAGATTTTGGTCTGTTTCATTTACTGCTATATTCACAATAGTGCAGTAATAGATGTGCAATAAATGCTAGTTGAATAATTGAATAGAGGCCCAGCAAGATTCAATAACTTGCCTGAGGTCATACAGCTTATAACTGAGCCCTCTGTCATCTGTACCCGATTACCACATGAATACCCACAGTTCTAGGCTCAGGACTATTAGAATGGCTGAAGAGCCCCACCAGCAGGCAGAGGGCTGGGGGTTGTACAGTAAGAATATCATTTGGAAGTGCATTTCACAGGGAATAATGGCACCCTTTGACTAGTGGTGTCCTGAAATTACTGCTTCTTTACAATTAAAAAAAGAAAGAAAGTTTAGTTCAGAGATGACAGCTTTATCCGCAGATTTAGAAAAGCCTAAACAAATGGGATTACACGAGCAGGAGACTCTACCCATAGTTCTTCCTTGCTACTTCCCCCCTAGTCTTCAGCCCCTGTTTGGTTCAGATGGCTGCAATTCAACTCAACAAACACTGACTGAGGGCCACCCTGTATCACCTATAGGTGGTAACTGGGGAAGATGCATCCCTGTTCCTAAGTAACTCACAGTCTACTATGAGGAGAAGGGCAGTGAAACACCTAAGTTTAATATTAAGCATCACAAAAGTGATAAAAACAGCACGCAGTAGGAGTATATACAGAAGGAAAGACTATCTGAAGGTTGCATCAAGGAAGACTTCAGGGAGTAGGGTACACGTAACATGGGCCAAGAATAGGGTCACTACCCCAAGGAAAGAAGAATCCCAAAGTTGCCACCAATCTGAGGCAGGGGAATCATGGATTGCTGGACTACTAAAGCAAAATGGAGAAGCAGTAGAACTCAGTCCAGTGGTTTTCATCTGGCCTAAATAAGGGGTATGTTTGCCCCCCCCAGGGGACATTTGACAATGCCTGCAGACATTTATTACAACTAGGGGATGCTACTGACATCTAGTGGGTAGAAGCCAGGGAGGCTACTAAACATTCTGCAATGCACAGGACAGCCCACCTCCCAACCTGCGACAAAAAACTATCCAGTCCAAAATGCAAACAGTGACAAGGTTGAGGAAGCTTGGCTTAAAGTAGAGAGTATGAACTTTGAAGGCAAACAGACCTGGACTCTGCCCCAAATAGCCAAATGACAAATGGCTACTTAATAACCAAGAGGTAAATGACTTATCCTCACTGAGCTTCACTGCACTCTCTGTTAAATGAGAAGTGCTGGTAGTACTTACCTCCCCCATTCAATAGATATGACTAAAGGGTCCCCTATGTGCCAGGCACTATCCTAGGTCCAGTGGATAGTGGGCAAGATGAATGCAATCCCCATCCTTAAGGAGTTAAACATGGAAATCAGGCATATAAGTGGGCAATAGTAAGAAAGGTGTGAAGATGCTACTGCATAGATGTGTTGGGGGTAAAGGAGCTCCAAGAAGGAACATCTGGCCTTGGCAAGGGGGATATGGCCCAGACCGAACTGCAGCCATACCGAGGCTGGGGAGGCAAAATGTTTCTGTAAATGATTAGTAAATATGCTCAGCTTTGTAGGTCATATGATCCCTGCCACAATTATTCAACTCTTCTGTTGTAGCACAGAAGCACTCACAATATGCAATAAGTGGGCATGACTGTGTTCCAATAAAACTTTATTTATAAATACAAGCAGAAGGTCTAATTTGGCCCTCAGGCCATAGTGCACTGACCCCTGTGCTGGGGGTGAAGGGGCAGTAAGTAAGATGGAAGGAACCTGGATTCAAGAGAGATGGCAGGGAACCGAACTTCCCTATCAACCTGGACTCTTCCTCAGCTTGAAAATGTATGAGAAAGAGAAATAAACACATATATTCCTGAAGCGCAACAGCATAGACCTACTCTAACTAACACATGGATTCCTCAGGATTATTTGGGTTTATTTAGACTGCCCTAGGAACCCAGTGCCTATGTACAAATTACAGCATCTTGTGGTGAAATGACCTCTGAACACCAGTCTGTCAGAGGCTGCCTTCAGGCTGGAGGGATCTCAGGAGTTAGCACCAAGGAATCAAGAACTGAACCTTCATCACTCTCTGCCTGTCCAGCTAACAGAAGCAAACTGGAGACATCATTGCCATTTAAAAATCTAAGGTTT